>NC_134571.1:133782146-134088067 GCF_050947875.1 Dermacentor variabilis
TCTGCTGTTACCTGATCCTCCCTAGCTGCCTTCCCCCATTGCGTAGCTCCCAAGGCGTTCTTTACTGCTTCCCGCGTTACTTGTGGAATTTCAAATGCCACTGGACTATTCTCTCTTCCATTATCGACGTGGGTGCCACACGTATTGTATAAATCTCTATAGAACTCCTCGGCCACTTGAACGATCTCATCCATATTAGTAATGATATTGCCGGCTTTGTCTCTCAAAGCACACATTTGATTCTTGCCTATTCCTACTTTCTTCTTCACTGCTTTTAGGCTGCCTCCGTTACTGAGAGCATGTTCACTTCTCTCCATATTATACTTCCTTATGTCAGCTGTCTTACTCTTGCTGATTAATTGGAAGGTTCTGCCAGTCCTATTCTAGCTGTAGGGTTAGAGGCGTACCTACATTGGCGTTTCTTGATCAGATCTTTCCTCTAATGCAATAGCTTACTGGTTTCCTGTGTAGCGGAGTTACCACCGACTTCTATTGCACATTGCTTAATGATGCCCATAAGATTGTCGTTCATATCGTCTACGCTAAGGTCCTCTTCCTGGAGCTTGATCTGGAATTCCTTTATTTTTTCGCTTCCGCTAACTCATTGATCGGCTTCTTATGTACCAGTTTCTTCTATTCCCTCCTCAAGTCTAGCCTACGTCGAGTTCTTACCCTCCTATAGTCACTGCAGCTCACCTTGCCGAGCACGTCCACGTCTTATATGATGTCATGGTTAGCACAGAGTATAAAGTCTATTTCATATCTAGTGTCGCCATTCCGGCTCCTCCACGTCCACTTTCGGCTATTCCGCTTGCGGAAGAAGGTATTCTTTATTCGCATATTATTCTGCTCTGCAAACTCTACTAATATCTCTCTCCTGCTATTCCTAGAGCCTATGGCATATTCCCCTACTGACTTACTTGTCTCCAGCCCTGCTTTTTGCATACCGTGGCATTGAAGTCGCCCATCAGTATAGTGTGTTTTGTTTTGACTTTACCCATCGCCGATTCCACGTCTTCATAGAAGCTTTCGACTTCCTGCTCATCATGACTGGATGTAGGGGCATATACCTGTACGACTTTCCATTTGAACCTCTTATTATGTTTCACAAAAAGACCTGCCACCCTCTCGTTAATGCTATAGAAAGTCTTTATGTTACCAGCTATATCCTTATTAATCAGCAATCCGACTCCTGGTTCTCGTCTCTCCGCTAAGCCGTGGTAGCACAGGACGTGCCCGCTTTTCAGCACTGCATATGCTTCTTTCGTCCTCCTAACTTCACTGAGCCCTGTTATATCCCATTTACTGCCTTCTAATTCCTTCAATAGCACTGCTATGCTCGCCTCACTAGATGACGTCCTAGCGTTAAACATTTCCAGGTGCAGATTCCAATGGCGGCCTGTCCGGAACCAGGGATTCTTAGCACCCTCTGCTGCGTCGCTGGTCTCACCACCGCCGTGGTCAGTTGCTTCGCAGCTGCTGGGGACTGAGGGCCCGGGTTTGATTGTTGTGTTCATACAGGAGGTTGTGACCAAATACTGCACCAGGGTGGCCAATCCTGCTCTTGATAAGGGAAGGCGTTACCGGTTCTGGTCACCGGGAGCAGGCCACACTCCAGGTCTGTTTATAGAATTTTATCAACATGCGGATTTTTTTCAATCCGGTGGAAAATTGCGTGACACCGAGATTCGAACCACGGTCCTCTTACATTCGAGGCGGATGTTCTACCTCTACGCCAACGCTGCACCTGGACTGCCCGCTATCGAGGGCAACGATAATCTGCCTACCGGTAGGAAAGGATACGGCGAAATATTATTTAAGTCCATTGGTAGTAAAATTTGGAACTCCCTTGCCGTTGAAATTAAACTTGTTCGCAACTTTATGCTCTCTTGTGAAGCACATATATTAAAGGAGTCATGTACCAACTAAACTTTCATTCGGAATGCTAAGTCTACGTCCTTCAAACACTATTTCTAGCGCGGTAATACTTTGATACTGGGAAGGTGCGTGGTTTCGAATGTGTATGGCACATTGTAGTTTCGCCGTATGGTTGGCATTGTCTAGATAGTCATTTCTATTGTTCCTTTCCATGCACATATCACGACATGTATTTGCACAGATCTGCAATTGTATTGATCGTGGTTTCTATTTTCGATGTTTAAAGAAACCTACGCTGTTATTTTTATGCACATCTATTTCGTACCTCTATATTACACCTTGGTTATAAGCCTATTTACATAATTTCACTCATTAGACTGGATTGATAACTGACCATGTAGGCCAGTGGTCCGAATATTTCTGTAAACATTTATCCTGTGTTGTTTGACAATAAATTCCAATTTTAATTTGAAATTCAAAGAATGTTTACGCTGTTTCAGGTTCGTCGTCATTGATCGTCATCGACCTCTTGTACACTACCTTTGTTTGGCGTGCTGCACGCGCTACTTTCCTGTCTGCAACGCTACGCCATGCCCACCAGCGTATGCGTTCGCTACGCTAAATTACCGGGTACACAGTCTGAAAGGATCTATCTACAGATGGATACTGTTACTGCTTGGTATGTTTCAGTTTTCTTCATTTAGGTTTTATTTTACTTAGCTGGTTTACTAAAATTCACGAATATTGATATTGCAGTAGTGAAGAAAGATGGACCATTACTCAGCACGGATTACCTTCTCTTTCTACAACAAAGTTGCTTTCTGTAGGAACAGGTATGGGCAAGCAAACCCTACACGTTAGGAAAATTACAACACAAAGTATCACCTCC
Organism: Dermacentor variabilis; assembly: GCF_050947875.1. Lineage (NCBI taxonomy): Eukaryota > Metazoa > Arthropoda > Arachnida > Ixodida > Ixodidae > Dermacentor > Dermacentor variabilis. Next base: position 133,784,914 of record NC_134571.1, read on the forward strand.
GCATATAATACAACACTCTTAAGTGAAAGTCGTAGTCGGCACCTTGCTGTTAATCCATTGCACGCTGCCCAGTTGTGACACCTCGAGTCGCACAATTTAAACCAAGCGACACCATGCTGTAGGTTTCTATGAATAAAGGGAAGCGAAAGACGACGATTTATTAGCAATTATCTCTAGTAAAAGGCATGCGACCTGAATCGTGAACCACCAAACCGGGAAGCAGAGCACATAGTGATGCACACCGACAGACAATCAGGTGGTTTAATGATAGTAGCAAAAAAAAATTGTGTGCCAACATCATGTTTTTTCAAATATACATCGATTTTAAATACGGTGTCATATGTATGATCTCGAGTATGCGCAGGAAATTTAGTGCTCATATCAAAGGCAAGGTTCACATTTAGTTATATTGAATATGTAGGCAACACAAGAACCGCGAATCAAAAGTCGGCGCGGTAGAGCTGTCATGGTAAGCAGCACTTCTTCCCCCGGGAACACTTCCCGTATTCGTTCACATCTCCCTCACAATTCGCCTTGCAGGTCCCTCCCTTGTAGTAGCACTTGCTCAGCTTGTCTGCGTTGGGAAGAAATAAAGAAACAATTGGCCGGAGCTCACGACACCATTGGGTAGGTAGTACTTCTACGACATCATAGCCAAATGAAAGCCATATAGTTGTTCTCCTACACATATTTGTTTCATGGACACAGTTCTGGCAGTGATGGGGATTGTTAAGAAATAATAAGGATTATTAATAAATAAATGAAGCAGTAAACTCGTGGGGACTGACTGTGACGATGGACAAACACATGAGCATAAGACAGAATTCCGCCATCTTGCGATACCGGCAAAATGGCAGCCGTGTTCTGTAAAGTCATATAAGTTTTTTTTTATAAACAGTACCACATCGTCACGAACGATCCAGGAAGTAATAAATAATCTGCTGGAATAACTACAGCCAATGGCTTCTTGCACAAAGTGAATAATTGCTCTCTGCTATGAGATACAGGGCAACATCTCTTGCAGAAACATTTCAGTCGATCAAAAACTCCTTTAACATGTCTTTGTTGCTAGACGGAATCGTGTATCTACATGACAACTTCGTCTGAATATGCAGGTGTCCCAACTAAGATTTAAGTATATGCAAGTGCCACGTAGCTGAACAGGACCAAGGTAATGTTTGTCTTTGCTAGGATATACTCAGATTTTTCTACATTTCAGCTAGTCACATATTTAATCTTAATAAATAATCAACTTCTCAAATAATATACTTAGCATACATGTGCCAACGAAAAAATTGCAAAGCAACGTAAAAAATGCTGGCTCTCCGGTAATCGGGAGTCGATGTAAGCAAGAAATGGTAAGCGGCAAATCAAATTGATTAGATATTATACTAGCCACTATATTAAGATGGGTGTAGTGCATTTTCTCAACGCACACCCCACCACACCACACCACACCATAGTGTGCACTGGTCAATGTAGGCGCTTCCAAGCTAGAAAAAGAAAACCGGTTGAAAGCACGACAGGCAGCGACAGGCAGCGAAAGACGCCAGGGAAGTAGAGGGAACTGCCCAGCTTCAAAAAGAAATGAGCCTGAAGGAGGCGCCATGCAGCATGACGCCGTCCCTCCAGACGACGCATAAACAACGTCGTGGAACTTACGGACCACTGGCCTTCCAGAAAACACAGGCAACTCTTTCTCAGCGCCAAACTATGAGAGTGAAGTTTATGGTGCGCTGTATCTGCCTTTTGAACGTCGCTATTGAAAATGACACATAAAACATCCGTGTACTAGAATTTAATGCTTGAGTGATATTGTGAACAAACATTAGGAAGAATTTGGAAGCAATATTTTTTTTAGTTTGTTCAGCAAACGTCTAGCGTGTACAATGCGGTCCTGTACAAAGAGTTCGGGGCCAGAGACTCCCTGTCCTTAAGTTTTAAGTGACTGCCCAGATGATCTCACTTTTTTTTCTCGCAACTGGTCCAGATGTTCTCGTCTGAGTGCCTGGATAACGCCTCCGGCTTTTGGCTCAAGGCCACTTGAAGGTCGCGGACAACGGGAGCTAAAGGCATTTCATGCTTAAAATTTTCGATACAGCTTTCCGTTGCCCGGTGCGTTTTTCCATGCGTGAAAGAAGCCCGCGAATAGCCGCAAAGCGCCTCGAGCGGCCAGTTCCGTGGTTAAAATGATGACGACGGACCACGACGGCATCCCGATGGCGGCATGATAACAAATGCATGATGACCATCGTATGACAGCGGCATGATGTATGATTAGAAAGGCGTGATGATGACTGTATCACGAATCTTGTTTGACAATGGTATGACGACGACGGCAGGACGATAACTGGACGCTGAAGCTGGGGTGACGGTGATGGCCCGACCACGATGGTATGACAAAACAGAATGAAGTGGCAATGACAATGGAGGCACGACCAAGACGGTATGACAACAACGGGATGACACAGGATACAAGGCATCGCTTATGTGAGGAGGACGCGATGACAGCCATGACATGACAGCGGCAGCATTATCACGATTTAATGACGGTAACATGATTATGATAGAATTACCAGCAAGAAATGACGGGATGGTTTGACTAAAGTGGTATGACGACGTCGGAGTGAGGACGATAGGATGCCAGCATTAAAGTGATGACCCCTGTGAAAGGGCAGCATGATGGCAATGGCTAGATGACAAAGGCATAAAGACGGTAGTATGACGATGACGGCATGACGAGAGTCGGATGTCGAAGCTACCATACTGTCACGAGCATTCAGAATATTTTTGGCGTTTTAGTAAACCGCAGAGCAGAAGGCTGTTGAAAAGCGCGTCCGTCGGGGTTGGGTCGCGTGCAGGCAAGGCGTGCGATCTTCTTTCTTCTTTGGGCTCGACCCACTGTTGCCCTCGACCCACGACCTACATGCGGCATTATCCCCACCTCCGAGCAAAAGCGTCGTCTGGATGCTGCAAAATAGACGTCATCAATAAAAACAAAACAAACAAAGGAAAACAATAACGGAATGCAGGCAAAGCGAAAGTCTGAAAAGAAAGTTTGCTTGGCTTAACTCAGTTATGCCTGGGTGTGCGTAGCGAGAGGTACGGTTAATCTCATTGTTTAGCTTGGTGCACTCTACGGTTACATCTTTATCGTTCAGCTTCGTCCGTCTGAGTGTGTAGGTTTGGTTGTTACCTCTCGTTAAGTTATGGTTACATTAAAGACTAGATAATTTTAGAGTGTAAGGCATTCATTTCCAAACTCTTCATCTTGTTGCTTCACAATTGACACAAAGACGGCTCCTATGGGCGGTGCAGTAGCAAGCAGCCGCCTGATTGGCTCCGACACAGTACTTCGAGGCCAAGGTTTGTCGCTGGTAAACCGGGTTGATCATGGTTCCCCATAGTGTAGTCTACATGTTAGGGCCACTGGCCAGATGCAGGTTGAACTTATCTTTAAGTGGACCGTTAGGCGAGTCTGGGGTCCGGCTAAAGTCTCCTGCCTTGACAAACAATTCCTCGGCCATTCCACGCTTGGGCATACAGGTGGCCACTACTTCAATGGTTTCCTGGATGGAGTTGCTTGGTGATACGCACAGCGCTTCAACGGCCAAACAAGTTTCTACCAGCCGGATGGCACATGCTTCACCGTTGGCAACTGCCACGGTAGGCAACGGAGTGGTGGCAAATCCTTCTTTAACGTAGACGCAGACTCGGGCATTTTTGTTAGGTTCGAGAGGAGTGGAATGAATCACCATACTAAAGCCAGGGATTGTGACGGTGTGAGATCCCAATGCATGCAACGCCGGCTCCTCCTCTGTTGTTGGAACACGGTTTCAGCGGCGCCGCCTCTGACATCATCCCAGATGGCGCGCTGACCGGCGCTGCCAGCTGCGGCGGTTGCTAGGCAACGGCCTAGCTCGCGGTGTGGCCACTGGCCACAGCGAAATGGCGAGAATACGGCCAATGTAGCTCTCGCTACAGAATAAACGTGCTGCTGGCACAGTCAATGAACAGAGGCAAGCTCACGTAGATAAATGAAAGAACAGAAACAAAGAAGGGTGAATGAGAGAAAGAAAATTATGAACACGCAGTGTACGGCTTCATGCGCAAAGCATCAACTATATCCGAGCTCGGTTGTCTTTGTGTCCGGGTCCGTGCCTGCGATGCTGTGTCCATGACCACTTCGTAGTTAACGTCATTGACGCAGCGTAGTACCTTATACGGACCAAAATGCCGGCTCAGTAACTTTTCACAGAGGCCACGGCGGCGAATAGGGGTCCTCACCTAAAGTTGGTCTCTGGGGTTGTAGGACACACACGCTCCTGTGGTGGATGTTTCAGCGTCGTGCAACAGTCTGCTGCTGCTGATCGATGTGCAGCCGCGTGAGCTGCCGAGATTCCTCGCACGCTCAGCAAATTCATCGGCGTCAGTTGTCAAGTGGTCCCTGTCTTGACACGGCAACATACCATCTAGCATCGTCCAGACTTCGCAACGGTAGAGAAGGCGAAATGGTTTGAGTCGCGTCGTCTCTTGCACGACGGTGTTATACGCGAAGGTCACGTAAGGCAAGATCCGATCCCATGTTTTGTGTTGAACGTCGATGTACATGGAAATCATGTCTGCCATCATCTTATTGAGTCGCTCCGTAAGTCCGTTGGTCCAAGTGATACGTGGTCGTTGGTGGATGCCTGGTGTTGCCTAATTCAATAACTTCATCCGTAGGCTGGGCAGTCAGTGCTGTCACTTTGTTATGACAGTGGAGGGAGCACCGTGACGCCGCACGATGTAGCGCATGAAGAACTGCGCTACCTCTAAAGCCGTGGCACGTGGGATCGTCTGAGTCTCAGCATAACGTGTGAAATAATCCGTCGCGACGATCACGCATTTGTTGCCGTCGGCAGAAAGAGGAAACGGTCCGAGAATGTCCTTGCCGACTTGATCGAAAGACGTGTGACGTGCTTTGATTAGCTCAAAGAAGCCAGCCGGTCTAACGGAAGGTGTCTTTCGGCGCTGGCATTCACGACAGCCTTTAACGTACTGCTTGACGTTTGCCGAAAGTCCGGGCCAATATTACATCTCGCTAGATGTAATATTGCTAGATGTAAGCCTAAATGTCCGAATGTGGGTTTGTCATGGCAAGCGAAGAGGATGTCATGCCGCATGTCTCTTGGGACAACCAGGAGGTAAGCATGGCTGTTCGAACGGGCATCTTCTTATACAGCACGTTGTTTGGTTGACAGAAGGACGTCAACGAGCGGGACAGATGGCGTGGTATGGCTGCGCCGTGGCCATCTAAATGATCGATCATCGGTCGAATCTTAGCGTCGTCACGCTGCCGTCTGATCAAGTCCGACGAACCAATGGCGCCCAGGGAGTTGTCAGCGTCCTCTGTTTCCTGACTGCCAGGATCAATGCGTGTGCGGGACAGTGTATTAGCATCTTCGCGCTTACTGCCAGACTTATAAACGATAGCGACATCAAATTTCTGTAGCCGCAAGCTCGACTGTGCCAGTCGTCCTAAAGGGTCGCGCATGCTTGCCTCGCCAACCAACAGAGGTGGTCCATCACTACTTTGAAAGGACGATCGTAGTGGCGGGGGCGAAACATGATAATCGCCCACACTACTGCAAGGCACTCTTTCTCCGTAGTCGAATAATTCACCTCGGCGCGGGCAGTGAGCGGCTGGCATAGGCTATAACAATCTCCGCTCCATCATGACGCTAGACGAGCACTGCGCCAAGGTCAATGCCAGTTGCATTGGTATGCACCTCTCTATCGGCATCATCGTGGAAATGTCCGAGAACGGGTTGCTGACTATAGGCGCTGTCGTAATTCAGCAAAAGCTGGCTGTTGCTCATTATGCGCGTATCGTCCCTTGTAAGGCGAGGCAAAGGCTCCGCTATCTTCGAAAAGCCCTTAATAAACCGGTGATAGAGATGCACAAATCCAGGAAGCGCCGGACGGCCTTATCTGCAGAAGCTGGAAATGTGGCCACAGCGGCAACCTTGACTGGATCGGGTCGGACCCCTTTGGCGCTTACTAAATGCTCGAGGAACTTGAGGTCTTCGGAACCAAAGTGGCATTTTACCCGCTTAAGTGTGAGGTCTGCCGATCGGATGGCTTCTAGCACAGTCCGCAGGCGGTGAAGATGCTGCTCTAACGTTTTAGAAGATACGACCACATCATCAAGGTAACTTAGAGAAATCTGGCGTTTCAGTCCAGTGAGGACTACCTACATGCAACATTCTGACAATGGAATGATCGCGAACGGTTCCCGCTACGGTATGACAACGAAAGTATGACTATTCTGACGACGATCCAGTGACGATGATTGAAAGGCAAGGTCATGAAGGCAATAGGAAGACGATCAGTGTATGATCACAATCGCCGGACCACACTGTACAGGAAATCTGTATGACGACGACGGTGTGACATACTGGGAGTAGGATGTCGAAGCTACAATATGACGATGGAACCACCGCGACGGGATCCCGCCGGCGGTAGGACAAGTGCATGACGACGATGGTATGACAACGTCATGAAGATTAAGGGAAGACGACCTAAGTATGATCAGAGTGGCTGACGATATAGTATTAGGAAACCTGTATGACGACGAGTTCGATGACGTAGCTGGAGTAACCATGATGGGACTACCACGACGTATGACGACACCGGAGGAAGAAGCGGGAATTACGACTGTAGCATGACCAAGATGGCATGACGACAATTTTATGACAGAGCATGCATGATATCGTCTATGTGACGATAACACAATAAAGATAATGGCACGACAATGGTAGCATAATCACGTCTGAATTACGACCACCTGATTACGATAGAATGACGAAAAAGTAATGACATCGATGGCTCAAAGAAGGTGGCTTGACGATGACGGCACGTCAATTCTGAAGTTATGGCTATAGCTAAAAGACAGCGTGACAGCAATGACACGACGACCATGGAATGACGACGATAGCATGATTAGAGTTGGACGTCGACGTTACAATGATAGCGATGGAGCAACCAGGGTGGAATCCCGACGACGGCTCACAAAGAATAGAGGACGATTATGCAGTAATAACGACAGCATGACAACGACATGAGGACAAAGGGATCATGACGGGTGTATAGCGAATATAGCGTGATGATGACTGCATCGTGAAACCTGCTTGACGACTACGGTATGACGAGAGTCGGATGACGAAGCTGCAGTGACGATGATGGCCCGGCTGTGACGGCATTACTAGAGTGGTCTAACAATGGAGGCACGATAGCGACAGTATGACGACGACGATATGACAAGGACGCCATAATCACGACGACATGACGAGAGTAGGATTACAACAGAAGGACGAAGAACGATTTAGGTGTATGAAACGGCAAAGGTAGTATGAGGCTATACGAATGACGATATAGAAGCAATTACAATGATAAAACGAAAGCGTGATGACAATGGCTTGTCGACGACTGTGTAACGACCATGCCGTGATGATGACGGCATGACAAGTGTCCAATAAAATTTTATCGCCGATTACGGTACTAATGCAAAATTCTAGCGCATCTCTATACTGATTGGATTTCGCATATCAATGTTTTGTATTATAATTATGAAGATACATGGTTTATATTAAGAAGAGAAGGCTGCGAGTAGAGTAGCCAGTCTGTGTCGGGCGGCACATTGCAAACGGAGCAAAGCGTGGCGTCACTGCCTCGCTAATTAGGAGATCACGAGAGCCTGCGCGTGGGTGACGCGTGGGAGAGATTTACTGCAGCCGCTGCAGACAGACCACCGCTCATGTAGCCCTTTGTTTCTATTCCGGCAACGTACGGCACTCTGGCGTCACATCACAGCCATTGTCGCCACACAGCCCGTCTTACGCAACACTACGCTTTTCTTCTCGAGCTTTCGTTCCACCAATGACAAGAGCGGACCTTCGTCCTGGGGAAATCGTTCCGGCAGTGTCAGTGGCTACAATACACAAGGGAGTTTCTCGATCTCTATTCTTACCCGTTCGCCATCGCCCCTTGCAGGAGCAGTGATACCCGTCATGCACTCTGGTACTGCAGACTTATCTCAGCAGCTGATGCCGCAGAGTGTAACCCTGCCTACCACAGGTCATCCTGGCCCCTCCTCGGAAACTCAGATGAGCCGCGGCTGCGGATGCAGTGGCTGCCAGCAACTCAGTGCATGCACAGGCCGTCTACCCTGCATTCCTGCTCCCATTTCCGCCTCATACTTTTGCTGTAGCCTCCACTTTCCTCCTTGCGCGCTCTTCTTTCATCCCCCACTGCGCTTCGTGTTCGCTTTCATCTTTCGTTGTTGTCGTTCGCTCGGTTACGAGGTACGACGCCGAGGCACCCCGATGCTCAATGCAGGGACGGGCGCCTAAGAGCTGCACTTAAAAGCTGGGATGCCAGCGGTGCAACAGCCACGGGCCCGCCACAACCATGAGCCCATACCTCGTGGTCGAAGCTATTAATCGACTTCGGTCGCTGCGTCGGGCTACAAGGCCTGACGACGACGGCTTGACGTGAGTAAAATATCACGAATTTCGAATGCCTACAAGGGAACAACCATCGCGGCACCACGATCCGGAGTACATTACCTACGGTTCAAGCTGGTAGATAACATGGGACATTGAATTGGCGTAAGAGGTTAGATAGATAGATAGATAGATAGATAGATAGATAGATAGATAGATAGATAGATGGATAGATGGATAGATAGATAGATAGATAGATAGATAGATAGATAGATAGATAGATAGATAGATAGATAGATAGATAGATAGATAGATAGATAGATAGATAGGGTCGAAAGAGCTGAAGTAGCCAAACAACAATATTCTCATTAATTGCCTCATTGTGATCGACGTACTGCATATATGTAGAGAGAGGAGAATTCATTGAAGAACCGCAGAGAGATTGGGCGGAAGCAATATCATCTAAACTGTTACTCTCCTCAGGAAGGAGAGAAAGAGAAGCAAAGCAGGGACATTAAGGATGGTCCTGAGGATATGAAGTATAGAATACGAAAATATAAGTACGTACATTTGTGTCCAAAGGGCCTGTTCAGAGTCATCAATATAGGCCATTGTCAAAGTCACAACTGGCACATATATTGTTGTCTTACAAAATGGTGCATAATTATTGCATGAGATAATAAATGGGGCGGAACATCAAGTGCAGCCCAATGATCTTTGTGCAGCCAATGACTCAAAATGCCCTAGTTTCCTTGCAACCGTGAATGCCATAGTCTATTACCCGTCGGTTAACGAACTTGAGACACTAAGAAAATTAATTAAATGTTAGCATTATTGCTCTTTCACTGCTCTGCTCAAAGAGTGTTTCAGTCGAGTGGGTGCTAATATTAGCGCCAATGATATGCGACTAGGACTGTACAAAAAGACCTGTTCACTTGAGCGCTAACAACATAGTTAAACGATGCGGCGGAATCAGTTCTGAAGCCAATGACAGCGATGCTCGCTTTATAAATTTTCAGGGAACCTTTACCAAATCTTGAGGAAACCTATAATTTTTTAAGCTACGTACTATATCAAGGGATGCATGTCTAAAAACCAGCGGTGGCCAAAACAGATCCCTCAGGGACATACGCGCGACCTGTCTTACTGAAATATTTGGCACCTTAGCTTTGCGAAAACGAAGTCTAGTCTGATTATGTGCTGTAGTCAGCAGACCTTATAGTGTCACCTCATGCTCAAAGTAATATTTAAGAGTCAGTAAATGGTGCTTCCGACGACAGATGCCAGTTTCAGAAAATGTACATTTTCGATCGATATTAATATTTGTTTGTCGGCATTCCATTGAAAGTAAAGCAGCTGCTGCTTTCACTGACCTCCTTGTAGTTCCAAAGAGCACTGAATCTCGCTGCAGCTATACCAGAACTATATAGTCGCAGTTTACTGGCGTCACCAAAAATGGGCCGCGAGACTGGTAGTCCCTCTGTGCCTTATCTTGCAATAATAGGTAACGCCACCTCACTCCGCTAAAATAGATCCACGTTTCATTAAGCACTTTTCACAGGCAGAAATTATTACCCGTGAATCTAAAATTCGGAATACTTGAAATTATCAAAATGTAGTTCATTCCCATTTTAGATTCTTAAGAGGTTGGAATGGAGCTGGACTAACAGGCTGTAAAAAAAAACGAGGACGCGTAAGCGCTTCTTATGATTTGCGAATGTCCAACTGAACGCCGCTCAGCGGTCCTTCGAGTTTTGCGCTTACCATAGCGGTACGTCCTGCTCGATCCAGCGAGCAGCAGCAGCAGCAGCCTGGGGGGCCTACCCGCACGCTGCGGATGCGGCGATGCCCATCGGGCCGCGGGTCGTGGCGATGCCATCTCCTCTCACGCAACACCCGGCGCGCTACTGAAGCAGCAGGTTCCCCTCTCGCCCGCTCTGCTGCGTCGAGGCGCGCTTGTGCCGCGGCGTAGGGGCCAATTGGAACTCCGTCGCGCTTGTTACGTCGCGCGCAGCTAACGGGAATCTATATGTGCTGTATTGCTGCTGCTACAGACGCCGCCGGGTTTTTCGCTCAATGGGCAATTTTACGCGTTGGCATCAATAAATTCAACTCCAATACATGGTCATCTTTCACAAGCTGTCATAATGAAGACCAGCATAGTATATATAATGCCCTTGTAGAAATCCTTGTTGTGGTTTGCACATTGCTTCAGATGCGCGGGAATTAATCGAGGTTGGGAATTAGGGTGGACACACTAAACGAAAGCGCAGGCTCACAGTTGCTACCTTGCGAGAATATTCAGTATAAACGTTATAGGAGAGCAGATATATTTGATTGACATATGGACGGTGCAATATTTAGCTGTCATGGCGTTGGTAACGTGGCGAATTTTTTCATGGTAGTTCGCTTTTCTTATATATCTTTACAATGTGTATATACGCTTCAACACCCGATTTATTTCATTACGCCTAACGCCACCAGCGATTGATAACGCGGATCGTGTTTGACGCCAAGAATATCGTTTTTATCGTCATATGGCTATGCTCTGATTGCAGCACCATCGTAGCATACATGTCTGAAGTTTGCCACGTCCCGCTAAAGAACTGCTCGCGGGCCACATCTGCCCCGTGGTTCGTATATTTTGCAGCCTTCATTCAAAGTCTGGGAGACGTAAAAAAATGTGGCGTGCATGCTAAAAGCTTGCTAAAAGGATTACGAGGCTCGGAATTCAGAATAAACAAAGTCAGTGCATTTGTTCATGTCATTCTCCCCCCAAAAAACGAAGTAAGATTTAGGCAGCCAACGCGCGCCATATTTACAGATTCGTACTCCAGTGCGCGCTACGAAGTAGAGAGCACTGATTTTCGTGAAATTAACAAAAGCTGGAAAAAGTCCAAGGACGCAGGCTTTCCTTCCAGCTATAGTTGAATATGCTATAATGGCTGTTTCTCGTGCAGGGAAAGAGAGTCTGCGATTGATGTAACCTTCCTACTGTAAATATATGTGCTCAGGAACACAAAGACTGTTGTGCGCGTCGGTGGTTCAGTACTTGAAAGCGCAAAACTGGCGAGAAAGCCGCGAGATCATGGCCTAATAATCAAGTTCTATCCATTGATCCATTCCGTGACAATTGGCTTAGCCGAGTGTGACTTACTTCAGGCAGTAGCTCAAAATGTGCCAGAATTTACGAGGTGGCTGGAAGTGTCCTTGAAGGCCGCCCTTAAGCACCCCGAACGGCACTATTCTAATTGTTTCGGCTGTGTTCCGCACTATGGCACCACAGGAGAAAACCCGGTTCTTCAGTCTGACCTATATAGTTAGGTTTATTACGGAACCTTAAGGTCACAGAAATGTACACAAATTAAAGCTAAATTCTGGGGTTCTACGTGACAAATCCAGTATATGATTACGAGGCCCGCTGCAGTGGGGAACTCCACAATGGTTTCGACCACCTGGGATTCCTTACCCTGCACCGAATGCACGGTACGCGGGCGTTTTTGCGTCCCCCCCCCCCATCCTAATGCGACCACTGTAGCCGGCATTTGGTTCCGCTCCTTAGGGCTTACCAGGGCAACGCCAAAGCCACTACGGCACGAAAGTATAACAAAGGAAAACAAAATGGGTGTCTACCATGGGTGAATGAAACAAAAAAGCTTCGACTAAGTTAATCGAACTGGCACCCCAGATATTCAAGTCACGGGCCTTGTTTTAGTCGCAAAAGGAATCTCCGATTATAGAGCAAATTTTATGACGCGTCTTGTGTAGTGAAGATTGCCTTTGAGGTAAGAATATTGAAGACTGTGCGGTACCTCCGGGAAAGTGTACGTGCATTAAACAAAAAGCCCACGTTTGAATTCCTCGCAAGAAAAAAATGTTTATCATCACCATCATCATCATTATCATCGGCGTATTCTATGTCCACTGCTGGACAAAGGGCTTTCCCTTCGATCTCCAATTACCCCTGTCCTGCACCAACCGATTCCAACTAGGGTCCACGAATTTCTTAATTTCATCGCTCCACCTAGTCTTCTGTCGTCCTCGATTGCGTTTTCCTTCTCCTGGTACCCATTCTGTAAACCTAATGGTCCAGCGGTTATCTAACCGGTGCATCACATGACCTGCCCAGCTCCATTTCTTCCTCTTGATGTCAATTAGAATATCGTCGATACCCATTTGCTCTCTGATCCAAACCGTTTTCGTTCTGTCTCTTAACGATATGACTAGCAATATTCGTTCCGTCACTCTTTGCGCAGTCCTTAACCTGTTCTCAAACTTGTTTGTCAGTCTCCAAGTCTCTGCCCCATATGTAAGCGGTGGTAAAATGCACTGATTGCACGCCTTCCTTTTCGATGATAATCGTAAGCTTCCAGTCAGGAGCTGACAATGTCTGCCGTGTGCGATCCAACCCATTTTTATTCTTCTGTGAATTTCCTTCTCATGGTCAGAGCTCCCTGTGATTAGTTGGCCTAGGTAAATGCACTCCTTCGCCAACTCTACGGGGTGACTTGCGATCATGAACCGTTGCTTCCTTGCCCGGTTATTCATCATTATCTTTGTCTTCTGCATAATATTCTCCAACCCCACTCTTACACTATCTCTGTTAAGGTCGTCAATCATTTGTTGTAACTCGTCTGCATTGTTCCTGAATAGAACAATGTCATAGGAAAACCGAAGGTTGCTGAGTTATTCGCCATCGATCTTTACTCCTAAGCCTCCCCCCACCCAGTTTAATAGCTTGAATACTTCTTCTAAGCACGCGCTGAATAGCCTTGGAGAGATTGCGTCTGCCTGTCTGACCCATTTCATTATAGGTATCTTCTTGCTTTTCTTGTGTAGAATTAAGTTAGCTGTAGAACCTCTGTACATATTTTGCAAGGTATATACATAAGGGTTCTGTACTCCTTGATTACCTAATATCCCTATGCCTGTTGGTATGTCTACTGAATCTAATGCCTTTTCGTAATTTATGAAAGCCATATAGAGATGCTTATTGTACTCTGCGGATTTCCCGATAACATGATTAATGACATGGATGTGATCCACTGTAGAGTATCCCTTCCTGAAGCCCGCTTGTTCCCTTGGTTGACTAAACTCCAGTGTTGCCCTTATTCTACTGGAGATTATTTTGGTAAATATTTTATATAACACTGGCAGTAAGCAAATGGGCATGCAATTGTTCTATTCTTTAACGTCTCCCTTTTTTGGATTAGTATAATGTTCGCATTTTTCAAATTTTCTTGGACCCTTGCAGTCGATAGACACTTCATATAAAGAGCCGCCAGTTTGCCAAGGATTATGTCTCCTCCATCTTTGATTAAATCAACTGTTATTCCATCTTCTTCTGCCGCTCTTCCTCGTTTCATGTCTTGCAAGGCCCTTCTGACCTCATTGCTACATATAGGAGGAGTTTTTGTATCCTGTTCATTGCTCTTTCTAATGGAGGTATCCTGACTCCTCTGGGTGCTGTACAAGTCAGTATAGAATTCTTTCCCTTCTTTTACTATATCTTCAAGATTGCTGATGATATTACCCTGCTTGTAGTTCAGTGCATGCATCTTGGTTTGGCCTATGCCAGGTTTCTGTCCCGCCGATTTCAGGCTGCGCCAATTTTTTACGGCTTCTTCAGTCTTTCTCAAGTTATAGTTTCGAATATCCGTTTTATTCGCCTTGTTGGTCAGTTTTGAGAGTTCCCCGAATTCTATCCTATATCTTGAGTTCGTTTGTTACTTGGGAGAGCTTGTCTACTGGTTGCCTCGGTGCCATGCCTCCAACTTCTATTGCTGCCTCTGTAGCCAACCTAGTTAGAGTTTCATCCATTAGCTCTATGTCATCAGCATCTCTCGGTTCCGAGGCTGTATATTTGTTTGCAAGTACCAGCCTGAGCTTGTATGCTTTTACCCTTACTGCCTCTAGGCTGACCTGTTTCCTACTGACCAATTTTGCTCTTTGCCTCTTCAAATTAAGGTGAATTGTAGCCCTCACTAACCTCTTATTGCTACACCTTTACCCTACCTATCACTTCTACATCCAGCCCTATGCTGGGATCAGCAGAAAGTATGTAGTCAATTTCATTTCTTGTTTCGCCATTAGGGCTTTCGCAGGTCCACTTTTTGTTGTTACGCTTCCTAAAAAAGGTGTTCATTATTTGAACCTTATACTTTTTTGCAAATTCAACCAGCATCTCTCCTCTAGCGTTCCTACAATCGGCGCCGTAGTTGCCAATTGCTTGTTCACCAGCTTGCTTTTTCCCACCTTTTGCAGAGAAGTCGCCGAATTCTAAAGTATACTGAGTTTGCACTTTTCTCATCGCTAATTTAACATCTTCATAAAACGGATCTACTTCCCCATCAACGTGACTGGATGTTGGAGCGTATCCTTTTACTACCTTTATTGTATACCTCTGATTAAGCTTGATTATGACTAGCTACCTCTTATTATTGCTGTAGAATGCGTCAATGTTGTGCGCTTTGTCTTTATGGATTAAGTGTCCCACCACGTATTACTTCCTATCTAGGAAACCGCTATAGCAGAGGACATGTCCGTTATTCAGCAATACATAAGCCTCACCAGTCCTTCTAATCTCGCTGAGGCCGATGAGATCCCAAACAATGTCTGATAATTCTTAATTGTCCTGCTAAGCTAGCTTAACTCGATAGGGTTCGGGTGTCAACTGTTGCAAGGGTCAATTTCTATTGGCGGCATTCTTAGCACCCTCTGCTGCGTTATAGGTCTGACCGCCGCCTTGGTCAGGTGTTCCGCAGCTGATGGGGAATGAGGGCCATTGGTTAATTGAGTAAGCCAATTGGGATGGGGTGACCGAATACTGCACCATGGAGCCCAATTCCTGATATGGTGGAGAGGGTTTTGTGGGCCTTCTTAATTTGATTGCACCTGGATTAGTATAGCCCCACTCACTCTCGGCATCATTTTGCCGGTGACAGGCGTCACCCAAGCCTGCAGAAGTTGTGTTGAAAGTGCTTCGATCGTAACTGATTTTATGGAAACGCCAGGATTGTTTAACAAAAAAAAATTAAAGTACAGGGAAGACTGAATCAGTACCTGTTTTGCCCTGCGAAGAAGGGAAAGTGAAATGTTGGGGGCGGGTGAGAAAAATGAATAACATCCAGCCGAAAAAATAAGGGAGAAGAACGAACGTCGTGTCTGTAGCAGTACTCTATCCTTGAGTTTTTCAGTTTTTATTTTTATCTTGTAAGGTTACAACAGATATTGAATATTAGCTTATGTAATTGAACCTATAAGCTAAGCTCCCCAATTGACCCGGTCGTCTGTTTTCAGAAGGAGCTGCGTGGTGGCAGCTTTCACAATCTTTTATCTCTTGAACACACGTACCTTCCGGCACCGTCAGGTTTGTTTATCTTTGTTTAGTAACATAATGACGTTCTATTAGATCACCTGTGATATGTTTTAGCAATAGCACTATTCACTCATTCCGTAGTTTTTAATCAAGCTTATTTACGCGTATCATCGCTTACAGTAGTTCGCTCTGCAATCCATAATGTCTTTCCTATATTTCAATGTTGAACACCGATAATTCTCCAGTCCCTCGATCGTTGCATGAATGCTTGCTTCCTTTCATAGCGCCCTTAAATTTTTGTGCACTCGTTGTGTACACATAGAATTTTATACAAAATGTACCATTGATCTCAAGCATTCTTAAGTGCCGTGCAAAATTTAGCAGAGTCTGGTAAATGCGGTCTAACATTCCTAACAGCCCACATACCCAATTCAAGGCCATAACCAGGGAAACGGTAAGGGGATTCTGACACCCCCCAATATTACCACACCAGTGATAACACATTTAGCAGAACTCACACTTATGTTATTACATGTATATTGCAAAATATATAATAGCCTTATACAATTATGTCTTAGCGCTGACCTCGTTTTCCTTGAAATCAATAGTGAATATTTCCAAATGACAGCCCCGGTCCACACAGAATCCCTCCCTAAAAGAATCCCTAGCTAAGATGTAGGCGCAGCTTTTGTGACCACGAAAAGTGGCTGCACTAAAAGCACAACGATAGTGGCGAACACAGTCGGCGATCACCGAAATCTGATACTGCGGGTGAAGCGCGCCGTCTTTTATACATTAGTCATCGAAGGTTCAAGAGTAATCGCTGGTGCCCATCTGTCTTCCAGAAAGTACTACTGAAGTGGCGTCGCGCATAAAATTACATCACACAAGGTGCCGTGACAACAGACAGCGAATAGAACCATCGATAACACATCGAGAAACTTCCGATACATGCAGGCGCTTCCTTCGCAGAGCGATGACATTTAACATTTGTTTGCTGGTTAAAGGCGGTCTACCGATAAAGATAAAGAAGCAGACGTGTCATTATTGTTGAGTTTGCAATATTTACTACAAATTTGATTTTTACAAATAAATAATAAATAAGGCGTGTTAACATATACCGGATAGAGCCAACCAGACGTAATTCAGCATCTAGTGGTAATTCTAGTAAATAGAGCAGTATTCACGGTTCTTACCTATTTTGCAGCAGGATTTAAAACCAGAGCAACCAGGATAGGGTAGGTAAAGCGTCTTCGGGCAGTTTGTGTGATACACGCACCCATAACCTTTTTGGTCACACACTGAAGGTTTCCGCGCTGCAAAGAATTTAGTTGAAGAAAGGATTACTCCAACGAATCATGTAAGTTTACCGTGCACTTTTAATGGCGATGGGACAGTGCCATAACAGATGCGCGCAGAAAGCATTAAAACAACTGTAGGAAAACTATTCTAAGCTGCTTTACAACCTACAAGAATATACAACACACCTACAGCGCTGGCAAATGGTTATTTACACTGCTTCACAGGCATTCCTGATAACATTTTTTTTATATTCCAAGTTTTATTATGTTTCTCTAATCTGGGGTACCCCTGATTTGTATTCTTTTGTACTTTACAGCGCTCGACATGAACCTATCAATCACTTATCAAGCTTAAGCTTCTGCCTAACGTAATTGAAATCAGTGTCATCATTACATGCATGCAAGAATTATGAGGCTCCGAATTGGCCATACAGCCACTACTTTGAAAAACATTTATTAGAGAAAAGTTTACATCTTTCCTCTCGTAGCTTCCAGTACTGCCTAAAGGGGCACATTATAACAAGCAGCATTAGAAAATATCAAATCTAGGGTATTATTTACGTTTTACTTTTTATTTGATGACTAAACTTCAACATGAAATGTATTGCAAGGTTATAAAAATGCAGCGCGTCCCTTACGAACTCGATAAAGTAGCTTGTGCAGGAAAGCACAAGGCCATTTGACGGGTTTTGAGGTTTATGACACCGTGCTCAGCGGCGCGTACTTCAAAGCGGCCATGCTGTAGTGCCGAAAATAATAAGTGGAACAAGTGAAAACGGTGAAGTTGAAGCACACGATTGCTTTTACATGTTTCGAAAAATTCAAGATCACCATCTTACAATGAAGGCAGTTTCGTATAGTCCAAATGAGAGTCATCATGATCCACAAGTGCCAGACCGCTATTATTAGAAGGTCGTGCATCAGCATGACAAGACACAAAAGCAATTGATGCTGCCGGTTGCGCAGTGGAGGTGTACGTCTTTATTGCGCATGCTATTTTAGAAGCGATGTTTCAAAGCTAGTATAACGTGGAATCAAAACGACATGTTCGCGAGCTGTCCTAACGCCCTCGTCAGTACACTGATGAACAAAGCTGTCCATCACAAAATGACAGAATAAATCACGTTGACTTAGGGTGAAGTATTGCAGGTACGTTTGATGTGAAATGAAAGAAAGGTAAAAACAGAAACATGCATGTTAGATTTTAGCACCAAGAACTCATGTTATGCCTTATATACACCGCGTCTCCCGCAACGTATTAAGCGTTATAGTGAAGGGTGCAATAACCGGTCGGGGTGAAGGGTGGATCTCCAGTTGTGGAAATCTGAGGGCCGTCCCATGCAGTCTTAACTTTCTTCAACTAGGTGGTGAGGAATTCATTAAAGACAAAGTAGTCCACTTCTGTGTTTACTAGGGCCATGAGCGTTTCACCGTAGAGAAGCACGCCGGGGTCTGTGGATCTTGCTCTTGCATTACAGTTGGCTCGTGGCTTCAGATCATAGCTGCGTCGAGTATTCATGCTCTTGCTAAGTCATGACGTTGGGCTTTCTTTATTTCGTGTTTTTTTTTAGAGCGCAGCTCCTAGGCACCTGTTCCTGCTGCGAGCGTCGGCGGTGGCGTAACCGAGCGAACAAGCACAGCGAACGATGAAAGCAAACGCGGCGCTCAGCGGCGGGGAAGCGGATAGGATGCAGCGGAACCACGAGGCGGAAAGCGGAGGAGGATATCAGGAAAGCGTGAGAAAAAAAGCGTAGTGTGGTGATGATGGCTATGAGATGGCACTAGAGTAGCGCGCAGCCTTTGGGAGGTCTGTCAGCGGCGGCTGCTTTGAATCCCGCCCACGCGTCACCCACCCAGTGGCCCTCGCGATCTCCACCTCAACGGGGCAATGACGCCGCGACTCGCTTTATTTGCAACTTGCAGGACGAGACAGATTTTCCGAGCCAGCCAATAACTCGAGAAGTGAAAACAAGCATAGAGCTGCGATCAAATTTCGCAGTAGGGAGTATCGTAATCGCCGGTACATTTCTTTTCTTCGAAACTGTGTCACTGCTACGTCATCGAGATTATTCCTTCACTGTCTCCGTCAGCGGGAGGGGACTTTCAGCATTTTGACGAATAGCAACGAACCGCAAATCGATCGAGCGCTACTTTGGTTTTCAGGTAAGGGCTAACGCACCAGCCACGCGCTGGGCCAGTATACGGTCGACGCGGCGGGGAGGGCTCGTGGCCTTGTGACGGTGAATCGAAAGTCGCCGATTTCTCCACTGCGTTCACGCCAGGTATTCGCCGCTGTTACTTGGTCGTTCGCGTTGGTGTAGTCACGGCGTGTGTACAGTAAAGCCTCGTAGTTTTACTACGCGCCACGGGAATTTGCGTTAGACGCGGCTCATTTCTCCACGGCGATAACACAGCGAATGGTTGCAGGAGGCACGCGAATAGTCCGTCATCCTTGCGTAGCCGCATAGGTCGACAGGCAGGCATGCGGGCGGCTGCAGCTGCAGGAGATGGACATCTACGTAAAGTGTTAATCGGCAACCATGTCATATTTCTCAATCTTGCTGTCTGGGACAGTAAGACGTGATTCATGGAAAAAAGATGGCTTCTTGGGCGGTTGCCACGTGGGAGTTCGTGCTTCGTGGGCAATCTTAGTTTCATGAGCTTAATTTCATTGATGAGGCCGACGTGGATTTTGTGGGCGACGTGGACTTTGGTTAGGCATAGGGCTAGGTGCGCGCGTCTGGAGCGTGAACGAAGAAGCTCCGCCAACAAATGCCACATTGTAGCCACGGCGAAGAATCATACTGCGCCCAAACTTTCAGTCACGAATCTCACTATATATGGAGCTTGTGCCCATACAAGAAAGTAACGTTGAAAGTACAATAATAGCTGCGAGCACAGCCGTCGGTCATCGAATTCTTGTCTACATATCAGGTGTTTCGGTTGCTTATCCGCTATCAATAGGATAGCAATTACATGGGTACTATAGGCGCATTTCTGCCGTCGTTGTCGCCATGAGTTTCGGTATAAAATTCAAGGCTAGTGGACACCGACGGCATGTAGACATTGACATGAGTATTCCGAAATATTCATGCTGTTATAAGGACGAGGGAGTCACGCGAAAGGCATGATGACCATTTGTGGTAGAGGACTGTCTGTCGACGATGGCACGCCGACAAAGACATGACGAGGGTCCGAAGACGAAGTTAAGATGACAACAATGGAATGAGTGCGACGACACCATGACGCCAGTTACACAACTAACGTCTTAAATGAACGAGATGGCATGTGGGTGTCCTTATTAACATGACACAGTTGCAACGATGAAATGACAAAGAGGCAATAACATCCATAGAATTACGAAGGCGGTATGCCGATGACGGCATGAAGATAATGAGATGACGATTGTGAAATCAAGACGGTGGTATGATAGGGCGGCATTATGACAACGGGCTGACGACGAGTCTTTGACCACGAAGACGTGACGACGACTGCAACGTGAATACTGCATGGCGTGATGACCATAGCTGATCAAAACAGGATGACGAAGCTGGAATGGCAGCGATGGAACGCCCACGACACCATGACGATGACCATATGACCACGAAGACATTATCACGACTGTCTGATCACAACGCAATGATGCGTACAGCCTTACAACTGAAGCATAATTACACCCGCCGTGGTTGCTCAGTGGCTATGGTGTTGGGCTGCTGAGCACGAGGTCGCGGGATCGAATCCCGGCCACGGCGGCCGCATTTCGATGGGGGCGAAATACGAAAACACCCGTGTACTTAGATTTAGGTGCACGTTAAAGAACCCCAGCTGCTCGAAATTTCCGGAGTCCTCCACTACGGCGTGCCTCATAATCAGAAAGTGGTTTTGGCACGTAAAACCCCATAATTGTTGTTGTTGAAGCATAATTACCATCGAAGACCAGCTTGATTGCGATAGAATAGCTAAGATGTGTCGTTGATGGAAGGCCGAAGACGGTATGACGACAATGGTATAACGACCGCCTTGTGACAACGTCTGGTTAACGCCGACGGCATCGCGAAAGCCAGACTGCGAAGTTCAAGCGACGAAAAGAGAATGACCATGATGACATTAGACCGACGTATAACTAATGTATTACGACGACTGGTTGAGTGAGCAATGATGAATATGCATAACAACGGCATGAGAGCAATAAGGTGGCTACGAGAACAGGACGAGGACTTTATGACGGCCAATCTAAGGCGTCAATAGTGTGATCACCACGGCGTGACGACAATCTGGTGACGAAGCAGGAAGCACAACGATAAAATGACGACGATGGTATCATGACTATGACGTCAGAAATAATTACGTGATGACTTATAACAATGATGGCGTCACGAGATCCAAACGACAAAGCTGGACTAGCGACAGCGTAATGACCACAATGGTATACCGAGAATGCGCACCTTTAGCTCCGCAAGCTATCAGGTAGGAGGGGTGATTTGAACGGCGTAAAACGCGTGACAACGCCGGCATGACGCGAGTAAGGTGACGAAGATGAAATTAACATAATCTAAAGACCATGACGGTATCACAAGCACTTACCTAGTAGCCCAAGCTGGAAAGTGACTTTGCCCCTAGGATTGGCGCAAAAGGATAGATAGATAGATAGATAGATAGATAGATAGATAGATAGATAGACAGATAGATAGATAGATAGATCGCACACGACGCGCGTCGACGATTCTATAGTCCTTGGAATTAATACGGAACCTTATGGGGACCGTGATTCGGACGGCAGATATGCGCCTGGTGTGTTCACCACAAAATACAACGGGGTGTTCGCCTAGCAGCACTAGTACTAGGTTGTAAGGGTAGGCTGAAACAGGCGGGTGCTATAGGGAAACGGAGAAGCAAGCAATACTCGTCGTCTTATTCTGTTTCACCAGCACTATGCCCACTACTAAATGCCTTCAGTACTGCGCATATAATTGTTATCGCAATAATGGGATCACCGAAAATAGGTAATCGATGCACGAATGTCGGTATAGTAAAGTTTTGTTTGCACCCGTTCTCAACCTCGCACCTCCAAAGAGCACTGCATATCGATGCATCTCTAGCTGTGCTATAATATTGCAGCTTACTCGCGCCACCAAGAAAGGGTCACGAAATTTCTATACGCCCTGTTTCTCGCAGATTTGTGGATCCCCTCATTGGTCCAACACGAAAGCAAGGACAAAAGAAACTCTTATCGCTCGTGTCTTCTCACTTCATTTATTAAATATCTTGTTCCCCTCCTGTTTTTTTCCTTATTTTAGAATGACAAGAAACGCTGCTTGACTCTGATAAAAAATTTCGCCGTTTCTTGAATAATACTTCCAGGACGAAGAACTTTTTCGTCGACGAATGAAAATCGTTGTTCACTAGAAATTACTAGTAACAACGTAAAGCTCATTCAAGTTTTTAAGTATATATACAGTCATAACATAAGAAGCCTACAAACACTGACACCAAGGACACCATAGGGGAAATAACTTGTGCTTAATAAATCGAATTACGAACCGATTAATTAATGGAAACGAAAGTGGATGAAAAAACAACTTGCCGGAGGTGGGAGCGATCCCACAACCTTCGCATTTTGTTGGCTTCTTATGGTATGAGTAATAAAAATCGGCCCCTTGGTTACATATATATATATATATATATATATATATATATATATATATATATATATATATATATATATATATATATATATATATATATATATATATATATATATATATATATATATATATATATATATATATATATATATATATGTATATAGATGTATTGCAAATAAAAATTGCCGCAGAAGTCATCTCGCGATGATTGTAAGCGGTAATGAGTATAGCAGTGGAGCAATCCAGCGACACACCATATTCCTGAAGTCGCGTTAATTTAAGACGTGTAGTGGTAATTCTGGGACTTTCGCTGGTTGGCTGTGTTCATCGCCCATGAGCATGAAGGCATATTTACGACTCAATGACGTCGACGCAGTGACGAGGGAATGAGGAAGAGAGCATATCGGTTCAACACAAAGGAGTATAAAAATACGGCATGATGACAATGACAGGTCGATTCCTAGATTATGATGATGCTATAATGACGACGACGTGACGTCGACATCATGAAGACAATAAGCTGACGACGACTATAGTCGTTGTCATCTATATATGGCGACAATGGGGTGACGACAACTGTATGAAGCCAACTCGATGAAGGAGCGAATATGACGACGACTGCACAACCAAAGCCTCATGATGCCGTTTGTATCATTACAGATGCATGATAGCGTCTTTGTGACGACAACGCAATGACGACCATCGCTTGACAATTGTGGCATAATAACGCATCAGTTATGACGGCATGATTCCGATAGAGTGATGAACAAGAAATGACGTCGATGGATCAACGACAGTGATATGACGACGATGGCATGACGATGATGGCTTGGCGACAACGGTATGACAACGATAGCAGAAGAAAGTCGGATGTCCAAGTTAAAATGATGACCATGGAATCACCGCCACGGCATCTCGACGATGGTACACAACGAATGCGATGACGTTGATGACAATGACGGTATGACCATGATGCATTGATGTTGATAGCATGACAACGACATGAGGACATTGGGAAGACGACGAGTGTATGATGGAAATGGCACAACAATTACTGTGTGACGACGTTGACGTTACGACAATGGCATGACGGGAATCGGATAACGACACTAGAGTAGCGATGATTGCCCGATTTTAACCGCGATACAACGACGGTCTGGCATTGAAGGTGTGATCGCTAGATTCTGGCGATGACGGCTAACAAGGGCGGATCATCACGGTAGAATGACGGCGGTGTGATTACAAAACAATGATGAATAATGACGTCTACTATATGACGAAAGCGGTAGGCGACAACGCTATCACGACAATGGGATCACGTAACTGAAGTAATAAGAATGATAAAGCTACAGCATCATGGCGACGGCTGACAGCGACGGTGGGACGACAATGGCATGATGAAGACCTCATGACAAAAATCGGAAGACAAAGCTAGAATGACGGCAATCCAACAACTACGACAGCATCAAGAGCGTGAAAACATACCTATAGTCGGATCCAACTCAAGCCTGCGGTGAAGCCCCACCAACGCCCTCGTAAACGCCAGCCACTGTTCCTCCGCGAGGTTGCAAATAGTTCCTACTTCAAGCTTGCCCTGTTACCTAAATAAGGCGTTAACCACAAAAATGAAATTATAAGCGAGTAATTTCATTTTGTACGTTTTCATTCATCTATTATAGTGGAAAGGTGAAAGCCTGGTTCTTTATTGAAGTGAAATAAAACGCTCGCTTCGCTGCAACTACTTACTGTGAAGTTTGAGTTCAATTGATAGTGTAGTTTCATGAGTAAAATTGGGCCAGTAGTGAAATTAATTGTAACGCGGACTTTTGAAGAGTGAAATACTCAGATTCCATACTTTGTCCATGTATGTTTCACACCTCGTCGCTTCTGCCAATGAAAAGACTCTTGAAGAACAGCAGAGGCTCCGGGGTTATCAAGTACGACGACATTTTCAAATGGTCGCACGACGACGACTTTGTTTGCTTCCGTGATTGGCTGGCGGAGTAATAACCCCACGTGGCCTGTGTGCCTTGGTTGCCAACTGCTGTTTTTTAAAGTTGTATCCTACTATAGTAGCACAAGTTACTACACAACTAGGACCACTAGGTCGGAGTTGAAGGCTTGACGACGACAGAATGACGAGAGTCAGATTGCAAAGCGTGAATGACGACATTCGAACAACCAAGGTTGCATCAAAGACGCGATGCGACTACGAATGCATGTATAATGTATCACGACTATGTCTTCGTGACGACGGCACACGAATGTCGGAGATGCCGTGGTGGCTTAGTGGTTATGGTATCGAACTGCTAAACACGAGGTCACGGAATAAATTCTGGCGGTGGCTGCCAGAAAAAGCCGCGTGAGGGCCTTTAGGCGCATCCGTGCTTATTGATCGTGATGGTATGACCACTGCGCCGGTGGAGCTGGTCTGAGAGGAAGAGCCATCCATGTATATGTGGACTCAGTGAAAGTCGAAAGTGCGCAAACAATGCAGATCTACTTGCTTCAAGGCCAGGGCAGGCAGGTCGGTCGTCTTTCTTATCCCTGAAACTGAAAGACGCATTTGAGGTTGTTGTAAACACAACAAAGCTGAGGCTGAACGCGCTGAGGGGGTGAAGCCCGATGGTAAGAAGGCACGTTGGATAAGGACGCCTGTGGTCAATGTTTGCGACGGCAGGAAAGAGAGCTTGACTGCACCCGTGAAACATGACGAACATGTGCCCTAAGCGTGTCGGTGCTAATGTAAGTCGTGATCGGATCGTCTTAAGCTTTTATAATATTTCCTGCTGTTGTGGTGCTCCGCAGAAGGCCTAGGCAAACACGTAGTACCTGTGCTTGCACGCCCTGAAGTTCTCGAACATTTCACTTTTATGTTTTAGCAAGTACGCGAGAGCTATATCGTAGGAATCAGATAAAAAGTGCTCGATATAACTAGCATGCAGCCCACTGACGATCCCCATGTTTTTCCGGCGATGAACTTGAAGACGTGAACAATAGATGTGAGCTTCATCTTCAAGTAGGCAACCTGAGGGCTCCAACAGAAGCCCCGGTAAACAATGACGCCCCAAAACCGATGATTTCTGTTTTAGGAGATAGACGGGCCATTGATGCATACTGGCTAACGAGTCATCGCTTTTCGCGTAAAAACGACTAACGCACATTTTTCCGTTGAGATGGTAAGGCCTTTTGTGTGAATATAGTCAGATGATATACTCAAATTGCACAAACAGGCCTGGAGTGCGGCCTGATCCCGGTGACCAGAACCGGTAAAGCACTCTCTCACCAGAGCAGGATTGGCCACCCTGGAGCAGTACTTGGCCACAACCTCTTATATGAATACAACAATCAAACCCCGGCCCTCAGTCTCCAGCAGCCGCGAATCAACTGACCACGGCGGCGATCAAATCTGTGACGCAGCAGAGGGTGCTAAGAATACCTGGCTCCGGACAGGCCGCCATTGGAATCTGAATCTGCCAATGTTTAACGTTAGAACGTTATCTAGTGAGGCGAGTCGGGAAGTGTTATTGGAGAAATTAGAGAGTAGTAAAAGGGGTATAACAGGGCTTAGTGAGGTTAGGAGGACAAAAGAAGCATATACAGTGCTAAAAAGCGGGCACGTACTGTGCTACCGGGGCTTAGCGGAGAGACGAGAACTAGGAGTCGGATTCCTGATTAATAAGGAAATAGCTGGTAACATACAGGAATTCTATAGCATTAACGAGAGGGTGGCAGGTCTTGTTGTGAAACTTAATAAGAGGTACAAATTGAAGGTAGTACAAGTCTACGCCCCTACATCCAGTAATGACGACCAGGAAGTCGAAAGCTTTTATGAAGACATGGAATCGGCGATGGGTAAAGTCAAAACAAAATACACTATACTGGTGGGCGACTTCAATGCCAGGGTAGGCGAGAAGCAGGCTGGAGACAAGTCAGTGGGGGAATATGGCATAGGCTCTAGGAATAGCAGAGGAGAGTTATTAGTAGAGCTTGCAGAACAGACTAATATGCGGATAATGAATACCTTTTTTCGCTAGCGGGTTAGTCGAAAGTGGACGTGGAGGAGCCAGAATGGTGAGACTAGAAATGAAATACATACTTGATACTCTGAACTTCATACTCTGCGCGAACCCTGGCATCATACAAGATGTAGACGTGCTCGGCAAGGTGCGCTGCAGTGACCATAGGATGGTAAGAACTCGAATTAGCCTTGACTTGAGGAGGGAACGGAAGAAGCTGGTACATAAGAAGCCAATCAATGAGTTAGCGGTAAGAGGGAAACTAGATGAATTCCGGATCAAGCTACAGAACAGGTGTCCGGCTTTAACCCAGGAAGAGGACCATAGTGTTGAAGCAATGAACGACAATCTTATGGGCATAATTAAGGAGTGCGCAATAGAAGTCGGTGGTAACGTCGTTAAACAGGAAACCAGTAAGCTATCGCAGGAGACGAAAGATCTGATCAAGAAACGCCAATGTATGAAAGCCTCTAACCCTACAGCTAGAATAGAACTGGCAGAACTTTCTAAGTTAATCAACAAGCGTAATACAGCGGACATAAGGAACTATAATATGGATAGAATTCAACAGGCTCTCAGGAACGGAGGAAGCCTAAAAGCAGTGAAGAGGAAACTAGGAATAGGCAAAAATCAGATGTGTGCGTTAAGAGACAATGCCAGCAATATCGTTACTAATATGGATGAGAGAGTTCAAGTGGCGGTAGAGTTTTATAGAGATTTATACAGTACCAGTAACACCCACGACGATCAGGTGAGAGAGAATAGTCTACAGGAACTTGAAATCCCACAAGTAACGCTGGAAGAAGTAAACAAAGCCTTAGTAGCTATGCAAAGGGGGAAGGCAGCTGGGGAGGATCAGGTAACAGCAGATTTGTCCAAGGATGGTGGGCAGAGTGTTCTAGAAAAACTGGCCACCCTGTATAAGCAATGCCTTATGACTTCGACCGTACCGGAATCTTGGAAGAACGCTAACATAATCCTAATCCATAAGAAAGGGGACGCGAAAGACGAAAAATTATAGACCGATCAGCTTACTGTCCGTTGCCTACAAAGTATTCACTAAGGTAATCGCAAATAGAATCAGGAATACCATAGACTTCTGTCAACCAAAGGGCCAGGCAGGATTCCGTAAAGGCTACTCAACAATAGACCATATTCACACTGTCAGTCAGGTGATAGAGAAATGTGCGGAATATAACCAACCCTTATATATAGCCTTCATTGATTACGAAAAAGCATTTGATTCATTCGAAACCTCAGCAGTCATGAAGGCACTACGGAATCAGGGTGTAGATGAGCCATATGTAAGGATACTGGAAGATATATATAGCGGTTCCACAGCCACCGTAGTCATCCACAAAGAAAGCAACAAAATCCCAATAAAGAAAGGCGTCAGACAGGGAACTACGATCTCTCCAATGCTATTCACAGCATGTTTACAGGAGGTATTCAGAGACCTGGATTGGGAAGAATTGGGGATAAAAGTTGATGAAGAATACCTGAGCAACTTGCGTTTCGCTGACGATATTGCCTTGCTTAGTAACTAAGGAGACCAATTGCAATGCATGCTCACTGACCTGGAGAGGCAAAGCAGAAGGGTGGATCTGAAAATTAATCTACAGAAAACTAAAGTAATGTTTAATAGTTTCGGAAGAAAACAGCAGTTGACGATAGGTAGCGAGGCACTGGAAGTCGTAAGGGAATACATGAACTTAGGGCAGGTAGTGACCACGGATCCGGATCATGAGACTGAAATAACCAGAAGAATAAGAATGGGCTGGGGTGCGTTTGGCAGGCATTCTCAAATCATGAACAGCAGGTTGCCATTATCCCTGAAGAGGAAAGTGTATAATAGCTGTGTGTTACCAGTACTCACGTATGGGGCAGAAACTGGAGGCTTACGAAAAGGGTTCTGCTGAAATTGAAGACGACGCGACGAGCTATGGAAAGAAGAATGATAGATGTAACGTTAAGGAAAAAGAAAAGAGCAGATTGGGTGAGGGAACAAACGCGGGTAAATGACATCTTAGTTGTAATCAAGAAAAAGAAATGGGCATGGGCCGGACATGTAATGAGGACGGAAGATAAGCGATGGTCATTAAGGGTTACGGACTGGACTCCAAGGGAAGGGAAGCGTACTAGGGGGTGGCAGAAAGTTAGGTCGGCGGATGACATGAAGACGTTTGCAGGGACAACATGGCCACAATTAGTACATGACCGGGGTAGTTGGAGGAGTGTGGGAGAGGCCTTTGCCCTGCAGTGGGCGTAACTAGGCTGATAATGATGATGATGATTATTATGATGATGATGAGTCAGATCCTGTGTTGCTGATTTCTGTAGCCTTGCGCGAACCTGCAGGCGAGTGACCGCTGATCACGAGATGCAGTTGTAGTCGGCGTAGAATGAGACACTCACTGTTTCCGGTAGGGATCCGGCCAGCCCAAGAAGCGCGCGGTTGAAAAGAACAGGGCTTAGAACACCGCCTTGGGGAACACCTCGGCATGTGTAGCGGTCGGTAGTCGGACCATCTTCCGTACGTACGAACAAGGACCTTTGTGTCAAGTAGCTTCTGATGCATCGATATACTCGCCCTCCAAGTTCAATTGTCATAAGTGCGTCTAGAATGGTTTGATGGGAAACGTTGTCGTAAGCGCCATTCACGTCAAGGAAGAGTGCTACTTATAATTGCTTCCGAGATTTTTGCTGTTCTACGTATAATAGATCCGTGACACTGTCAATCGATGCAAGACCTCGTCGAAATCCCACCATAGAGTCAGGATAAATTTTGTGGTGTCCAAAGTACCATTCGATACGCATGAGGATCATACGTTCCATGAGCTTCCTGACGAAGCTGGCCAGAGCTATAGGCCGATACTATGCCAGTTAGAGCGGCGACTTTCCTGCTTTTAGAAGCGGTATCAGGCGGCTGCGTTTCCATTCCTGTGGGACGACACTACCTTGCCATGAACTATTAGAAATGCTGAGAAGTTTTCTTCGTGCTTTGGACCTACGTGGCGCAAAACAGTATATGTTATGCCATTGGGCCCTGGTGAAGACGAACACCTACAGAGCTCGAGCAGCTTCTAGCTCTTCCCTAGAGAATGGAGCGTCCATACTTGTATCTTGTAGCCATGTCAGGGACTAAAACTGTGCCGCCGGCGACTTTCACACAAAACTCCTCTGCAACGTCTATCTCTCGGCGGTTTTGGTAGAGAGCAAGGGCATTAAAAGGGCGTCGTTGCTGGAGACTTGAGCGAAGACTCCGTAGGCTACGCCACACACGGGAAAATGGCTTCCGGGGGTCCAGTCCCTCGCAAATGCATTTCCATCTTTGATCCGCTAGCTTATTCATTCGGCGTTTTATCTTCTTTCGCACGCGCCGAGCTTCTTTGAGGACAAGAATTGACTTCGTGCGCCTGTACCTCTTTGCAGCTCGGCGACGTAGTGGACGTAGCATTTCCAATTCAATGTCATTCTCTGTATACTTTGATAAATGTGTGAAGCAGCGTGTAGAATCTTGCATTGCGTCTGCAATTATGTCTTTTAATCTGCGTGCGATATTGTTCTTGCATGTGTCTTCTACATGATCTTGAAAGACTGACCAGTTGATTTTGCGAGATAGAACTGGTAATGCGGCGTCTAGCCCATCGATTCTCACATAGGTCGGAATATGGTCACTCCCATGGGTTTTAATGTCAGTGAACCACTTCACGCTCTAAGTCAGGCAACGTGAGACCTCAGTCAAATCAAGGCAGCTGCTGTACGTGGTTCCTCGCAGAAATGGCGGGCTTCCGTCATTTAGAAGACACAGCTTGTGGCCTGATGCAAAGGATATTATTGACCTGCCCCTCAAATTAATCCTGGAGCTTCTCCATATATGGCGATGAGCGTTGAAGTCCCGTGTTACTATTCAAGGACTGGGAGTAGCAGCCATAATAACTTCCAGTCTTTTGCTATCAAACTGAATTGTTAGGGAAAGGTAGACGCCAATAAGAGTAAAATACAGCCTCTTATGTTTCACAGTAACACAGACGTATTTGTTACCGTCGTGTGGTGCTACGGGCTGGGAAAAATACGTAAGGGCCTTGAGAATGCAAACCAGAACCTTACTACTACGGACACATGTGTTTGAAACAAGAGGTTCCTATCCTGATTGTCTTATGGAGGCTGATAAGTTCGGTTCGCAGATGACCAATGTAAGAAAGTGGCTTTCAAAGACGAAGTGTCGAAAATCCAAAATACGTGACCTCAGGCCTCTAGCATTCCCTTAGAATATGAAGGCACTTCTGACATCATTCCGGAACAATCGCTGTTGTCGATTAGCCATGGCCCTGCTGTAGAAGTTCTCACGCACTAGACTTCTGTTCTTCCGGAATCTCGGTCCGCTCGCTGGAACCGGATTGATGGCATCCAGCACTTGCAACGCACTTCGAGCTGTTGTTGTCTGTAGCTTGTCCAGAAGAAAACGAATAGCACTCACCAGAGAGCTGATCACGACAACAATTTGTTGATCTTGGTCCGTCAATTTATCAGTAACAGACGAAGTGTCCCTTGCTGTAGAAGTCTGATTTCACTCAGTAGGGGCATGCAGCCTCGGGAATGCAGGCCAAGTGTCCGCATCCGCTCTGTTCGATGCACCTTTGTCCTTTCAGCTGACTGCATTTGGCCTGGGCAGAAGATGGATGATAATAGACGTGGGTGCGTTGCGCTGAGGCTTTGGAGGCTCTTGATCGACGTCAGCGACGTTATCGTCGTCGCCTAATGCATGTTGCTGCTTCTCCATGAGGCGAGTGGTCTCTAACCATCCTCATTAATATTGTCATTTCCTTTCGAATCAAAGGATATTCTTTCGTGGAGGCATCGTGAGGGCCCCTGTAGTTTGTGCACTTCAGCACACTGGCCTCGCACGTATTAGTGATGTGAGGCCCAGTGCAGCGAGAACAGACGGTAGTATTATTGCTACTATTATTACTCACAAGGCGAAGTTTCATGCACTTCCGGCACTGCAGTGGTTTTGGTATAAAGGGGCCAACTACGTGTCGGAAGGGGCCCACTTTTACGTGCAGTGGGAGAGATTCGCCCTTAAATATGGTCTTAACACGCCGTGACGTGCCGAGACGACACGCGTTTGTGATGACGGTGTTTTCTGCAGCTCGCTTAATTAGGATCGACAGATAGGAGTAGACAATGGTCTCGTCAACATTGTAAATTACGCCAATACTGACTTGTTCGCCCAGCGGAATACGAGGGCGGACTTTCATGCCGTCAAGTTCCGTTACTTTGCGCAAAGAATCCAATGCAGCCACGTGTTCTACGTCAATCGCTAGCATGTTCTTACGGGTCTTTATTCTGATATCTTTGATTACATTCGGAACCAGCGCCTCTAGATGTGACGACACGGCTTGACTGTTGAGGCGTCTGAGGTTGTCAGTGGCGAGAACTGGCGCGAACAGGATGGTGAGCACCTCAGTATTCCGCGAAGATCTCACGATGGACTCACTCAAATTCAATGATGCGCTGAGAAACCTTCACTTTGTTTTACGATTCCGCACCAGATCGAAGGTTTCGTCACAAGAATCTTCACTGCTGACACAGCAGTGCATGGTGTCGTAGCTGTCAGTGTCGCTTTCGGTGCCGTTGCGTTTCCTGAAGGCAGCCACCGCGGGCACTGCCGAGTCCGGCGGACGCGCGTGAGACTCCATCTCCATCGCAGTTAAGGAGGAAACAGCAGTTCACTGACAAAGTCTAAGAAATTCACAAAATGAGTAGAGCTGCAAGATTGAGCGTTGTGCCCCAAAGGCACTTCGTGTTCTCGGCACGTGAACAAAACTTCATAAATGGCCGTGAGCCTCTAGATCCTGTGCACGATTGCGTTTATGTAGGTCTAATACCCACAGCACGCCAGATTCATGAGGAGAAAGTTTATAGAATTAAAAACATGGCAACACACTTCAGCAATCATGCAGAATCACAATCCAGTTGCCATGAAAGTTATTTCTTTCGAGCTGTTATAATAAGAATTTCAGTGGCCTGTTACTAAATCACATAGTATAAAGCGTTGCCCTATATCGAGATTTCTTTGGAAGCCCAGATACGTGTAACGCCTTCGAGCACTGGATAACAAATTTTTAGAAAGGCAGGAATTGGTGCACAATCATGTTAGTTCGCCAGAACATTGGACATAGTGCCCCCTTTTTTCTTGAGATCTGTTTACAGTTCTGCCCGGGCAGCGGCTTAAAGTTTTTTTCAGCTTCGTGAAACGCAGCTAAAATGCTCCGGGTCACATCCATGCGGAATTTACTAGAAGAACGTATACTTATTTCATATTTTCGGAGAATGTGTAGCAAAGCATATTTACTATCTTCTTTTTGATTTACTGGTTTGTGACTAATTTGTGTTCGTTTATGATTTCTGATATCACAAATTTCATTCTTTTATGTTTGTGCACGTTTATTTAAACACAACAAAGGTGGCTAGGATCTCCATGTTGTATGTATCAGAGACTTCTAATACGTTAAAGAATGACGACCTATGAGCAGTGTTAGCTCCTATCAGCCCTGCTTATCTCTACTGAGATTATATTTCAGATAGGTTTCATTTATAAAATTTCGTGGGTTCGTTTGTGTCTCACTTCGTCCAAGTCTGCTTAGCGCTGCAAACTCTGTCTTCTTTTCTCACGGAAGTTCTTGAAGAAGGTTTCAGTTTCAGTACATTCAAGAACCTTCAGAAATATAACCTCCTGCCCAACAATAGACAGTTTTAGTTTAGCGTGCGCAACTTCTAGCGTACCCTATACGATATAGCATAGCGTACGCTAAGCAGCGCACGTTTTTACAGTTTTAGTCGGCTGGCGATACCTTCGGATCTCAAAGGCCATGTGCCGTCGTTGCGGCTACTTCCCGATTGTAGCGATAAGTGGCGCCGACATCTCGAACGTTTTAGAAAGGTGTAATGGTTCCAAGACTTACTTTTGGAAATGCGGTTGTTTGCTTTAAATCAGGGGTACAATCAGTACTCGACGGGAACAAAAGATCAGTGGGTCGCCTCGCACTGGGCGCTCACGAGAAGGCTGGAAATGAAGCTGTGCAGGGTGATGTGGGCAGGACTAGTTTTGAAGTAAGGGAAGCTCGCAGTAAAATTGAGTATGGAGAACGGCTGAGGAATATGGAAGAAAGTAAATGGGCTGGGAGAGTGTTGAGATATCTGTACAGAAAAAAACATTCATTCGCAGTGGAGGAAAAGAACTAGGAAACTTACCAGCAAGCATGCGGCCTGTAGGGTGGGCAACACAGCAACAAAGAACGTCAAGCTTAAAGTCAGAAAGGCTGAAATAATGTCATGGGTGGCGGCAGTGGAAAAGAAACCTGCCATGAGTAACTACTTAAGAGGAAAAAAACAAAATCAGGAAAGAAACCATTTATGATAACTAAAAGGGAAGCTCATTACATTTAGAAGTGACATCGGGATGCCTTAGAACACTCACTTATAGAGCGAGGTATAAGAAGGAAGAAGAAGCATGTGCTTGCTGCGGTAAAGCTAGGGAAACGACGGAGCATGTTTTATTAGAATGTGAAGACGTCTACCCAGCAGTAGATTTAGGCATCACTGGCCTGCTTGAAACCCTTGGGTTCAGCGCGGGCAGTCGTAAAGCAAACATGTCCGCAATAGGTATTATTAAGAGGCGATTAGAGGATTGGTGGAAGAAAACTAGGGAAACGACAAAAAGCGGAGACGTACAAAATCACAGTTCGCACTAGGCGACCAGAAAATTTGGGTGCTGTAGTTCATAGTGCTTTTTTTCTGTTTTTATTGTTTAACCTAGGTAGGAGATTAGGCAGTATAATAGCAAGAGCTTGGTGGCGCAACCGTCCGCCGCATTCCAAAGGGCACGCTCATAACATCCATCCATCCATTTTAGAGGCGATTGGAGGACTTGTGGAATGAAAGTAGCAAAATGACAAAATACGGAGACGTACTAAAGCACAGCTTGAAATAGGGGATCAGAAAATTTGGGCGTGGTAATTCATAGCGTTTCTTTTTCTTTTTTATGGTTTAACATATGTAGGACATTCGGCAGTATAATAGCAAGAGCTTGGTGGCGCAACCCACCGCCCTCATAACGCTCATAACTCGTTCGACTCGTTGGAAACGAGAAGCTATCTCGAAAACACCACGAGGTTATCCATAATACACTGTCGTCGAAGCGGCCTGAGACTAAGCGAAAGCCGTTTACACAATCATTTGCTACAAGCGAAGTGCTTTTTACAAAAGCACCACCAAATTCAATTCGAAGCGGGCAGCCGGGACCGCCGCCATGTTTCATGCACACTCCACAAACCACGCAAAAACGTTAACGCTAACTCGTTTGCCTTGCGTATGCCGGCTATACCCGCGGTTTCGTTTGCCGTTCAGCGCATGCGCAGTGACGACCCGCAATTTTTTAGCGTACGCGATTGTATAGCGTACGCTATACGAGAACTGTCTAATAAGTATGGCTTCCAAAGTGGAATGAATATCCACATAATCTGCGTTAGTTAAGATTCGTCATATTGCTATTGTGAATATACAACAATGTACACAGTGTAATTTAGATACTACAAGTTTCCATGTCCCTTCACTTCAGTTGCACAGGACATGCTTCTTTTTAAGCTATAGTTGTAGGAAATCAGAGGCACTGCAGTTAACATATTTAGTAGTGTTTTATTAAATAGAGATTACTTAGTAGAAGTCAGTTACTATAAATTCAGCTTTCCTTGCAATAAATACCTTGTGCATCAGGGTGGATCTGAGAATCTACATTTTTTTTTCGTACTTTACATGAATGTCAGTGTTGCGACTCCGGAAGTTCTCGATATTGTGTTAGAGGCAGAAGATACAGTGTTTCGATCTCCTCTGACCGCATCTGTTCTATGACTCCTGTTGTAAAGAACTAGTAAATGAACTTTCGTAGTGACTGTCTGGTCACCAACTAAGCTTGAATTTAAAAAAAACAATGTATGTTGCTTTCGCTCTCAATAATAAATCAGTAAGCCTTGACCATAAGTTAACATTTCAGTCACAAGAACTCTAATAGCCTTTCAGTTGACGTTCTGGAGTTCCATGAAAACAACCATAGACACGCATCACATAAGTTTTAAAAAACGCAAAAAGACCAAAAATATTTGAAGTTATTACTACTGCTCATTAATTATTTGGATTGCCACAACTACATCTTACAATACAAGTTAGGTATTGGCGAATGTTCAAAGCTTAAAGTACAAATAAATATTACAGTATATCTATTGGTATAAAAATTTAACGATTTTCGCTATAAACTAAATATTCATATTAGAAAGTTAACTATTTTTGAATGTCCGAGAAAGATATTTCGCAACACACTATTAAAATCAGGTGACCCTTCAAGGTTTGCTAAACAAAGTGTCTTAACCCTTTACTGCACAATTTTTGTTTCCTCAATATATTATTCATGGAGTTGTAGGTAAGCATAAAAGTAGCTCCACTCCCTTGGAAACTAGCTTTAGCAAATTTCTGTGGTTTGAATTTGCAGAAAAATGGTATGTTGCATATTTGCAACAACGTGCAAACAAAGAAGAAGTTGAAAATGAAAGGTAGGGCTTTGCGCGATTCATACTCAGATGTTTATTCGCACATGACGATCATTGCTGCACCTATGTTTTAGTGTGGAACAAAAAGAAGCAATTGTTTTTGTTTGTGCAGCACAGGTGGTTCCCACACTTCTTTAAGTATGTCATGCAGATCCCCGTGTTACCAGGAAACAATGCAGTGTATTCGGGTTATTGTCAAAATTTAGAACATAGAAGCACAGATCTAAGGTTTGGCCCTTGACGACGGAACACGGCGGCGTGGGGATGCACCGCCTCCTTTTGAAAAAAAGAAAGGAAATTCGACCGGAAAACATCTTGCGAAAATATTGAATCGAGACGGACTTACACTCTTCGTTAGCGTCACTCCTGGAAGGATCGCTGCCTTCACTGTCAGGAGGCACTGCTCGGCCATAAATGTGTGGGATCCATTTCACTTTTCCGAGGAAAGTAAACCATGCACACGTTGTTGCATTTGCGCAACATAGCAATGTTTCGTCGCCAGGAACAAACTATTCCGAGAAAACAAAGTTTTTTGAATCTACAGAGTCAGGAGGATGTTGAGCTTTGCGCAAGAATTTTTTTTGCGCTTTGTCTTATGCAGAAAAACATTTACCATTAGCAAAACTTACCTGTTGTTGCGGAAATGCAACAATGTGTACAGGCAGCTCCAAACGAACTTTGCTTCTGTTTTTAACGCTGTTCATCGGAACGTTGCTTAAATGCAACAAGGTGCAGTAACGGGTGAAGTTATGAAGCCTGAAACTACTACAAAAGCTTTAGAATAAATACCGGAATAAACCATGTAATGTAAGCTTTGTCTTCCCTTTTGCGCCTGCAGCATACATGTCGACTTATATTTTTACTCGTAATCTGTAATTTTGTGTTTCATGCAGACTAGTCATGCCAGTTTTGTTTTTACACTACAGACAGTGAGGCTCTGTTTGCAGCTGGCTTTTTAGATGCGTCTTAGGCACACGGATCTTTAAACAGCTTCTCTTTTTCCTTTGCACGAACTTCTCATCTTTCTTAAGCACGAATTATGTAGTACGTAGCCTTACTGTGTGGCTTTTCCGTTTTATTGAAAAGGTTTCCCGGCAGCAAACAATTGGGGACATGTGATGCACAAAAATTATATGCCCATGTATTTGAGCTAAGGATGCCTGCTCACTGTATCGGACTCGTGTACTGATTATATCAGCGCGGATGCGCATCGGTGATGCGCAGTGTGTACAGCGAGCTGCATTCATGTCTCTATAAGCCACGATTTCAATAAAGCTTGGTTCTTTCCTGCACTGACTATGCTGCTGTAAGCGTCGTCTCCCAGCGGCACGTTACAAGGTGTCAGAAGTTGCTCCGCTGCCTGTCGACGCCTGAGGGGAATCGTACCCGCGAAGAACGCGTTATGGACCTGCTGAAGGCACCACATCCATTGCGGCTGACGGGTAACGTCACGGAAAACTGGAAGCGTTTTAAGCAGAAATTTGAGTTATTTCTGCAGGCAACGGCGGTAAAGGACCAGCCGAAAATGGAAGCATCGAAGGCAGCCCTCCTGCTGAGCATGGCGGGTGACGACGCACTGGACGTCTTCAACAACTTCCAGTTCGCGCTGGATGAAGACAAGACCGACTACAGTACAGTGGTAAGAAAGTTTGATGGCTATTGCGCCGAAGTGAGCAATGAAGTGCACGAGAAATATGTATTCCGCTCAAGAAAGCAAGCGGAGAGAGAACCATTTGAAGAATTTGTCCGTTACCCGAAAAAGCAAGCAGCGCAGTGTAATTTTGGCGTTTTGCAAGAATCCATGATAAAGGTCCAGATCGTATTTGGCACGGACGATCTTAGACTACGGGAGAAAATGCTTCGTGACAGCCAACTGACTTTGCAAAAAGCAGAGGAAATGTGTAAAGCAGCGGAGACGGCAGCACAGCGAATCGAAGTATGGCGTAGCGGGGAAGACAGAGCCGATGCCGTATCGAGGCGCACGGCGTCACCCTCAAGAGAGCGGAAGCAAGGAAAAGAACAATTTAGCTGTCGTAAGTGCAACCGCTGGCATGAACCGAAGCAATGCCCAGCGTTTGGAAAGAGGTGTCGTTTGTGCCACAAGCTGAACCACTTTGCAAGTAGTTGCGCGTCAGCAGTAGTCAGTGAAGTTAAAAAAAAGAGCAAGACGAGGACTTCGACATTCTCGAGATCATGACATGTAGTCGCGAGAGGGATTGGACGGTGAAAGCCCAAGTTGGCAATCGCGAGATAAGCTTTAAAGTGGGCACGGGGTCGCAGGCAAGCCTGTTTCCCATGTCAATTTACCGCCAACTTCGGGGAGCTGAAGAGTTGAAGCCAACGAATTCGGTGCTGAGGGTGTGTAACGGTTGTACCATAGCGTGCTATGGAACGTCTACGCAGGAAGCAAGGCTTCGTAATACTTCTGCTACGATCACATTTTTTGTTGTAAAGAATGGCCGTCAGTCCCTACTTGGGCTAGAAGCTAGTAAAGCTTTGGGGTTGGTCCAGCGTAAAGTAGGTGCCGTAGACAAGATTTCAAACGAGGGACTTCTCAAGAACTTGAGGCATGTCTTCGTGGGCCTAGGTTGTTTGCAGCAGGCATACAGCATGGTCCTGCAACCCGAAGCGGTGCCAGTCGTGCAACCAGCACGACGAGTTCCTTCGGCACTGGAAGAGCATCTAAAGAAGGCTCTTCCAAGAATGGTACGTGCTGGCATAATTGCTAAAGTGAACGAGCCCACCGACTGGGCCAGTCCTTTAGTTCTGGCAAATAAGAAAGATGGCAAGCTACGGGTGTGCATGGACCTTGAGCTGTTAACAAGTACATAAAGCGGCAGCATTTTCCGCTTCCTAGGCGCGAGGATTTGCAAGCCCGTTTAACCAATGCCGCGTACTTCACCTGTCTTGACGCGAACTCCGGCTATCATCAGATACCGTTTGACGAGCGCACATCTAAGATGGGTACTTTCTCTTCACCGTTTGGGAGATACCGTTTTCTGCGTCTGCCCTTCGGCATTTCATTCGCATCGGAGGTATTTTTTACAAACCATGAGTCAAGTATTCTAGGACCTACCTGATGTGCTAGTACGCATTGACGACATGTTAGTTTGGGGTTCCAGTAAGAAAGAACCCGATGAATGGTTGACGGAAGTGCTTAAAGCTGCCGACAAAGCAGGATTGACTTTCAACACGCAGAAATGCAAGTTCGGTGTGAAACGAGTCAAATTACTTGGTGACGTCTTAAGCCCAAAGGGCATATCGCCTGACCCAAGGCTTATCAAAAGCCTGGCGAAAATGCCGACACCAAGGTCCAAGATTGACATGCAGCGGATGCTGGGAGTGCCTAACTATTTCAGCAAATTCGCGCCACGGTTGTCCGAGCGAACGACGCTTTTACGAGAGCTTATCAAGTCCCGCGCAGAGTTCCAATGCACAGCAAACCACGCGCAAGAGTCGCAAATCTTAACGCATGTTTTGACTACCGCCCCCCTGCTTGCAATCTTTGATCCGCAACGAGAAACTAAAATAACGTGCGACGCATCAAAGGAAGGTGTCGGTGCAGCATGATTGCAAGGCTACACTAGGGAATGGTGACCTGTAGCATATGCATCTCGTGTATTAACCTGAACCGAGCAAAGCGATGCACAAATTGAAAAGTAGGCACTCGGAATTTGTTTTGGCTGTGAAAGGTTTCACGAGTTTGTGTACGGAAGAAAAGGGCTTAT
The DNA here is from genome assembly GCF_050947875.1 of Dermacentor variabilis. NCBI lineage: Eukaryota > Metazoa > Arthropoda > Arachnida > Ixodida > Ixodidae > Dermacentor > Dermacentor variabilis. The sequence continues at coordinate 133,825,016 of NC_134571.1, forward strand.
GCAAACAGACCACAATCTGCTTATAGCGATCGCGCAAATAAAAATCGCCGTCATGCCACCGCGAGTGCAAAGATTCTTTTTGCGGCTAATAAATTACAACTGTGTCTTGCCGTAAATTCCCGGAAAGCCGCTGGTACTTGCTGAAATGCTGTCACGCTCAACAGCTGACCAGGGCAAAGATCAAGTTGGCACTACTTATGGTACCACAGACGACGTGGAGATCCATGCGGTGCAGTCCTTGGGCTACATGGTCACTTCCGAAACGCAGCGGTTACTGCAGCAAGTAGCGTCTCGTGACGTATACCTACAGGCCGTCAGGAAGAGCTTAACAAGCGGGCAGCCGGTGAACGGGGAACTCAAGCCATTTGCGAAAGAACTGTCAGTCGTTAATGAAATAGTGCTGAAGGGCACGAAAGATGTAATACCGAAGACTATGCGACAAAGCATCCTGAAAAGGATATATGCTCGCCACCTCGGGTAGCGAAAGTGCAAAGGGAGGGTCCGAACTCTTGCATTTTGGCCTGGTCTGAACGGCGAAATCACTGCGCTAGTAAAAAGCTGCGCAACCTGCCGAAAGTAAGCGTACAGGCAACCGCATGAACCACTTCTATTGCGGCCAGTTCCAAAATGTGCTTGGTATAGGGTCGGCGTAGATGTCTTTTATGTTGGAAATTCGTACGTGGTTGCTTACGACGCCTTTTCAAATTTCCCTGAGGTTGAGGAACTTGACGACACAACTGCAGCAACTACGATCGCAGACCTTAGCGCCATGTTCGCCAGGTACGGCGTACCTGTAAAAGTTTGCATGGATAACGGACCCCAGTTTTCAATCCACGAATTTGCCAGATTTCCCAAAACATACGACTTCAAACATGTAACCTCCAGCCTCCGTTACCCGCAGTCGAACGGCTCGGCTGAGAAAGGTGTGCAAATCCTAAAGCGCATCTTGAAAAAGACTCGAGAGGCGAGGGAGGACTCCTGGCTGGGTTTACAAGCCTATCGCTCAACACCGCTGGAAGATGGGCATCCTCCGGGTGAGCTTCTGCAAAGAAGGCGTCTTCGTTCTAACCTTCGTGTCCCGGACCCCTGTGAGGAAGCACCACCAAGCCAAGGCCGGGAAGCCTTTGCTAATACTGCGCAGAGGCACGAAGGTGAGGCTTCAGGATGCGACTGTGTGGTCCCCAAAAGCGAAGGCCGTTGGTGAAACTGCTCCACGTTCCTATTTAGTACGAACGCAAGATCAACGTGTTCTGCGGCGCAACCGCCGACAGCTACTTAGACGGGTGAACAGTATAGCGGAGAAAGTGATGACGACTGCGAGGAGAATCTACCAAGTGAAATCTCCCGTGCGTCGGCGCCTGCAGCACCAGCTGAACCAACAGCGCAAGCCTCTGAGGCGTCATCTCTAGAAACAGCCGTAGGATCAATGCTACCAGCAAGTGATGGCGATCCTTCGCCTGGCATCCAACCGAGGCATACTACTAGAAGGTCGACTCGTGTCGTCCGGCCTCCCCAGAAGCTTCATTATGATGAACATTTTCAGCAAGTCTCATAAGTTTGGCAAATGTGTATATGTATCTAAGTCTCTTTTTTTTGTTACCCGAAGGAGGCTGTATCGGACACATGTATTGATTATATTCAGCACGGATGCGCATCGGTGATGCGCAGTGCGTACAGCGCGCTGCATTCATATCTTTATAAGCCACGCTCTCAATAAACCTTGGTTCTTTCCTGCAATGACTATGCTGCTGTAAGCGTCGTCTCCCAGTGGCACGTTACACCAAGCTCGTTACACCATATCCAAGCTCTAAATATTTTGAGAACCTGTTTATGCTGACCTTTAGTGATCTTCAGCTTATGAGAGTCCTTGATTATTATTTATAATTAGCTGTGTTATCTTGGCTAGTGCGCACAAGCGTGGTACCTATTTATAGCGAGCTAAATATTCCAGCTGCGAACATATGCGTCGGCGTTTGAATGTTCTACATGCGATACGATATTCAATACTCATCATTACTATTCGACGTATATTAGAAAGATAATATTCACACAACTCAAATAGAAACAGGTTTTTAGCTGGCAGACCCACAATCATGGTCATCCTTATTAACAGGCTATGTCTAAGTCTACTGCAGAAAGAAGGCCTCTCCTAGCGATCTCCAAGTACCCTTGTTTCACAACTGAATAATGGTAAGCGCAGAGGTCGAAGGCTGGACAAAGGAAAGACAGAAGCACAGGACAAGCGCTTGCCCAGTGCTTCTGTGTCCTTTTGTCCCGTTTTCGAAGTGCGCATACCAGTATTCAGTTGTTAAGCATGAACTAACTTGCCCTGCAATAAATTTTGCTGAGTACCACTGTCTTCCACTTGGTGATTACAACTTGCACCTGCAAATATCCTCATTTCTTCAGTATACCTAACTTTCTTTCGTCGTCGACTGTGCTACTGTTACCTTGGCACCCATTATATAATGCTCTACGGACGATCAGCCCTACGCATTACGTAGCCTGTCCTCCTCAATTTTTTCTCTTAATGTCAACTAGAATATCGGCTATACCCGTTAGCTCACTGATCCAGACCACTCTCTTGTCTTCTATAGGTACGCCTACCATTTTCCGTTCTGTCGTTTTTTGCGCCGGTCAGTAGCTTATACTCGAGCTTCTTTATTAACCTTCAAGTTTCTACCCTATATGTCTGCACAGGTGGAATACAATATTTGTTCACTTTTATGTTTAATGACTGTGGTAATCTCCGAGTCAGGATTTTTTAATGCCGAAAAAATGGCTTGCAGAAGAAGATAATTTTAGCACATTTACATCACGGATTATGTGTAGCTAATAGCGTCAACAGAGTTTTCCGAAGCGAAGCAAATGCTTTTCTCTCGCGCAATTACTTTTCGTTATGTTTAATCGTCGTGAAGGTGACCATGAAATCTCATTGTGGAAACACGCAATATATATTTGTATGGATACCAGTCTACTCAAGCAAACAAAAAAAGAAATATTCGCTCATAGATTTAGAAGTTAATAAAACATACCAATAACATACTTACCAATAACGACCGAAACTATGCAAGAGGCTGCTAATACTGCTCTGCAAAAATAATGGTTGGGCCGATCTTGCTTCATATCGAAAGTCTCGTGGATAACGCTAGGCAATTTTTGAATTTGCAACGAGAATGTGCGAGCTGTTTTTATCCTCTTCGCAGCCAACACTTCACACCCTTGAAACGTATTACACTGCCATAACAATGCACGCAAACCAGCTGGTGTGCTGAATATTGCCTTTCGGTATCTACGCAGCTGGCTGCATTCACCATTTTAGGATAGTAACGCGTTTTCTTCCTGGCACTGACTTGTTCCCTTGTTCATAGATGCGTTATAAGTACATTTGTATGCCGCGACATCGAAAGATTTTCGCGTATGACCTAAGAAGTACATACGTACGTATTATAAACATATCTGTGGTACTGTGGCACATGCCTCTTTCAGTCAGAACTTGAAAATTAGCATAGTTACACCAGCACGTGAGCATTGCCTTTCCATTAGAAGATCATAAAATATAGCATAGGTATAGCAGTACAGCAGCCAGCCACATAAATTAATTACCTGCAACAAACAACAGATCGTTGCTGTAATATTTAGGTGTTGTTTGCAACTTTCCATGGAGCTGACATTTCAAATGTGTGCTACTGCAACGCTAAATGACTCACTACAGCAATCGCCTGTTGAAAAACGAAGCAATGTAAAGGATTGTTCTTGAAGATCAAAAAAGTAATAGCGCAACATTAAAGATCCTTATATCAACTCAGGGCGTATGCGTAAGATGCAAATAAAGCCTACAAACCCTTAGTCAACATTATGTCTAAAAGATAATGTGTAAAAGTGCATTGTACTTCTTGTGCTCAAATACATCAATTCGTGCACATGTTCATACACGCTCGCTGGCTGTATTTAGCACATGTACTAGTATTCTGCGGATGCTTCACCGAAAATAAATAAATTATAGCACCATCTTGAATCCCACTTAAGACGTCCTACATGTTAAAGCGCTTTCCTTACTAATAAGAAAGCTTTCCAAACGCAACCTGATGTAGATCTTTAATGTGTTCTTTACAGGGCAGCCTTCAGTCAACACAGTAATCGTAATTCGACTCCTAGTGTAGCACCATGGTAGCATGTTGATCTTTTTTGCTCATGAGGGAGTGCTTCTGCGCATTGAGTTTCGCAGAAATTCCAGAAGTTGAACACCTCAACAAAACGTTGTCTGTTTCTGCAATGTGCAGGGTAATTAGCTCAAATCAAAATTCGCCTATCATTGAGATCCCTAGTACCAGTGGCTGCTTCTGGCCGAATATGTCGCTGGCGGTACCAATCAAATATGCTGAAGGAGCGTCAAGGCCTCCATACTTCTAAAATTTCACCTCGGTTCGCTTAGAGTGCCCATGAGTTTTTGTTACGAGCTATTCTTCTTGGGGATAGTTTGATGCCAGCTGTTTTACTTCTTGACAGTTCCGGTACCTGTGTGCTATAATTTGTGAGTCTACTCCAAGCCACCCGGTTTTTCATTCTCATTTTGTTTTGCCGAATTTGTTTCAGTGATGGTCAGTATTAGACAGTATGTTACCACCGAACGAATGGGTGTGCCTGCCAAAAAATCGTGGCAGACATATCTCCCCCCCCCCCCCCAAAATAAAGCCTATGTCGACAACTACTGCGGTGCTTGCATCATCCTTGTCAATTGAAATGCAGATGTACTGTGTGGTTTAAGCTGCACTTCCAATTTTATTTCGGTGGGACATAAGGGAGTATTATTGGAAATCTTAATCAAACATGTCGTACACCACCGGCTACAAGATAGGTGAGTCAAAAGTGATTCCGTTTCAAAAGATTAGTTGTCAGCGTTACATACGCCACTTGTACCTGTGCGACAGTGTTCTGTAGCGTCTCAAAACAGCAGAGGCATTCTTAGTGCGTTTCCTGCCACTTCCGCAGTTCCCGCCAAGTTAGTGACGAGGCCCAGCGCTGACTACTCACGCTCAACAAAGAAGATTCCTTCGAGGTGACAGCAACCGCTACGTACTGTGCAAGCGGTAACGACGTTGGTATAGCTGACCTTCACGAAGAGCCCACTAATTCCAGTAAGGAGCCAACGTCTATGACTTCCGTCGACACAGTGTCGGCCCCCATTTCCCGACCACCTACTGGTAACGCCATGTGCGGGACTGAAGGTGCGACGTCGGAGGCGGAGTCCAGCAAGGGGATGCCACGATGGGCGGAGTGCTGTGAATAGTTTGTCCCCTCTGATTTTCCGGGACAATGTCGTCGAATTTCTTTGTGTAGGGACCCACGGAAAAGAACTATTTTAAGAGACCTGTAGAGCCTGTCTGTAAGAGTTATTACATGAATTGGAATACTTGCTTCAATAGTTAGATAAAGATGTTCTCTTCGCTCCTTTTCTTGATATCCACTCATCCCTATGCCTGAAATGTTGACCTGAAAGCTGCACCCAGTCATATCAGTTCCTAGAGAGGCCAAGTGTTTTGCACATGCAACAAAAATCACAATCGGTGACATCCGTAGATATGTCACGCCTGTACAGATGCTGTTGGTTCCTTGACACTGCCATTGTATAATAATGAAATTGTAGTGTAATACAGAGTTTTGGTAAATGTCACTGTATTCTCTTTCTCCATGTGGAATGAAGATTGCCCGAACGTCGCTTTTGCCACTCGGGTCATTAAATGAGGAAGGCCCATGCTTTGGCATTGCGGCCGGCTTCCCTTGAGACAAGAGCTCACGCTTGGTTAGGGCTGCTCAGCACTACACATTGCGACACGCTCATTATGTAATAAATAAGTTCCATTATACTTGCCTAAAATTTAACTCCAGTAAGTGAACATGTACATTCCGCGAAACTTCTTTTTTTCCATTGCCGCAAAGCGAAAGGCACCTAACAGAAAATTTTACTTAGGAGCGTTTTCCTAGTCTCTCACCAAGGGCTGCAATGTTAGCCCTGTCGAAGGTTTCAGTCGTCCCAGCTGCATAATTCTGAAAGAACGAATGCGCTTGGACCGCGTTTCAGCGCAACCGAGGTATTGCTTGTGTGGAGAGATCCACGGCTGAAGTAGCGTAATATTCCGCAACTCTTACGACACAAGATTGGAATTACTCTGAAGATAGCCAAGTTTGAAAAAGAAAGAAAAAAAGACGATCAGGTGACATCAGGTGCAGTTAAGACGACATCAGGTGGAGTCAAGCAGATGCACGTCATCATAGAAGAGATATTAACGAACGATTGCCTCCATTAGATGAAGGAAGTAGTCTGTGATGGACAGCTACCCGTTGACGGACATCCATCAGATCCCAGGCAAAGTACGAGTGTAGCTGAGCCGTCAATGTATGGTTGACATTCCGAACGAGTCGGTGCTTCGGTTTCTGCCACTCGCGGCCCATGCGCTGCACGTTGATCCTTGTTACAGAGTCTAAAAATTTGATGCATGACATATTTGGCGATAAGGGATCCGAGAGTATCCGAGTCTTTCTTTCATAGATCCAACAGCTTACGCTCCTTTGTAAGCAATCATAGAATGCCGAAAATCCAAGTGTCCCTGTCCAATGGGTCCCCATATGTTCATTACAGCACCTGGGAGGAACGTTATAGTCAGCAAGGAGGTGACCGCGGTGCGATTTGCCTTTCACCCTCATAACGCACTTGTCGATCTGAATCACATTGCATACACCTCCCATCAGTGTCTGTGCTGAATGATTGCCAGCACCTCCTTCCTATTGTTTTTCGGCCAATCAGTGCATGTGGTGTTCCTCATCTTGAACACTTTCGGAACCAGCGTTCTGGTGCGTCTCAACTAGAGTTCATTCACCAAGGCCTACCCGAGATCAACGATTTCCCTTCGCGAAAATTTCGCATTTGGATGTCAACGTACATATATGCAAGCGAAAAATGAGCTCGTCCCTTGCTGCGCCCGCCCAGCGCATTGGTTCAGCGTAGCTGGGAGACTTCCTTTCATCGTCTGTCGCATTTATAGTTTTAGTCTCCTACCCTTAGCGCACCGGTGATGGTAAGCGACCAGTTATCCGCCGCATGCTGCCTTGCTGGAATTGAAGCCGAGATATTTGCAGATACCAGCACCCCTGTACCTTTAGCGCAGTATGCGGTGCACTCGTGCACACGGTAAAAATCGTCAAATGGCGCTAGTGGCATTGATAACCTATGCGCAATGCATGTAAACCGCACGCTGCACGGCAGACAAGGCAAGCCCAAACATGGGTACGTCGTGGTCAGGTGCATCGATTACCCGTGTGAACATCATCGAGTGCAACAAATACCGAGACGACAGAAAAAAAGGGTGAGAACCAGAAGTTTCCTGCCGAACGGAAACGGTGAATTGTTGCCTTCGCTCCCACCCATGAGTCTTCGCGGAAACTAGAAGAACCGTGTAGCTTGTCAGTTTTTGTGGGTCCCACTACGAAAGTGTTTTTAGTACATCTTGAAGCTACGTCCATCGTACTATGTGACGAGTGTTCCTTATTTGGCCCCAAAAACATGAATCAAAAAGAGACGCACGAGCAGCGACGTAGAAATGTTCAGCGGATGGCTGACTCTTTGCCTAGTGCACTTAGCAAGGCACTCATAAGAAGCAATTTTCGCGTAGTATAGTACGAGTGGCGCGTCCATAGACGCGCACGATGCGTACAGGCATAAGAAAATTCGTAAATAAGTATGATCCATATGTTAAAATGTGGTCACCGTAGACAACGTGGAAACGTTAGCACACGTTTGTTTGCTGACTACCACGTCTCTAAACATCCCTTCCATGCCCCCCGTCAAAAAAGGAGGAAATATGTATGATAATGCGGAAACAATATATGCCCCATTGAGAGAAAATGCTTCATAATGAGCGTGACCGGAAAGATAGCACCGGAAATGTGCGACGGCGCACACTAAATCTACCTAATCCCAGATGGGAGTAAGTGGCTCGTCGCCCAGCGGATTCCCGAATGAGAGTTCAATATACACCATGCATATGGATATTTATTTAACTCCATCTCTCACAAGAACTGTAATGGTGTTCAAATATGAGCAAATGTTAGTTCATCTCCCTCAGCAATTTTGAATATGTTCCAACTGAAGTGAACATTACTTCATTTTCGGAAGTGGTTTTCAAGTATACTAAATGGAATGAGCATTTCTTCATTTCTTGAAGGAGTTTTCAAGTGTTCCAAAAGCATTAAATATTACTTCTGTATTTAAACCGTTTTAGGGGTTTCATAGGGAGAAAATATTAGCTCGTCAACTTGCCGACGACCGACTCTGTTTCGCAGTGAATCCTAAAGGTGCCGTTATGACAGTCAGCACAGAAGCATACACTTTACGTCTGGCTCTCTGGTCCTCCTATGGTCGCCATGCCACCACTTTGGCCTAAACGAGAAGCTCCTGCCACGTTACACCGGGCCGTACAAGGTGCTGCGTCAACTCGGCGACGTCAATTACGAAATTATACCCCTGGGCCCTGCTTCCGCCACCTCGCTACCAAGTGATGCTGTTCACGTCTCCCAGCTGAAGGTCTATTACCCTTCTAGCTCCTCACGTTCCCAGCAAGCGCCAGAAGAGCACTTGTGCCATCGGAGGGTGATCTTACGGAGCGAACGATACCGTGAAGAACGCGAGGTTTGGCAGAGCGATGAAATCGACGATGACGTCGCTTGCTTTTGGGCAGGATCAGATGTCTTACGTTGCCCTAGCTTTGTTTATAAATACTTTCTAAATATATCCTTCGCCTACATCTCGCCTCCGTCACAACATTTTGCAACGTTAATATACAGCGAGCAAAACGACCTGCTGGATTCTGTATACGCTGCAGCCAAATAATCGTCGTATGCTCTGTTTGAACAGTAATAGAGGCACCATCCAAGTACAAGAAACACTTTTTTGGCGCGAAGACAATGGCAAGATATTCGTGCTCAGTTACACTGCATATTTTTATCTACGGGTGTTACATTGTGACTTGCAAACCCAACTAGCCGCCACTCACCCTCGAATTCCTGCAGGAAAACAACGCCTAGACTGTAGTCACTAGCGTGTGTTTGTAGCACAAGCGACTTGCTTAAGTAGGAGAGTTTTACAGTAGTGGTCTCAGCTATTGCACTGGTCAGTGTTCTGAACGCGTAGTGCTGAGGTTCACCCCAACTCCATTTTAGTTCTTCGCAGACTAGTTGAATAAGTGGAACCATGAGCTCTGCGCAGCGTGATATGACAGAACGGAATAACGCAACCATTCCCTGAAAACGCTGCAAGCTCTCGAAGTCGTGCGGACGAGAGTATTCTGCTATGGCGCGACGATTCGCGTCATTAGGACGAAGCTGACTGTGGTTAACAATAAAAAAGGGCAATTATGCTCTTTAGCACGCTAATTGGGCTTCTCTGCGGTTCCCGGTAAGCCCCGCTTATTGCATTTTCTGAAGAACGATGGCAAGGTGTTTTAGGTGTTCCTCAAGATTGCACGAAAAAATGACGTCATCCATCTATGACATTGCGAATCTGTACCGCACTTAATCGAGAACAATATACTTTAGGCGTTGGAAATAACGAGGCCCCTTCTTGAAATCAAATGGCACGCCGGCTAATTCGAAGAGTCCTTTACAGTAAATGAACGCTGTTTCGTGGATGTAAGCATGTTCCATTTCAATCTGCAGGAATTCCCGAAGGCAATCAAGTGTAGTAAACACCCTTGCACTTCCCAGACTTGAATTGACTCAGTTGCGGAAAAGGGGTAAGCATCTAGAACAGTGCATCGTTTAGGAGCCGACAGTCTAGTAAAAGCAAGCTGTGCCATCTTTTTTAGGCGTTTAAACGATAGGAGAATCTCAAGTGCTTAGGGACGGTCTCATCATACTGGTGTCAATTACCACTGCAGGTAACCCCCAGGAGCGCTCGCTTGTGAACACTCAGTGGCCTTGGATCGCAGCTCTACGGTTGTGTTTTTCCTGTATCGATGCGGTGACTCAGAAAAGGAGGGCAGCAGGGCCTCTACGTGAGCATGTCTGCGACCGGCTCCAGCATGCGCAAGAGCTCCCACTTATGCGCATCCTCAAAAGTACATTTCCTGACAGTTTCCAGTATCTTAGGTGGCAAAGCAGAGTTAAAGAGGAACGTGACCGGGTTGGGCGCTGTACACAGAAAGAGAAGCCGGAGGAAGGTGACAAAAGTCACAAGTGCAAGTAACTCGGAAACCCTCGTTTCCCAAATCCACGACTATGTTTCCACAGGCGATAAAGTCCCGGCCCAGTAGCATGGGTACTGCCAACCCCGTGCAATAAATAAAATGTTGTCGACATCTCTTGTTCATGAGAGAGTTGAGACGCATCGCAGCTCGTGTTGCTATTAACGTTCCGTTAGCAGCTCTCAAGTGCGTATTACATTACGTGCGTTGTACTTTACGCGTCTGGCAAAAGAAATGTCATCTTCAATGACAGAGACGATGTCATCAGTGTCCAGAAGTGCGGATGCCTCCGAGCTAAAACATGTATTTTAATATATACTACAGAACAAGCGCTAGCATAGCTGGTGCATTCTATGTGGCCTTGGATCGCAGCTCCACGGTTGTGTTTTTCCTGTATCGATGCGGTGACTCAGAAAAGGAGGGCAGCAGGGCCTCTACGTGAGCATGTCTGCGACCGGCTCCAGCGTGCGCAAGAGCTCCCACTTATGCGCATCCTCAAAAGTACATTTCCTGACAGTTTCCAGTATCTTAGATGGCAAAGCAGAGTTAAAGAGGAACGTGACCGGGTTGGGCGCTGTACACAGAAAGAGAAGCCGGAGGAAGGTGACAAAAGTCAAAAGTGCAAGTAACTCGGAAACCCTCGTTTCCCAAATCCACGACTATGTTTCCACAGGCGATAAAGTCCCGGCCCAGTAGCATGGGTACTGCCAACCCCGTGCAATAAATAAAATGCTGTCGACATCTCTTGTTCATGAGAGAGTTGAGACGCATCGCAGCTCGTGTTGCTATTAACGTTCCGTTAGCAGCTCTCAAGTGCGTATTACATTACGTGCGTTGTACTTTACGCGTCTGGCACAAGAAATGTCATCTTCAATGACAGAGATGATGTCATCAGTGTCCAGAAGTGCGGATGCCTCCGAGCTAAAACATGTATTTTAATATATACTACAGAACAAGCGCTAGCATAGCTGGTGCATTCTATGTGGCAAACAGAATCTCAGTTTCCTCACACCCCACCACGGAAGTAGGCGGCCCGGAATAGTAAAACGGCACTGTCCCAGTATTTGTCTTCGTCGAGGCACAGACTGGCTCGAGGGCAACGTCAGCAGGTGGTGGCGAAGCGTAGTGTTGCTCCCATAAGAGTGTCTGCGTGATTTGTTAGGGCTAGCCTGCAAGTTCCTCAACGAAGGAAAATGAATGGCTAAACGGATATGAGTGAAGCGTGGGTGGCACTATCGCAATACATGTAAGACCATTCTGGTCTCGGTGGCGCTGGCAGAAAGAGTTCCCGCATGGCCCAAGCATATTCTCGCAGACCTTCATCTGGTAGCACAGGTAGTAAGTTTATTTGGCCTCAGAATCTCCATTTCGTTTTTATTTTTGTGAGCCATGTGCGCTGCTAGAATAAATATAAGTATCGCCAAAATAATACATCAGTCGCATCACACATTTCCAGAAAACATTTACGCGAACATATTCCTCCTATTGTTACTGAACGTGTACGGCAAGAGTTGCTTCCGTCGTCTTGGCAAAAGCCTATAAGGTGCTATATCGCAAAAACACTTCACGGCAAGAAAATATATTTCTATTGGACATTGTTTAGCAGTTTGAGTGGGCGCAGCTCGTACGCCTCCAGATGTGGATTTGAAAACGAGCCTGCGGGAAGCAACGCATGTTCTCTTCGACCCAACAGCCTGTACTACAGTTCTTTTTAAGCAATAGCGACACTCCATCACGCTGACTACGCTCTTAGGAGCAACTGTATATATTTCCGCACTGCTTTTCTGCCCGCACTTAACCTTGCCTAGGCTCCATTGTATTGTGCATTCCCATCCTCTGTTGCTTTCTCCTTTGCATGCTGAACTACCGTACAAACTTTTACTCACCCACACCATGACCATTACTCTGTGTCATGTGACACAGAGTAATAGTATATTATACAGAAGCGCTTTATAAGTGAGCTCTACGATGTGACTGCTGGTATTCTTCATCATCGTCATCATCAGCATATTTTAGCCAACGATTGCCAGTTACCTTTGTACTGTGCAAAAGGGTTCCAACTTGCGTCTGCGAAGTTCCTAATTTCATCACTCCGCCTAGTTTTCAGCCATCCGCTAATGCGCTTCCCTTCTCTTCGCACCTATTCTGTAACTGGTCCACCATGTAACCCTGCGTATTACATGGCTTGAACACCTTCATTTTCTTTCTCTTCATGCCATTTAGAATATCCGCTATCCCCGTTTGCTCTCTGATCCACTCCGCTATCTTCCTGACTGTAAACGTTACCGCTTACATTCTTCGTTCCATCGCTCTTTGCGTGATCTTTAACTTGTTCTCGAACATCATCGTCAACCTCCAAGTTCCTGTCCTATATGCTAGCACCGGTAGAATCCATTGATTGTACAGATTGCTTTTCAATGATAGTGGTAAGCGTCCAGTAAGTATCATGGATCCCAGTATCATCAGGATCCCCTGAGAGTAATTGACCTAAATAAACAATATTTTTAACAACACCTAACATTTCTTTTTCATTTTAGGTTTCAAGCGTGAAATGCTTTCAGCTGCCGTTGTCAGCGACCTACAAGGCAGTACGGGCCAGAATCCACAGCCGTTATGCGGGCACTCCAGTGGAGAACGGGACGAGAAGGCAACTAGATTATATGGGCATCGTTGGGAGAACAAAACAAGACCATGCGGGCAACCAATGACAACATTTAAAAATGCAGTATCTGGCCCACAACGTTTGGTACAAGGCCGCATTTCGTAGGCTTGTTGCGGCCCAAACAACTTAGGGAGTAATCGGACGCAATATTTTTCTAATGTTTGTTCACAATATCACTCAAGTGTAACTTCTAGTACGCTGAAGTTTAGTTTGTCATATTAAACAGTGAAGTTCAAAAACCAGATACAGGGCACCATGCACTTTACTGTACTTTTCTTGGTTCTGAGACGAGGATGCCTGTGCTTATTTCAATGCCAGCGGCATGAGCTCCGCAGCGCTGGTTTAGCGTCACCTCAAGAGACTGCGCCACGCTGCGTGACCAGGCTGGCAGGATCCGCCGCCCCGTGGATAGTTGTTCAGCAGAGACGCCCCTGGCAACAAAATTCATCTCAGAACAGGTTCATAATAATAATAATAATAATAATAATAATAATAATAATAATAATAATAATAATAATAATAATCAGTCTGCTTACGCCCACTACAAGGCAAAGGCCTCTCAGATACTTCTCCAAATAACATGGTCATGTCCTAATTGTGGCCATGTTGTTCCTGCAAACTTCTTAATCTCATCCGCCCACCCAACTTTCTGCCCCCGCCTGCTACGCTTCCCTTCCCTAGGAATGCAGTCCGTAACCCCTAATGACCATCGGTTATCTTCTTTCCTCATTACAGGTCCTGCCTAGGCCCCCCATTTCTTTTTCTTGATTTCAACTAAGATGTCATTCTCTCGCGTTTGTTCCCTCACCCAATCTGCTCTTTTCTTATCCCTTAACGTTAGACCCATCATTTTCTTTCCATAGCTCGTTACATCGTCCTCAATTTAAGTAGAACCCTTTCCGTAAGCCTCCATGTTTCTGCCCCGTACGTGATTACTGGTAAGACACAGCTGGTTATGCACTTTTCTCTTGTGGGATAATGGCAACCTGCTGTTCATGATCTGACAATCCCTGTCAAACGCACCCCAGCCCATTCTTATTCTTCTGATAATTTCAATCTCATGACCCGAATCCGCGGTCACTACCTGCCCTAAGTAGATGTGTTCCCTTACCACTTCCAGTGCCTCGCTACCTATCGTAAACTCCTGTTCTCTTCCGCCCCCCGAGACTGTTAAAGATTAATTTAGTTTCCTGCAGATTAATTTTTAGACGCCCCCTTCTGCTTTCCCTCTGCAGGGTGGTGAGCATGCATTGCAATTGGTCCCCTGAGGTACTAAGCAAGGCAATATCATCAGCGAATCGCAAGTTACTAGGGTATTCGCCAGTAACTCTTATCCCCAATTCCTTCCAATCCAGATCTCTGAATACCTCCTGTAAACACGCTGTGGTTGTTGAGTAGCGTTTACGAAAACCTGCCTGGCCCTTTGGTTGACAGAAGTCTAAGGTGTTCCTGATTATATTTGCGATTACCTTAGTAAATACTTTGTAGGCAATGGACAGTAAGCTGATCGGTCTATATTTTTCAAGTCTTTGGCGTCCCCTCTCTTATGGATTAGGATTATGTTAGCATTCTTCCAAGTCGATGAGGATATCAATAGGGGCTTGTCGGTAGGGCATATCTTATTTTGTTATAGCGCAAGCTTGACACGGACAACAGAAGGCACATCTGACACAAACAGCGCTGTGTGTGTCAGATGTGCCTTCTGTTGTCCGTGTCAGGCTTGCGCTATAACATAATAAGTTCTTCCAAGGTTCCGGCACGCTCGTTGTCATGAGGCATTGCGTATGCAGGGTTGCTACTTTTTCTAGAACAATCTGCCCACCCTACTACAAAAAATCTGATGTTACCTGATCCTCCTCAGCTGACTTCCCCCTTTGCATAGCTCCTAACGCTGTCTTTACTTCTTCTGTCATTACTTGTGGAATTTCAAATTCCTCCAGAATATTCGCTCTTCCATTGTCGTCTTGGGTGCCACTGGTACTGTATAAATCTTTATAGAACTCCTCAGCCACTTGGACTGTCTCATCCATATTAGTAATGATATTGCCGGCTTTGTCTCTTAACGCAAACTTCCGATTCTTGCCTATTCCTAGTTTCGTCTTGACTGGTTTTAGGCTTGCTCCGTTCCTGAGAGCATGTTCAATTCTATCCTTATTATACTTCCCTATGGCATATGTCTTACGCTTGTTGATTAATTTGGAAAGTTCTGCCAGTTGTATTCTTGCTGTAGGTCTAGAGGCTTTCATACGTTTCCGTTTCTTGATCAGATGTTTCGTCTCCTGCAATAGCTTACTGGTATCCTGTATAACGGAGTTACCACCGACTTCTATTGCACATTCCTTAAGGGTGCCCATAAGACTGTCGTTCATTGCTTCAACGCTAAGGTCCTCTTCCTGAGTTAAAGCCGAATACTTATTCTGTAGCTTGATCCGGAATTCCTCTATTTTCCCACTGACCGCTAACTCATTGATCGGCTTCTTATGTACCAGTTTCTTCCGTTCCCTCCTCATGTCTAGGCTAATTCGAGTTCTTACCATCCTATGGTCACTGCAGCGCACCTTGCCTAGCACGTCCACATCTTGTATGATGCCAGGCTTAGTGCAGAGTGTCAGGTCTATTTTATATCTAGTCTCGCCATTCGGGCTCCTCCACGTCCACTTTCGGTTATCCCGCTTGCGGAAGAAGGTATTCATTATCCGCACATTATTCTGTTCTGCAAATTCTACTAATAACTCTCCCCTGCTATTCCTAGAACCTATGCCACATTCCCCCACTGTCTTTTCTCCAGCCTGCTTCTTGCCTACCCTGGCATTGAAGTCGCCCATCAGTATAGTGTGTTTTGTGTTGACTTTAGCCATCGCCAATTCCACGTGTTAATCGAAGCTTTTGACTTCCTGGTCATCATGACTGGATGTAGGGGCGTAGACCTGTACGACCTTCAATTTGTACCCCTTATTATGTTTCACAAGACTTACCACCCTCTCGTTAATGCTATAGAATTCCTGTATGTTACCAGCTATATCGTTATTAAACAGGTTTTTAGCACTGTATACGCTTCTTCTGTCCTCCTAAGTTCACTGGGCCCTATTATATCCCATTTGCTGCCCTTTAATTCCTCCAATAGCACTGCTAGACTCGCCTCATTAGATAACGTTCTAGCGTTAAACGTTGCGAGGTTCAGATTCCAATGGCGGCCTGTTCGGTTCATTTAGGCACACTTAGTTTTCAGGCCTCCGTCGCGTCGTGGCGGTATACGCTTCTGCAGCGTTTTTCATTTCAATGACGCCGCCGTCACAAATGCATAAGCCAAAAAAGCAGCCCTTTGATAAGAGAGGTAGGAAGCGTTTTCGAGAAACCGAATGCCAAATCAGCAGACTGCTTGACTGTGCCCACGTCGACATAATTATGCGGCCGTTAACAAATGTAAGAACGCTGCCACGGACCGCGGCTACCTTCCTAAGGCCGCGCACATCCATCCGACCAGATCGAGACGACAAGATCAAAAGCTAGCGACAGACGGTGAGCGCGCTGCAGTATTCGAAGAAGAAAAGCGGTTGAAGGTGGCGGCAGCAGAGGCCGCAAAAGACGGCATATGGGAGCAAATGTTGCAGTGCAGCTGTTAAAACCTCGCTGGGTTTCTGTTTGCGTCCTCAACTTCAAAAAAGCTGGGCTAGAGAGAGCAAAGAGAGAGTGAAAGCAGAGTTTAATAATTGGCCCACGATACCGCTTCTGGGTAACGCGATCTTTTAGCGCAGCTGATGCTTATTTCAACAGGCAACCGCATACAGAACAGGCAGTGCCGAACGGAGGCGCTCCTGCGTTTCGTATTTAGCAGCACACACAGCGATCCGCCGCTATCAAGTGCGCGCAATGGCAATGGCGCCATATTTTAGTGAGTCACCGCCGCGGAGTGGGGATGTTAGCAATTATTATTTAATGTTCCTTCCTGGAAAACCTCGCAGGCTCTATCAATTACGACCGATCTCGCTCACGTCTTGCCTGGGCAAGCTTTTTGAACCAATTGTACTCACTCGAACAGAACAACACATGGAAGAACATGGGCTACACCCCAATTGCATGTACGGATTTCGGAAAGGCATGTCAGCACAGGATGTCTTCCTCCTCCTCAAAAAGAGGTCCTCAACCCACAACCGGGCAACAACAGCAACATACTCCCAGCCCTCGACGGGGAAAAAGCATTTCATAATATAGCACACGAAACCATCATAGATGACCTCGCTACCACAGGATGCGGAGAGCGAGTATACCATTATAGCGTGGCTTTTCTCAGCCACCGCAAAGCCCGCATCAGTATAGCAGGTCTCCAATTAGACATATATGATCTACCGCAGAAGGGTACTGAGCAAGGATCAATAATATCTCACTTCCTCTTCAACATCGGACTTAACAAACTTGCTTTACAACTGGAAAATATCCCAAAACTCGGATGTGCCTTTTATACCGGCGATATCACCCTATGGGCAACCAAGGGTTCATACGGCGACAGAGAAAACACATTACTCAAAGCTATCAGACACATCGAGTGATACCTAACCACAGCAGGAATGAGGTGTGCCCCACAAAAGTCGGAGTACCTTCAAGTCTGGCCCAAGCAAACCAAGGAACATCGAGCCCCGCCAACACATCTCGAGATTGCCGGGCAACCTATAAAGCGCGTCCCCATCGCACGCTTACTAGGTATGCATGTCCAGGAGAACAACGATATAAAGGTAGCCTCAAAGAAATTAAATCGCGTTATGAGAAGCATCGCATCACTCATCGCCAGAGTAGCGCGCAGCAAAGATGGTTTCACAGAGTACGAAACCTTAAGACTGGTACAAGCCCTCGTCATCGGCCGTGTCACGTATGCACTCCCGTATCAAGTCAAGCGCAATAACAACGGCGTACAAAACGGCCTTACAGCTACCGCCAAGCACAAGCACAAAGAAATTACTAGCGCTAGGCGTATACAACACCTTTGAAGAGCTAGCAAGGGCCACGCGCATAGCGCAGAGGGAGCCCCTCGACAATACATAACAGGGAAGGCACCTTCTTCAACGGCTAGGGTGCCCGCTGACACCCCGGAACTGCAAAGAAGAAACACAACTCCTGCCTAACCACATTAGAGAGAACATTGTAGTAGACCTTATCCCCAAGAACATGCACCCCACCCATAATCAAGAGAGAAGAGCAGCGCGTGCCTGCATGTTGCACAAACGCTGTTTCAGAGACCCTGATACATATTAGACAGACGCTAGTCCGTATCCCTCGTCCCCACGTTGCGGGCCCAAATACACACTCGCCGTTGTCAATCAGGGGAACTTGGTAGCATCTGCCTCCATCCGCGCCACATGCAGCGCAGCAGCAGAAGCAGCAGCGATCGCTCTCACACTTCGCGACACCGAGAGCAAGGGAAGGCCTGCCCGCGTCCTTACGGACTGACAAGCGGCGTGTCGCTTATACATGAATGGAACACTCCCTATACAAGCCATTCGAATCCCGTGTCGCTCACTAGAATGGACCTGCGGTATCGTCTGGTGCCTCGGGCGCGAAGGCCTGCGGGGCAACGAAGAGGCGGACTGCGCAGCTCGAGCTCTCACTAGCGGAGCGGCAGACCACACCACTCTTCAGCCCCCGACAGACCGACGAGGGACCCACGAGTTATTAACGACAAGTCAACAAATACTGCAGGGCCAACGTCTCGGAAGAACATAATACGCTCCCCCACACAAAGCTCTCAATAAACTCCAGCGGAGGGACTGGCGCCGCCTGCAAACTAACACATACCCACACTTGTCTCGTGTACACGCAATCTCCCCAGACAGTTATACGTCCCGGACATGTCCGTGGTGTAGCGCACATAACACACGAATGCACCGACCATCCGGGCGACGCAATTTCGCCACAAGTCACAACACACACACACTCACTACGTGGTCTTGGGAGGCGAGACTCTCCCAACTGGACCTGGGAAGCTAACTGGCGACCCTCGAGCCGGCCCGGCGAGCCGCGATTGCCAGTGGAGCTCTGTCAGAGGGAACCACCCAGGAATAAACCGCGCAACGGTTCCTGCAATAATAAAGTTCCTCCTCCTCCTCCTCTGAGGTGGGATCAAGAAACTGCTGAAGAACAAGGGTATTGAGTAGAGTTCATACACACATTCACTCACAGACAGGCCTCAATGCGGCCGTAGAAGGTAGGGCTGGGGAGTGTTAGTAAGGAAACGAAACGCTATAACTCTCTTTTGAGTCGCCGCAACCGCACTGCGCCAGGGCAGAGGAGATGTAGGGCAAGAGTGGAAAAGCGAGAAGGGCAGTAACGCGAAAGCGCTGCCAGAGGAACGCGCCCCGCAAACCCAGAAGCGAGGGACACTACTGAGCAGGGTTGCCAGATTGGGCTACTAATATCCAAATGGGGCTACTTTTTCTACGAGTTGGCGTCCGAATTTTCCTTTTCCTGTGTGGCTATTTGCGGGCTACATCGTTCTCTGTTATTATATATATATATATATATATATATATATATATATATATATATATATATATATATATATATATATATATATTCAAGCGCAAATGAAAAGCACGTTCGAATCAATATGCAGACGACCGCAGGTTAAAGAAATTGAGCGCGTCTGCTACAACATCAAAATTTGCAAGTTCTGTGTGAGAGGACACATATGCAGGGCAACAAATCAAGGATCGCGTCCTTTTGACAATTTTAATTAAGAAAGCTGGCTTCAGGAAACACGTCTCTATCCGCGAACTAACGCTACCTGAGCGCGCACGAGAGTGAACATAGACTGTTGCTGTCTCCACATGTGAGCTTTCGGCGTCCTACGTTTTAAACATGACATTCTTTTAGCTCCCGTTGGCGGCGCGCCACGGGTGACCTCAGCACCAGAACGGAGGGAGAACACCGAGCTGAACCTAACCGACATTTGCCAAATTTTCTGCCTTCCTCACATGGCGCCTTCGTGGCAATTCACGCGGACCCTTCCTGCCCAAATTTACCCTGCTGCAACGTCAACGCAGAAAATATCCTCTTCCGTTGCCCCCAGCCACCACAACCATCCCTTCCCTACACAACTCCAAACCCTCCTCCTGTCTTTGCTATCAGCACCCGTATCAAATGCCGCCGTCGAACAAGTGTTCAGGCAGGTCTGGCTCATTGAAACCGACCTTCGAAATAGAATGTCGAACGAGACAGTGGTAGCGCTCCAGCACGCGAAGTTCACCCTGGCCAGGAACGGAGGCTGCTGCGAGGATTTTGAATCGGGCCACGAATTTTTGTCCCGTTTCAGCTCTGACATTGCGTATGGACTAAGCAGTCTCACTTCGGAATGAGCTCGTGATGCTTAATCATAGCATACTTCTTTATGCCTATATATCGTACTAGAATTTGTACCAACCGCCATCGTGTGTGGTAGACTTTGTCATGCAATCTTTTGTACTTTCTAGTTTAGTGCATTGTGTGGTGTTAAGCGAAATTATCATGAACTGTAATAATACTGAACGCCTGAATGCACGTCAATGCTTAGCGTGTTTAGTGCGCGGTGCTGTTTGTGTGTAGTTGTTCTCGTGATTTTTAGGCGCTCTGGGAAAAGTAAACTAGTGCATTTGCAATGGAGACCGCATTTGCCTTATCATGAATTTGCCTGCATGCCAGCGTTCCTGCACTTCTTGCAATTGTGCAGCCTCTGTTTTCCGTGCCGCATGGCCTAACTGACGGTGGGCGCCGAGGTCATGCGCGGTCAAGCGTGGAAAAACTAATATGTACGTATTCCTTCCGGAAATTATTTCAGTATGCTTAGAAATTGATTCGCAAAAAGACAAAGCTTTTCGGCTACTTTTGGGCTCCCCTATTGTTTTGCTTTTGGCTACATTTGGGCTACTGTGGAGGCCAATTTTTGCTACCTGTAATTGGAGCGATCTGGCAACCCTGCTACTGAGTGCTGTACAGCCATGCGACGCGGAGACAGAGTAGCGGAGAGCCGTGGATCACGCGCGAGGGGACAAGGAGCGCCTGCCGCTGGCACCTCGGCACTGCGAGAAGGGAAGGCTAGGGCGCAATGCACGGTAGTGGCGAGAGTCAACGCAACGGCGCTGCGCGGAGGAAGGGGGCGACAGGATAGGCAACAACACGTGATCCGGCTTTGGAGGACAACTGGAGAGCAAGCCTCTTGCCGCACGGAGCTTAGGCAGCGCGCGGATGGCGGCCTTGGTTACGGCGAGGCCGACGGCGACACGAAACGTGGGAACAGGCGCAAAAGAGCTGCGCTCTAAAATAACATCGCGCAGAATAACGAGGCAGCAAGGGTGGAGGAAGCCTAGCGGGGAAGAAGGAGCACGCGAGTGAGGAACGCGGCCCGGATGCGTGCCCTTTCTTGTGGTGTACGAGGCAGGATGGCCAGGCGAGGGAAAGAGGCGTTCCTCTCCGGAGGCTACTAGGCTGCGTTGATGCCCTCCTCGGCCTCCGCTTCATACAGAGCGCACGGTAGACACAATGGCGGCGTCTACAACGGCGTTGGCCACGCGAATCGCGGACGCCCTAGGGACGCGTTGCCGGCTCTCGTGTGCCTTCTGTGCGCTTTGGCACTCCTTTACTGACCTTCCCCCAGCTCTGCTGGTCTATGGTGTTTGCGATAAAAGAGCCAGTCATATTTTTAACGCGACAGCGTTAAGGAGCTGGTGTCGCAGAAAAGCCGGTGTCGTCGGCGTCGGCCGTGAGCGATAAATCCCAGCAGGCACTTCATGAATAAAAACAACTTGCAAGATGGGCTGGGTGGGAATCGAACCAGGGTCTCCGGAGTGTGAGACGGAGACGTTACCACTGAGCCACGAGTTAAATGCTTCAAAGCGGTACAAAAGCGCCTCGAGTGAACGCGGTGTTGCCTTAGAAACGAGCTGTTTCTAAGGCTCAGGCGTGCGTCGCTTGCTCAGGCGCACATTTCGTTGTCGCGCCGAACGCTGAGTTGCTCGACGCTCACCGCGTCCGTTGCGGGGCGCGTAGTCGCTGCGCCGTAGCCCATTGTCTTACACCCCTTGGCGGGTCGACGGGAACGCTGTCGCGTTCCACTCTTGAAGGCGAAGCTTAAGCGCCCTCCAATTTTTTTTGCCTTGTAACTGTCCATGACACGAAACAATTCTGTATGTATGGGCACAGTATGGTGCGGCGTGGTGTGCCTTTGGGAACATGCACTACACCCATTTTAAGATTGTGGCTAGTATCGGCTTGAACCAATCTGCTTTGGCGGTAGCCATTTAATGCTTACATCTACTGTAAATTTTAGGAGAGCCAGCATTTTATTATGCGAAGCATGCTAGCCGCACAACCAGGCTCTTCCTTGCTGCGCCGCGCGCGGCCGCGTAGCTACCATATGACGTCATAACAGCTGCAAAAGCGGAGGCTCGGGCTAACTCGTGGGCCGCCTCGTTGCCAGGAACGGACGTGTGTGCAGGGGTCCAAATTAGGCTAATTTTTCTGTTCAGCCGTCTACTGGCCAGAACCCTTGCCGCTTCCGGCGAGATCCTGCCCTTTCCAAAATTCCAGATGGCCGTTTTGCTATCGCTAATTATGAAATTTGCTTCCGTTCCCACGCAAGCAAGCGCTATCGCAACTTCTTCAGCCGTTTCCGAGTTGCGGCTTCTAATGGTGGCGGCCGATACGGGGGCACCTCGGCCGTCGACCACCGAGGCGACCGCCGCACCCGACTTGCCACTTGCCGCGTCCACGTACGCAACCGACTTGCTGTTCATTGAATCGAAGCGTTTGATTAGTGCTTCTGCTCTTTTTTCCCTCCTCTCCGTGTTGAATATGGAATGCATGTTACGAGGAAGGGGGGGAATGATTATATTTTCTCGGCAGTCCAGCGGGATGTTTGTCTTGCCTCGTAGTCCCCTATCTGTTTGCAGGCCTACCACTTCCGGGTGGCTGTGGAACCGCCCGACTGCCGGAACATGGCCGAGCGTCTGCAAAATTATACGGAGATTGTCGAAAATTATCGGCTACGCAGGAGACTGGTGCCACCACCGGATAAAAGTCTAAACAATAGAGAGGCAGTCGCATGGCGGCGCCTGCAAGCTGGGAACTTCGTAAACCCGGTCTGGGCATACCATGTTATGCATGATAGAGAAACCGATGAGTGCAAACACTGTGGGGCGAGAGGGACCCTCGATCACATAATCTGGGAATGCGCTAGCTCACCAGGGGCTAAAGCAAACATAAATTGTAGAGAGGCCTGGGAAGCCCTGCTGCGGAGCGAGGACCCTACTCCACAGCAACACGCCATCCGCCTGGCGGAAGAAGCCGCGAAGAGTGAAGACCTCTTTGCTTGCTTCTAATCGCGGAGGTTCCGGCCCCCGTCCCCAAGGCCTGTGTGCCGGGGACGGGGAGTAGGGGCCTCCTTATCCGGCGGTACAATAAAGTTGCTATCATCATCATCATCATCAAAGCGGAGGCTCAGCTCGTGCGCTCGCTTCCGGCCGCGTAGCTACATAGCCGGGTCTCAGCTCGTGCGCTCGCCTGCATGAGTTGTTTCTTCGTCTAGCCGAACGAAATATAGCCAAGCAACAGCAGTTCACCAGGCTAAACAGTGGTTCAACAACTAAAATAAAGGCTAGTATGCTTCGCATCCTGGGCTTAACCTTAGCTAAGCCACAGCCATTTTTTGTGTGCGTGTATTGTCCTGGCTGCAAGCTATCAATACTAACTAAAAAACCAAGAACCTCGTGCAGTTCTTTCTCTTTTCTTTAACGGACACTTTATGAATGCTAGCGAACGTTCCCAGAATAGAATACACGAGCGTGACCAGGTCGAATGTCTTTGCAAAAACAATGAATTTTGCAGCACAAAAGTTCTATAAGTATATCTGCGTAAGCACTTTCATTCTTACATTCTAAGAAACAGAATATACGATGGGGGAAAACACTGCGTGAGTCAGGACCGGGAAAGCAGCACAGTGTGGCTCATGCGGCTTGTTTCTTTTATTGCTGTTCCATCCGCTTTCGTTTCATTGTGCGCAGCAGTGTTCTTGTAGGGAGGGTTGCAACACCAATGCTCAGGAAAGCAATAATAGTTGGAAGGACAGAAACCAAAGCAAAGACGCTGACACATATGTAATAACTACAATTGTAAAGCGATTACTTTCGTCACATCAGTTCGACGTGCCTCGTGATGAGGAAAAGAAAGGTAGTCGAACTATCAGACGTTATTAAAGCTTCGGCCGTCTGTGGAGCTGAAGGCCCACCGTTAAGCATTCGCCATCACGAGTACTGCGGCTCGGAGTGTGGCCAGGCCTACTGTGCAATCCTTGTCGCGAGGATTGCGGATCGCGGACGTCTCCTCGGTCAGTTGTTCAGTAGAGTACCGATCGTGTCCTGTCTAATGGCCGCATACGCGGCGAGCTCTGCGGCTTGCGCGCAAGCGGTTCGCTGGGCAGGCTTACCATTCTTGTAATGTACTCTACGGCTCGGATGCCAGCTGACTACCAAGCGGCTGTCTCCGGTTTGTCAAAAGCCATCATTTCCTCACCGACGAGCATCGAGGTTTCACATCAAGGTTGAGAACGTCGAGGGGGTGGTTTCATTGCAAAGTGGCATGCAGAATGTATCTACAAGGCAACATACCACAAGTCGCCCTTAAGATCATAGGCGACACATTGAAGGATCATGTAATATTATGGTGTCCTGGCCACCAGGGTATCTCGGCAAACGAACAGGCACACGCTCTAGCTCGAAGCTCTACTAACCGAGCTGGAGATACGGACAACGATGAAAACGACGATGGCCTAGTGATCCGCCGTATACTGGAGCACCAGCGAAGAACCCGGCAACAGTAAGCCCCACCACACAAATTACTAAAAGTAGAGGAGGCGCCGAAATATAGAAGAATACAGACACATACCTACCCATATTTGGGTAGATGCAGTAAAGTAAACCCAACCTTGTACACTAACTCTCGCCCGTGGTGCGGGTCATGGCCTTCATTGCCTCACGTAACATGGGAGTGCGTCAAAAGACCTCATGCCATTGATTCACCTTTGGTACTCACCTCACTAAGGGAGCCCTGGGAGGCCATCCTCGCTATTGCTGGCCTCTAGGCCCAGAAGGGCCTCCTGGACCAAGCTGGGCGGGTCGCGATGGCCCCTGGAGTCTTGTAATAGCGACGCACCCTGCACCGCTCCCTTCCGCCATTCTTTTCCCATCAATAAATATTTATTCCTCCACGGACGGCCGCGTTCCTTGGAGCATTGATCACCGGTGTCCGTTACTTCTGCCTGCTCTCTTCCTTGTCGACTGTTTCAGCGCATGTCTTGCCACGAACAATTTCGACATGTGATCGCCATACGTCGCCCAAATATGCCACGAAACATGTTCGGAGTAACGCAGGGTCATCGCTGAATTGGTTAGGTCGCGCCCACGCGTCGTCCAATGATGAATTACACGTGCGAACTTCGTCGTCGAAGGCATGATTGTCTTTCGGTCGTCACAATAATGATAATTTATTTAGTACAATATAAAACAGCAAGCTGACCTTTTCGTATTACTAGAATTGTTGAGCAAAACTAACAAACTTATGTGTTTAAGCATCCCCACTTTCACCCCTTAAAAATCATACTGCCGCATGGCGTCAAACCCTTTGTGAACTGTTCCTTCCCCACTGCAATCGCTGGTAAAGTGGCCTCTCTGACGACGCCGCCAGTAAGTGCTCCTTGCTTTCATTGCTACGTTTAAGCACATGGTGGGGAGGTTGGAGTGGAAATTTCAGTTATCGCAACTTATTGGAAAAACATTTAGTCATGCCTCTGCAAAACTTCACCGCTAAGCTTTTGTTTTCCTCTTTTACATTAACTGTGTCAGTAGGACACAACGACTGGCAACCATGTTGTACTAGGTGCCGTTGTTCCCAAGCTATACTAGAGGATGCTCGATCAGACATCGTAGATTTTATTGAACGCACAACAACGCTGTAAAGTCAAGGAACTATTGCCCGTCAAACGGAAGCTTGGATATAACCTGAAAGGCAAGTCCCTGCAGGTAAAGCATCCGCACATACGAATGGGTTGATGTGCGACAGATGCAAGCAACTTAAAAGCGTGGTTTGTGCGCATTGTTTAGCAGTGCATGTGTCGTGTAATAATTTCGCAGTGGGCTCTAATAAAAGCGTTGGGGTGCTCAAAGTGCATGACGAAGACGATTTCACCATTTAAACATCACGAAGTACACTGACTGAGTGATTCAATCTTCTTCAAGGCAGACTGTCTCTATGGTCAACCGGTTTCATTACTAGGTCTACCAAGGAGGAGGAGGAAATAAAGATAGAAGGCGGGGATGTTAACCAGAAATGCGTCTGGCTCGCTAGATTACTCTGCGGGCGGTACAGAGGGAATAGAAAGACGTAGAGAGAGACAGGGAAGTGGGAGAAAAGCCGCGCTGAGCTCGCGCACGCACGCAGAGGACCTGAGCAAGTAACAGGCGTTCAAATAGGCCAGTCTCCCTCAGGAAAGACACTAGTGCCTTTACAGTTTTGAGCTCTACCGAGGTGCCTCAAGAAATGCTAGTGTGAAGCAAAGTGGGTCGATTCCTAGCGGCCGTCGCTGGCAGGTTATCAAGCGCATGGGCATACGTTGTCTGCAAGTTATTATAAATGACCAAGCTTGTAAGAGTGATTTTTTTTATTGAAAAAAGAAAACATTGCCACATTTACACCATTACTGTGCTAGGCACTGAGCATTGTTCCGTGATCAGTGCAGGTGGGGAGCACCTGAAGCAAGCAAAAAATTGTGAAACGAATTTCAGCAGCTATTTTGTGTCCATGGATTCGTCCATGGATCTTAGAGTTTCCTATTATGCGGGTGCAGGCGCCATCGAGGGAATTGCGTTTTTTTTAATAGGCGTTCAGTCGCTCCCAATCCGGGTATCAAGTTCGAGCTTCACGATCATGATCGCAGGCTGTCCTCAGCACCGTAATGTCGAGTGACGTAAACAAACTCTATTGGTATTGCTGGGCCGTGTAGCCGCGAGTGACCTTGCCTGATTGAAATTGAGAAATTTGATCCGGTCGGGCGCGATCAGGATTGAAAGTGACAGTGTGAAACCATGGTGCTCTAATGTTATGTGCGGCTCGTCGTCGTCTGGCACGGCGCCAAACTAAAGCTTTTGCAGTTTTGAAGCAGTTGTAGCGTGATTCATGTAATACATAGTAAAGTGGCTGGCGTTCTTCGTTGTGGTTCCTGTGACACAAAGTGAGTAGTTCGTTGTCGCACTGTTGACTCTATACATTGTGGCCAAGCTTACATTTGCAAAATTTCGAAACATTATCCTTTTTCGTGCACGTATAACAGGTACTGTTGAGAAATCTGAAACACACAGGTAAATGCTGTCCTTTACATCGATGACATATTCGTTTCGTTTTCTCTTTCGCTGACCACTTTGCTTTTGCGAGGCTGGAATTGGCCGGCGTTTATCTCGTTAATGCTTTGTCCGGTTGCTAGACTTTCTGTTGCCAATGTATGTCTTCTGTTTCTTAAGGCGCTCCATTGTTCGATGGGTAGCAGCATTTCTTTCGTGTCCTGCTTAACCACTTCCATGGTTATTGCTGCCCTGCGCGCGCGTTCCAATGTCGCTTCGTCGTCTGGCATTGCCAATAGACGGCACCGTACGCACTCGGTACGTAAGCCAGCAACGAGCCAGCCCGCAGAGCTTCGGTCAAAAATGTAACAAATTCACATGTTGCAACGAGTTTCTTCAATTCGACTATGAAATATGCGAATGTGTCATGCGCCTCTTGTTTTCGCTGGTGACAGCGACACGATTCCATGACTAGCGAACGCTTAGGAGCGTATTGCTTCTCGAGAGCGCCCATGACTTCTGTGAGGGACGCCTTAGCTGGCATTTTATGCAGCAGCAAGGTTTGCAGCGTCACGTACGCCTCCTCACCTATAGCTGTTAAGAAGACCGGGAGCTTCTTGTTTTCAGCTATGTCGTTGGCCGCGGCAAATAGTTCGAAGCGCTCCAGGTACACCTCAAAGTAGTCTTGATCTGGTTGGAACACGGGTAGCTTCCCAAGAGTGGTGGCCATGCTTCCGTTCGGCCTGGTTTCGTTGGGCATCCTAGAAACGCGGCACAAATCCCATCTTCGTCGGCAGTTGTAACTTGAAACCAGGTACGTGTTAGAAGATACTTTATAATCGAGGCGCACGCTGGCAGGGGTCAACGCCTCAACTCAACAGGATGAAGGAAACACATAACGACACTCGGGCGCGTATATAAGCACACGCTATCTCTCGCTGCGTTAATAGCTTGCGAGCACACAAATGTGCCACGCGAATGAATGACGACGTCACAACAAAGATCGCGTTTTCTCTAACGAAAGGTTTTACTAGAAGATTGTGCCACTACTACATCTAATCAAAATTATATCCCAATAAATACATATGGACTACATAGCTGCGTACAGTTACAGGGTACTGTGTACCAAACAAGCGCATTCATTTGCCTACATCTCCAGGCATAGGAGGATTTTGTTTCAACAGAGTTCTTGGAAAGATGGTCGCTGAACAGAACTTTGTTTTTTGTTCTACGCAAGACTGCCACATATGTACGACAAAAACATTACTAAAATCACATGACTTTGGAATACCTACCCTAAGCAGCAGCACTTCTAGTTGTAGAATAATTATCCGGAGGAGCTGCGTTATGATTCAGTAGAGGGGTATGTAAAGCAAACAAAATATCGTGAAACAGTGAGATATATGCTGGCTATAACTGCATTAAAGAGGCTTGCCTAAATTATGCTAAATCGCGATTTGTGCACGTCGGTGTGGTACATTTCTTGATAGAATGATATTTGAGTCCGCAGTGTGCCGTTGCCCTTCCTGCCGCTGTTAACACATCACAATCTGTTTCAAATTTCTACCTTGCTGACTGCAGTTTGCCGGGAAAATGTAGTGTTGCTGTAAAGGGGCCAAAAATAGTTGCTTTAAAGCACGTAAAACAGCTATTCAATTAATCTATGCACGTACAAATAGCAAATACATATACGACTAGGTTTGTCATATACATTGAAAGAGGTACAAATGCGTAAACATTCCTCAGATTATCAAGGAATACTAGCCAACTGAACTTCTGTCATATTCGAGAAACGGTTCTTGAAAATGTAACAGTGCTGGGTGAAATAGGGGGTTCCATGAATTGAATGTGATTGAAATAGACAGTATACAGCACGAAAAGATGTAGATAAGTAAAAGGGACCACTCGAGCGATATCTGAGAACTAAATTTTATTGTAAATTAGAGTCGAGTGAGTATACGAGACAACAGACCAACCAGAAAGAAGTGGCGTGACAAATTCCACTGTTACAAGCCAAGGTGAAGTTTTGTATTGTCTCAAATCAGCTCCTGCTTAGTTGAAGTGATAGATGGCTGGCGGACGCACGACTGCGCGCGCTTAACAAACTTTGAGGGCTTCGGTCATTTCACTGCTTTGCTGGCCCGTATGCCTCAGGAGTGCGGAAGTGTTAGAGAAATCTGCGGAACAGACGCATGACAGAGAGAGACGTTATAATGACAGCTGTGTGTGCAAATCAGCGAAATAAAATGATCGCTCAGGCACATATTAACACAAAGCACAGTTTCGCATGTGTCTGTTATCCCACATGACAGAGGGACCTTGGAAACGACATCGTTACTGTAACGCATAAAACAAATTGGCCGACGATAATGCTTCTTCGTAATGCTATCGTTGAGCGCTGCTGCTGCCTCATTTCAACAACCGGACACCCTACACAGAACAAGTAGTGCCGAATGGAGGCGGCTCTGCCTTTCGCATTGGGCAGCACACACCGCGATCCGCCGCTATGGAGTCGGTGCTCCGGCGACGCCCCATTTCGTCATCTTATAGTGGGTCACCGCCGCAGAGAGGGAGGGAGATTAGCAACTATTTATTGTTTCTTCTGAGGTGAGATGAGTAAACGGGTGGCGAACACGGGTATTGAGTACAGGTCTCGCACTCATTCACTCACAGACAGGCCTCAATGTGGCCGCACAATGTTGGGGAGGGAAGTAGAAGTAAGGGGACGAAGCACTATAACTGTTTTTCGGATCACCACACCGGCCCTGCGCCAAGTAATGGAAGCTATAGGGCAACAGCGGAGGCGAGAGAAGGACAGTAATGCGAAAGCACTGCCAGAGGCAACAAATGACACTGTGGAACGCACCTGCGAATGGGGAATCGAGGGACACGGCTGAGAGCCGTACAGCCACGCGACGCGGAAACGGAGGAGCGGAGAGCCATGGATCACACGCGAGGCGGCAAGGAGCGCCCGCCGCTGGCAACACTGCAGTGCCGCGACAGCGGGAGAAGGGACGGCGAAGGTGGAGTGGACGGTAGCGGCGAGAGTCACCGCCATAGAATAAAGAACCAACTTCATAGAAGGGAAACTGTACCTTACGCAGGGGTACAAAAATAAGCAGCGGCAGCGCATGGAACTTGCATAGGTGAACGCCAGATGGCGTTGCTCACAGGAAGCGGAAGCGTGTTTTTTTAGAGCAAAATTCGATATGGGGGCCGCTTTTCACCGGTAGCGTATGCTGGTAGGCGCCGAGCTTAACCTGCCGGCTGCGTGGCATGCCTCAATGCCTTGGCTGCCACGTAGATGGTGCGTTCTAATTGCCAGGAGACGAAAGAGCCTCTACTCACACAAATACAAACAATCCCCAAGTGACTGAACAGAACGCACGACTTTATTGGCAGAAGACAACCACTGTGCATTCTCGTGCAAAAGCAGAAGAAAAAGTGCATGTAGAGATACGCTGGAATCTTTGGCGCGAGCTGATAAACGGCTCCCCGTCGTCGTCGCACATGGCGGTCGGGTAACGCGCGACAACGAGCGGCGCAATCAGCTCGGACAGGGTGTCCCACCTGTTTGCGGCGACAGTCGCCGTTGAAGGTGAGCAACTTGCATTGCAAAGCAATCGGGTGGTGCAGCTATCTGCGGCCGCAGCCAACACAGTGATATGGACTACCCGGCATTTTAGCGTTAACTCCTTTCAAACCTGTAGTTTGTTTTTTTTTTCTTTTGGGGGCCTTTAATGTGTGGCTCACACTTGGTGCCCGACTTTGTCCCACTATGGACAAGTCTCTTTCGTGGGCATTACTTTCGGCAGCCGCTTTTGCGGGCCTTTCCACCCATACGGCTGTCAACTTCATACACTTCCAACCATGTAAACACCTATGCTGGTCTCCGTTCATACTGAATCGCGGCCGAGAAAGGTCACAGGCACAATTTTCCCATGGCTGCAGCAGGAAAGGGTGAATGGCGAGCACGGATCACGGTGTGTATAAATTGGGAGTCTATGTCGCTGTGCAGACTGTGAGCAAATGTTTATTTCGAGAGACTGCTTCCAAATGCAACTGATCAGGCCACCATATTCGAGAAACATAACACGGCGACTGTAACCAAGCGAGATAACAGCGAAATTAAACAGCGATCAATCACCGCATGATGTTCACACAATACATTATAAATTTTTCTATGATCCATATGGCAACAGTGAGCATTCACGTACACAGGTCTCTTACGATACATTCAGCCGCCTACTTACAGGCATAGTGCTTGCCTTCGTCGCACGTGGTAGTCTGGTAACGAGTGACAACCAGCAGTGCAAACAGATTGGACAGAGCGTTGCACCTGTTTGAACCGACAGTTGCCCTCGAAGATAAGCAACTTCCATTGCGAAGCAGTCGTTTGACGCAGGCAGCTGCTGGCGCAACCAACACAGCGACATGGAGACGCGGTATTTTAACGTTAACTCCTTTCCGCCCTGCACGTTTTTTTTCCTTGGGGGGCTACTGACGTGTGGCTCGGCCTTCGGGCTCTACTTTGCCTCAATATAGACAAATCGGTTCCGTGGGCATCATCTTCGGCAGCCACTTTTGCGGGCCTTTTTACGCATGTGGCTATCAACTTCACACACTTCTAGCCACGTAAGTACACATGCTGGTCTCTGTTCTCAGTAAATCATGGCCGAGGAAGGCCACAAGCACAATTTGCCCATGGCTGCAGTAGGAAAGAACGAATGGGGAGCACCAGTTACCGTGCGTGTACACTGGGAGTATAAGTCACTGTGCGGACTGCAGGAGCAAATGCTTACCTACTTACCAGCGCAACTGACTAGGCCCCCATCTCAGAAACGTACCACAGCGACCACAACGAAGTGGGACAGCAAAACCAGCTTCTGCAATCAATCACTTTAGTGACGCTTACGCAAAGACCCAGGCTATCAAGGAAGAAAAGCAATCGACGAAACTCAATTCAAGAAGAAATTCAAGAAGAAGCCACTCTGCTCTGCAAGCATTGAAGGCTAAAAACATTAAGAAAAGTAAAATGGTGCATAGCACGCGGTACGTAGGATGATGCAAGAAACACGCCGATGCTGCATCAGCTATTTCAGGAGAGGAATTACGCATGACAACATACACTAGAAGATACTGCAACAGATATGTTACGCTACTAGACATTGACTGGTATTTAGTATGAGCGAAGAATCGGTTGACCTTTATGTTTATATGAGGATGAACGATCTCTAACGAGAATGGGCAATGAAAAGCTTGCATTTATAGAAAAAAAATTCATTTGGCACAAATGGCATTGGCATGACCAGGAAGCTAATTAAAGGCAAACTGACGGAACTCTTTTAGGCAGCGTTGTCCGTGCTTGGTCAGAAGTTGCAGGTACATCTGAACGCGAACAATTTCTAGAAATTCGTTTTTGAGTTACCTGAATGACTCAGCCAAATGTTCGTGCTGGTGGAATGGTGGCTGAAGCTCATTTCAGTCCTGACACAGTCTTCTGCAGACTTGATATCTCAACCAAATTCTTCTGCATGCGCTTCTTTGTTCGTGGCGTAAAAACCTTGCAAATTCGGCTCCAGTCCCTTTCTGTTGGTGTAGATGGGAGCTGCTGTAATGAGCAAGATGTGCTTGGCACAGACTCTGTTGGGGCAGAGCAGTGACACATGAGATAGCGCAGAGATTAGCCAAACTCATGGAGTGTTTTCTTTTTTGTTCGAACGAATGATACTGAACCATGAATGGGAACAAACCTTCATATCTGCTGCAAACAAATGACATGTATTTCATGACTAGCAAGCCAATACAGCATATAGCAAGCACATTTATTTCTGAGCCAGGTGTTGTTTACCTTGCAGCAGCAGCCAAAGTCCATACAATGGTCATGTTGTTGCAGGGAGCAGCTTCTGTTTAGTGCATGGAGTGTGTTTCTTTATACTGGTGCCGTCCTCGTTACTGCATGTCTGTAACAAAAATATCGACTGCATTTGCAATAGGAAATGCAAAAAGGTGTGACATATTAATTGTGATGGTTTGCGACTACAGAACACATGCAAATGTACACTGTCTCTTCTAGGGTGCTTAAACAGCATGTTCAATAATTGTTGCTATTGTCCATAAAATTGGTGTCTGCCCAACTACAATGCATGTCAACAGTTTAAGTATAATTAGGATCAGAACTGAGAACATTTCAGCACTCATTTATTCACTAGAAGAGATCACACAGCTCGTTCCACAAGCGAATGCATGAAAGTCATGAAGCAATTATACCTCATGCATTATATTTCTGCAAGAACGTGATGCACCGCTTCACTGCTGCAAAAAGAAGTGCCCTACGGTAAACCGAACTGACCAGAAGAACATTTGGAACGAACAAGTACGAAATGTGGTTGAATTATCATGCTTGCAACTGTTTAATACATTAAATTATGTGCTTTCACCTGACTTTACCAAAGGATTATTCGGTTTCGTGGACGAAAGAAGTTGCTGGCGGAGGACTTAAAAAAGTTGTGTATATATATATATATATATATATATATATATATATATATTGTTAGCTGTAGAGGGAGGTGCACTGCGGTGGAGAATGGCGTCGTGGAAGAGATAATCTGCGACGTCAGTTGCGCTACTAGTCGGAAACGCCTTTGTTATCGCGTAGCGTGTCACGTAATCAGTAACGACGGCAATGCACTTGTTTCCTCTAGTCTTTGTCAGAAAATCGCCGAGCAGGTCAAGGCCTCCACGAAAGAATTGTTCAGACTGAAATTCAATGGGACGGAGTCGTCCGACAGGTGCCAGGGGAGGTTTCTTCCGGCGCTGACACAATTCGCAAGTTGCGACATAACGACGCACAGAGCCGGTGAGAAGAATCGGTGAGAAGAATCGGCGTCGTAAGCAGTCGTATGTACGCAAAACTTCAAGGTGTGTCGCCGTCGGTGCATCGTGAAGTTGTTCGAGAACGACGGGTCGCAGATGACGAGGAAGGACAAGGAGCAACTCATGGCCGTCAGGGTTGATATTGCGGTGGTAGAGGATGCAATCATGCCGGACGAACATGCGGCACGTGCCGTCGGGGCTGCAAGATTGTACTACGGCGATGATGGACTGTAAGGATGCGTCGCGTTGTTGTTCAGCGCGAATGTCGGTCACGTCAGTCAAAGCCATCACGCTGGTCACTGGATCATGGGCAACAGGGTCGGGAGGATCCACCGGGTGACGCGAGAGGCAGTCAGCTTCCTTGTGAAGAAGCCCAGACTTGTAATGGACTCTAAATGAAATTTCCTGTAGCCGCAAAGCCCAGCGACCAAGCTATCCAGTTCGGTCCAGTAGGAAAGACAGCCAGCAGAGTGTGTGGTGGTCTGTGACGACCACACACTATGTGACGACGTGTAGCCGTACACATATGGCCGGAACTTGGCGACAGCCCAGACTAAAGCCAAGCACTCCCGCAGGGTGACGGAGTAATTTCTATCAGCCGGTGACAGCAGACGGCTGGCGTAAGCTATCGCACACTCGGTACCATTCGGGTGTTGGGCGAGAACAGCGCCGGTACCATAGCAGCTTGCGTCAGTGTGGACTTCGGTCGATGCAGACGGATCAAAGTGGGCAAGTATGGGAGGGGTGGTCAGAAACCCGATGAGAGCGGCGAACGCGTGAGCCTGCTCCGGACTCCATGGGAATGGCGTGTTTTTCGTTAGATCTGTCAACGCCGAGCAACGTCGGCGAAGTTTTTGACGAAACGTCGAAAGTGAGAACACAGGTCAACGAAGCAGCGCACGTCAGAGGCAGAACATGCCACAGGGAAACTGCCTACAGCGTGAACTTTTTCCGGATCTCGTTGGACACCGGATGCGTCAACGAGGTGTCCCAACATGGTGATCTGACGGCGCCCAAATTGACACTTCGTGGATTTCAGTTGAAGGCTGGCTTTCCAGAACACCGCAAGAATTGCAGCGAGTCGGGTAAGGTGGCTTCCAAACGTGGGAAAAAAAACATAAGGTCGTCAAGGTTACAAAGACAGGTGGTCCATTTGTAGCCCCGCAGAAGAGAGTCCATCATACGTTCAAATGCCGCAGGAGCATTACATAGGCCAAAGGGCACGACTTTGAACTGATAAAAGTCATGCGGCGTGATGAAAGCCGTCTTCTCGCGGCCCATTTCATCAATTGAAATCTGCCAGTAGCCGGATCGAAGATCGATGGACGAGAAGTATTTAGCTCCGTGCGAGCAGTGCAAGGGGTCATCGATGGGTGGTAGTGGGTAGACGTCTTTTTGCGTGATGTTGTTTAAGTGCCGATAATCGACGCAAAAACGCCACGTACCATTTTTCTTTTACACAAAAACGACCGACGAAGCCGAAGGGCCGGCTGATGGCTCGATAATCCCTTTGCGGAGCATTTTGTCTACTTCTGATTTGATGACTCGACGTTCAGCATCCGAAACACAATAGGGCCGCCGACGAATAGGATTCGTGTCTCCAGTGTTTATACGGTGGTGAACAACACATGTTTCGCCTAAAGGCCTGTCGCCGAAATCAAAGATTTCACTGTACGATTGAAGCAGGAGTCATATGTCCATGACCTGTGCAGAGGTGATGTGAGGTGAAATCATTTTCGAGAAGTCATGCGTTAAGGAACCAGAGCTGTCGGTTGCAATTGGCGCTAATAAGCCACTCTCGGCATTCAGACTCTCGATGTCAAATTCACAACCACTAGAAACGCTGGCCAAGAACATGCCAGCCGGAAGCACTTGAGGGCACAGGCTCAAATTCAGAAGCGGTAGAAGACGTCGTTAACAGTAACCGCGACCAACGTATGTGGAACAGCAACGTTCCGGTTCAAAAGGACGTCGATGATGGGGTGAAGCACAAAGTCACCGTCAGGAACCTGCGGCTGGGCAGTCAAAGTGACTTAAGTAGCCGCCTGGGGTGACAGACGCACATCTTGAAGCGAGCACAAGCGCGGTGGGGCGGTACTCAGATCATCGGCGAGTAGAGGCAGTTCTAACTGGAGAACGCCGCTCGCGCAGTCGATGAGAGCAGAATGAGTGGATAAAAAGTCCAATCCAAGAATAACGTCGTGAGGGCAGCTGTCAATCATAGCAAAGGGAACAGAAGTAGGGTGGCCGGCTATAATTAAACGCACAGTACACATTCCAAGAACAACCAGGACCCCGCTGTCGGCCACACGAAGCATTCGCGCAGCTGCTGGGGTGAGGATCTTCTTTAAACGTCTACGTAGGCTAGCACTCATCACAGATGCGTGGGCTCCAGTGTCGACGAGTGCTTGGAGAAGTACGCCGTCTATTTTAACCTCAATTACACTCCTCTTTGCGGGCACAAACAGAGGATTTGCTGCACTAGTTGGCAATGCAGCACCACCTCCGAAGGCTGCATTTCCTAGTTTTTCGAAATGGTGCGGCCAAAAGCGACAGGGGACGAAAGTCGACGTGGCTTCGGCGAACGGGAAGATGGGCGACGTGTTTGTTCTGAATGAGGCTGGTGTCGGCGCGGTGATGGTGAGCGGCTGTACCACGTGCTCCGAGCAGAGTTGGCGGCGCTGTTAGATTCGGCAGTGGGCGAAAGATCGCGGGTATTTCCATCAAAAAGGCTCAGGTTGGTCGGCGTGCGAGGTGTTGAGGGCCCCGAGTTGCGACAGCATCGGGCAGCATGACCAATGCGGGGACAGGTGAAGCATGTCGGCTGGCCGTCCGCAATTCTCTACTCATTCGGGTTGCAATAACGTGGAGAGAAGCGTCGGTGTGGAGCAAAAATAGCAGAAAGGCGTTCTTTAGCTCTGGGATTGGCAACAGCTCACACAGACTGTAAACGAATGTTGTCAGGTTCGTGGCGAACGATGGCTTGTACGAGCAGAACTGAAAACGTGGTAGCATCAGAGCTACGCGAACAAAAAGCTGCGGGCGCCATCGCATCCAGTTCACGTTTAACGATTCGCACCACGTCCTCTGATGGCGACGCATGCTGCTGAGCGGGTTGATCTTCACACGTCGACGTTGCGGCAATATTGGAAAGTCTGGCGAATGGTTCCAATACGCGTGGGCTTTTGGCCTGCTCAATATGTCGGCACTTTTTAATGATTGCGTCAACTGTAGAGCAGCTCTTGCACATGAGCAATGCCCTTAAGCACGTGCCCGACTTTCTCAGCTTCTGTAATGTCGTGATCTGCTTTGCGACAAAAAGCCAGCACGCTCTGGATGTACGAGACATAGGACTCCATGGGGGATTGGGCACGGGAGGCCAATTCCTGCTTTGCGGCAGTTTTACGGCCGGCTGGTTTGCCAAACAACTCTGTCAATTTGTCTTTTCGTTGGTCCCAGCTGGTTAGCTTCTCTTCGTGGTTTTCGTACCACACCTTTGCCGTGCCTCTTAAGTAGAACAACATGTTAGCTATCATAAGCGTAGGGTCTCATCTGTCGATTCCAATCACGCATTCGTACGTGGCCACCACTCTTCAACGTCGGTGCCATCGGTCCCGCAGAAAGTTCCCGGATCCTTCGGTTGCACAACGACAACAGAAGGTGACAGCGAGGTAGCTGGCGACGGTCAAGTTAGAGGCGGCAACGACGTTGATCCCGCATGCTCACCGTCATCCGTGGTGCGGAGGGTAATGCCACGTCCACTGGGGAGCTCTGTTTCTTGCCGTGGTATCCCGCACTTCTCACCAATATGTTACAGGGATGCTGCCAGTATCGAAAAACTATATTTGCAGTATACATATAGGATGAGTCAGAAAAGTTAAGCTGGCTTACCACCAACAAAACGCAGCAGCCAGCGTCTCCGATCTTCTTCTTTCTTTCTCTTCTTTCATCATTTCGTAACAATAATATGTATATATATATACATATACATATATATATATATATATATATATATATATATATATATATATATATATATATATATATATATATATATATATATATATATATTGATAAGGCTACACAGTCACCAATGGCCACGGCTGAAGTAAGATGAAAAATGTGACGCGCGTTCCGATATCGCTGTCTTTTTCTTTCCTGATTATGTATAACGACGGCCTCGCAACTAAAGGTTTATTTAGGAAAAAAAGCCATGGAGGTTCCTGACTGACAATATGTAATGCAGGATCTAGTTCGTTAACTTGTCTCCCCCTGTAAGTTAATGAGAGAAACATTATATAACGATTAAAGTAGCGGTGTTAAACTACTCACAGTTATTGCCGTTGTAAGCCGCAGAAGAATCCCGCTCCCGTTGCCATGCAGACGTGTTCCGAATGGCTCACGACCGAATCCTTGCTTTCAGGCTTACATGTCCGCTTGTAAACACGTCACTTCACCCAAAGTTTAATAACGCTAGCGATCTAAGCACAATGAAATGGTTTTAGCAACAGAGAAGCAACCAACCTAAGTGTACGAATGAATGAATGCATACCGCCATGCACTCGAAAACACCGATAAAAATTCAAATTCTAGGTCAGAGATCACGTGGAAGATGGATGATGCTGAACTCTTTTTACGTTCATAATGACCAAAAGAATACATTTACTAATAAAGAGTACAATATCTCATTAGAAATGATAACTTTGTGGTATTTTTATGTAATAGCAATGCTTCGATAATAACAGGCCAAAGTTTGTATGAGAAAATTACGATTATTACGACGCCTCTCGCGGGAGATACTAGAACTAACGCACGCATCCTTAAGTTTTTCTACTATATTGGTTTTAATAGCAGCAGAGCGCGGTCGATTTTTTCGCCTTCTGTGGCCATTTGTTGAACTTGAGAGTGGACTAACCAGGTCACCGCAATGGCGCTCCGCGGAGGAAGCGAGCAAGAGGGTAGGCAAGAACACGTGATCCGGCTTTGGAGGATAATGGGAGAGCAAGATTTGTCCCGCGCACGAGAGATAGCAGCAAGAGCCCGCGCAGCCAGATTAGCGCGCGGATGATGACCTTGGTTACGGCGAGGCCGACGGCGACGCGAAACGTGGGAACAGGCGACAAGGAGCTACGCTCTAAAATAACATCGCGCAGCATAGCGATGCAGTGAGGGTGGGTGGAGCCTAGCGGGGGAGAAGGAGCACGCGAGTGAGGGACACCACTCCCATGCGTGCCCTCTCCTGTAGCGTGCGAGGCAGGGAGCTCAGATGAGTAAGAGGGGCGTTCTTCTCCGGTGGCTGCTAGGGTGCCTCGATGCCTTGCTTGTCCACCGTGCCGTACAGAGCGGCGAGTAGAGACAACGGCGGCGTCTTCTACGGCGTTGGTCTCGCGAATGGCGGACGCCGTAGGAACGCGTTGCCGGCGCTCGTGTGTCTTACGTGCTGTTCGGCACTCCTTTGCTGACCTTCATCCAGCTGTGCTGGTCTCTGGTGTTTGCGATAGAGGATCGAGCCAGGTATATTATTGCGACAGCGTTAAGGAGCTCGTGTCGCAGAAAAGCCGGTGTCGTCGGCGTCGGCGGCGTTGGCCGTGAGCGATAAATCCAAGCAGGCACTTCATGAATAAAGAACAACTTGCAAGATGGGCTGGGTGGGAATCGAACCAGGGTCTCCGGAGTGTGAGACGGAGACGTTACCACTGAGCCACGAGTTTTTTTTTCCTTTATTGCCGGCTTTGACATAATCAAACAATACAGAAAAAGGAAAAATATGTCAACAAGGATTTCGCTGGCACGACATATCAAAATTTTTTCAATGCTGCAAGTTTATCTAGCATGTCAATCCATGTTGGTTGTTCAGGGAGTGCCCGATGGACATCCCTGAACCGTACTACAGATTCAATGAAGTGATCACGTGTAGGTCGCGAATTGACATCGGCATTGTTGAACTGCGTTCTAGCTTTCCACAAACTGTGGAGGCCCAGGAGCATTATAGCGTCATACGGAAAAGCCTCCGTTTCTACCAGTAAGACCTTTCCCAAGTTGATGCCCATATGAAAACGGCGAAGATACGGTGAATTTTTTGGATGTTGATCCGCGAAGCACACAGCACGTTCATGACATACCATATCTTAGATGTAAGAAATAGGTTACAGACCGTGGCGCGCGAGAACATTGACAGCTGTCGCCCCTGCCACGCGTTAGCCTTTTCCTTTACTCTCGCCACTTGTTCATTCCAGTACGGCTCTGGGTCGCGATAAGAGTCGAGAGGCACGCCTAGGTAGGTTGTTGCAGTGGTTGACCACCGAAGTCGAGCGAAGCAGTCTGGCGTTTCTTCCCATTCACCATACCAAAACCCATAACTCTTCTCCCAGTTTATTTGCGCCCCGGTGCACTTGCAGTAGGATTCAACTACCGCCACGGCCTCACAAATACTATTTCTATTTGAACAGAATATGGCGATGTCATCGGCATACGCCAATATTTTCACCTGTGTGGACTGTAACCTGACGCCAGTTATCCGTTCATTGTTTTGGATGGCCTTGCACAAAGGCTCAAGGTAAGCCGCGAATAGCAGGGGCGACAGCGGACATCCCTGCCTGACAGAAGACAGCACTTGCACGCTGTCTGTCAGGTCCCCGTTCACAGTGACCCGAGTTGACCAGTTAGCATACGCCATCCGGACACCATCTGTTATTACGCTTCCCACGTTGCAATGCTCTAATATGGCGAAGAGAACATCGTGGGAAACACGGTCGAAGGCTTTAGCGAGATCTGGTTGCATCATTGCCACTCGATCGCCAAATACATCGCAACATTCTAGCACACTTCGAGCTACGTGTATGTTCGTGGCGATGCTTCTACCCTTTATACCACAGGTATGATGCGTGCCAACCAGCCTCGTTATCACGCCCTGCAATCGTTTGGCCAATACCTTCATAAATATCTTGTTGTCGACGTTGGTAAGGCTTATCGGGCGATAAGACCCCACTAACTGACGTTTTTCAGGTGCCTCAGTTTTTGGGATGAGAACGATGTGCGAAGTTGTGAAGGACAGTGGTATATGTTTTTGCTGATACACTGAGCCACGAGTTCGATGCTTCAAAGCGGTACAAAAGCGTCTCTAGTGAACGGGGTGTTGACTCAGAAACGAGCTGTTTCTAAGGCTCAGGCGTGCGTCGTTTGCTCAGGCGCACATTTCGTTGTCGCGCCGAACGCTGCGTTGCTCGACGCTCACCGCGTCCGATGCGGGGCGCGTAGTCGCTGCGCCGTAGCCCATTGTCTTACACCCCTTGGCGGGTCGACGGGAACGCTGTTGCGTTCCACTCTTGAAGGCGAAGCTTAAGCGTCCTCCTATTTTTTTTCCCTATGACGGTCTATGACACGAAACAATTGCGCACATACGCACCTATGCGCAGTATGGTGCGGCGCGGTGTGATAGGGAGTGGTGTGCGTTTGCGAACATGCACTAGACCTACTTTAATATTCTGGCTAGGATCATCTACAGCCAATTTGCTCTGGCGGTAACCATTTAATCCTTACATCTACTCTCGTCTATGGAAGAGCCAACATTTCTTTTTCTGTATTGTCCTGCCTGAAACTATCAATGCGAACTAAAAAACCAACTTTCTCGTGCAATTCTTTCTCTTTTTTTAACCGACGCTTTATGGACACAAGCGAACGTCCACTGCATAGAACACGCGAGTGCGACCAAGTCGAATGTTTTTGCAGAAACAATGGATTTTACAGCACCAAAGTTCTACAAGTACACCTGCTTAAGCATTTTCATTCTAACATTATCAGAAACGTAGAATATACGCAAGTGGAAAACACTGCGTGAGTCAGAACCGGCAAAGCAGAACAGTATGGCTTATGCGGCTTGTTTCTTTTATTGCTGTTCCCTCCTCCTTCCTTTCATTGTTCGCATCAGTGTTTTTGTCGGCGCGGTTGCAACACCAATTCTCAGGAAGGCCATATTTGAAAGGAGAGAAATGGAGGAACAGGCACCAACACATGTGTAATAACAACAGTTGTAAAGATATTACTTTCGTCACAACAGTGCGGCGCGCCTAGCGATGAGGAAAAGAAAGGTAGTCAAACTCATGTTGAAAATCAAACGAAATTTATCAAAACTACAAAAACCCAACTACAACCCCACGGAACCTTAAGGCACATGACATGACGGCATTATCGGCTAGAAGAAATTAGGTTAACATGAGTCCGAGAAACAAACAATTCTAAGCAGTTCATCGTACATGGAAAGGAGACGAGAGGTTGCCGGAGATAGGGGCAATTAAATCACGACGTAGAATACGCCTCTATTTTGGTTGATGAAGATATGATGGCTCTTGACAAACTCGAGACGACCGCTTAGCATTCAGCCGGCATCCGAACCGCAATGTACTTTGCAAGAATGGTCAGCCTGCCCAGCGTATAGCTTGCACTCAAGCTGCAGAGCACGGTGCATATGCCGCCACTAGACAGGACATGATCGGTATTCCACTGAATAACTGACCGAGGACTACAGCGCTGTAAAGTCAAGGAAGCGTTGCCCATCAAACGAAAGCGTGGATATAACCTTAAAGGCCTTTCTCTGCACGTAAAGCATCTCAATACACGACCGTGTTGATGTGCGGCAGATGCAAGCAATTTGAAAGCGTGGTTTGTGTGCATCATTTAGCAATGCATGTTTCGTGTTTGAATTTTACAGTGGGCTGTAATAAAAACGCTGGGATGCCCAAGGTGCCTGACACAGACGATTTTAACATTTAAACATCTTGATGTGCACTGTTCAATCCAAACCTGATTGACTGATCAACGTGAAGAAGACTGAAGCAATCTTCTTCAAGGTACACTTGGTCTCTGTGGTCGACCTGTTGCAATATTAGTTCTACCAAGGAGAAGGAGGAGATAAAGAGAGAAGGCAGAGATGTTAACTATAAATGTGTCTCGTTTGCTAGACTACTCTAGGGGACGGGAAGGAGGGAATAGGAAGGATGAGATAGAGAGAGACAGGGATGGTGGAGAAAAGCCGTGCTGAACTCGCCCACGCACGTGGAGGGCCTGAGCAAGTCAAAGGCGTTTAAATAGGCCAGTCGCCCTCGAGAAAGACAATAGTGCCTTTACAGCTTTGAGCCCTACCAAGGTGTCCCAAAGAATGCTAGTGTGAAGCAAAGTAGATCGATTCCTAGCGTCCGTCGCTTGCAGATTATCAAGCGCAGGGGCATACGAGTCTGCAAGTTATTATAAATGACGAAGCTTGTAAGAGTGATCTTTTTCGTTGTCAAAACAGGAAACATTGCCATATTGGCACCATCACTGTGCGAGGCACTGAGCGTTGTTCCGTGGTCACTAGATGTAGGAGCACCTGACGTCTGCAAAAAATTGTTGAAAAAATTCAGCAGCTATATCGCATCCTTGGATTTGGAGCTTGGCAGAATTAAAATCGCGCTGAAAGAACGTGCGAGTAAGTGTACAGCAGCAGGTGTGACAAGCACCCCTCGTACTTTGGAAATCTGTTCTACAAGAGTTGCAGCACATCCAGTTCTAAGCAACCGTCTAAGAATGAACACATTTCTTAAGTCCACTGTTCTTTATAGAAAGAAATATTGGCAAGCGACGCACCTACAAACTGCCCAAGCATGTTAAGAAGCGTGTATAGCGTGAACAGTTGTACTTGCACAAGCAATGAAATATTGAAGTAAATTTTTGAGACGTCAGGTATTTGTCACGGCTCAATAGATGTTCGAGCTTTCGCCAAGTTTCGCCAAAGGTCGCCGTGTGCGCACATTGTATGGTGGCCACTGTTTTTCTACTTCCATTCTGAATCACTCCACTGCATGAAGCATTCCAAAAAGGCTTGATCGATGTTCTACAGTATGATTGTTGTTGGGCCATTTCGTGTTCGCTAACCGAGATATTGTAGTACGAAAACACATTTGCAGTGAAGACACACAGACACACATTCCAGGTTCTACTAAGAAGTTTATTCGAAAGACAGCGAGATACAGTATAGATACCATTCCCAATGCGCAGGTGCACAAGCAAACTGGGGCAGACTACCGACAGAGATTATCCGAGCTAGAAATGCCATTTAAAACACGCGAAGAAAGTATGATCCGCGTTGCACAAAACAACACATGTAACCTGATTTATGCAGGCCCCACTCTTTGCTTTCATGAGAAGGGCTTCCAATAGCTCATGTGCCATTTTTCCTTTACTTCTGCCAAGTATCTTCACGTCACAAAACATTGGCTCACAATATCGCTTCACAGTTCGCTGAAAGATGCGCA
Source organism: Dermacentor variabilis (assembly GCF_050947875.1). Lineage (NCBI taxonomy): Eukaryota > Metazoa > Arthropoda > Arachnida > Ixodida > Ixodidae > Dermacentor > Dermacentor variabilis. Next base: position 133,869,432 of record NC_134571.1, read on the forward strand.
GTCAAGACATTAGGTTACTCCCATGTTACCTCATTCGATTATTGACGCAGTGACCAGCTTGACATATAACTTTCTACAAGACAGGGAATTTCATAAATCAACTTGGTGGCACACTCCACGTAACACTTGACATTATTTGCTCGGTGGCCCATCTTAGCGCTGCCCATTATGCTGGTACAGGCTTCACCGAATGAATCGGCGGCACCACTGCTCATCAGCGAAGGATGGAGGTATGTTATGAGCGTCCCCTTTGGAACTTTGGAGCTCTTTCTATTATAGCGCCTAATGTCCCACCTAGGTTAAACCATAAAAAAGACAAAAAAAGAAATTATGAACTCCCACGACCAAATTTTCTGATCCCCTATTGCGAACTGTGCTTTTGTACGTCTCCGTTTTTTGTCGTTTCCTTGCTTTTCTTCCACTAATCCTTCAATCGCCTCTTACTAATACCTATTGCAGACATGTTTACTTTTCCACTGCTCTCGCTGAACCCAAGGGCTTCAAGGAGGCCAGTGGTGCCTAAATCGACCAGATGGTAGACGCCGTCACATTCTAATAAACATGCTCCATACTTTCCCGAGTTTTACCGCAGCAAGTACATGCTTCTTCATCCTTCTTATATCGTGCTTTATAGGTGCTTTTGTAAGGCATCCCGATTTCGCTTCGAAATGTAATGAGCTTCCCTTTGAGTTATCATAAATTCTTTCTTTCATCATTTCGTTTTTTTTTCTCTTGAGTAGTTCAAGAAATCTGTTACTCATGGCAGCTTTCTTTTCCGTTGCCGCCACCCATGAGATTATTGCCGCCTCTCTGACTTTTCCAATATAATGCCAAGTATAGAATGGTGTAAAAAAGATAAAGTGGCAACAAATCCACCCTTTGCCCTTAGTGGACGACCGAGGAACTACCTTGGAAGACCAAGGCCAACGCTCTGGGCGAACACTTCGAACATGTATCAAGCTCCACACATTGCACAGAATCATTCCTCAAATATAAACAATTAGCTGAACTTAGGACACTGGATCGTAAATGCGGTCCGGATGAACCATATAACCGTCCTTTTAATACTGCCGAGCTTAAAGCTGCATTGAGCACATGTAGGAGCTCTGCACCGGGAGGTGTTAGAATGAAGTATAAGATGATTAAGAACTTACACGAAGACGCACAAATGACACTTCCGGCACTTTTCAGCTCTACCTGGGCTGTTGGATACCTCCTATCTGCATGGAAGGAAGCTATTGTTACTCCCGTCTTGAAGATGAGTAAAGACCCTTCCTTGACTGCAAGTTATCGCCCGATAGCTCTTACAAGTTGTCTATGTGGGCTATTTGAAAAAATGATTAATCGCAGATTAATACATTTCCTTGAACTGAACAATATGCTTGATCCCTGTCAGTGTGGCTTCAGAGAAGGGCGGTCCACGACTGATCATCTGGTACCCATTGAAGGAAATATCCGCTATGCATTCGTACATAGCCAGTTCTTATCTATATTCCTCGATATGGAGAATTCGTATGACACAACGTGGCGATACGGGATGTTGCGAGACTTGTCGGGAATGGGCATTCGTGGAGATATGCTAAACATACTAGAAAGTCATTTGTCCAAACGTACCTCTCGCGTGAAAATCGGCAATGTATTGTCGCGACCTTTCATACAAGGAACTGGTGTGCCCCAAGGTGCTGCGCTTAGCTGCACGCTCTTTGTCGTAAAGATGAATACGCTTACGGCTTCAGTACCGTCAGCCATTTTTTATTCTGTTTACGTCGATGACATACAAATAGGTTTCAAATCCTGCAACCTTGCAACGTGTGAGAGGCAAGTACAACAGGGCTTGAACAATGTGTCCAAATGAGCAGAACGAAAACGGATTTAAAGTGAATCCCAACAAAAGTGCTTGTGTGCTTTTCACATTGCATGCAGCAGTGGCAGGCTGCATGTAGCTGCACCTGGTAAACTCAAGCAGGCTAGGTGACTATTAGTCACCGCCCCGTTTCACAGCGGATGCCATGCACTCATCATCAGCAACAACAGCAGCATCGTATCATACTGCGTTTCCCAGGGTTACACGTTATGCCGCCTCCTCCCAAGGTGCGAAAAGCTGCTGAAAAAGTGAATCGCGACTCGCGCGGCTCCAACCAGTCAACGTCGGGCTCAGCAACTGCTGCGCAGCACAAGTCGCAACTCGTCGTCCCTTCCAGGCGGACAGCTCAAATCGTTCTCGCGAAAACTTCACGAAGAGACTTGATCACGACGACCCTCTAGTGCAAGCTGCGGAAAAGAGAGTTCCGATGCAGCCGCTCCTCCAGCTTACGTTGGGAGTGTACTGCGTGTGCCACGCCGTCCCGTGATTTTCCTTAAAAATGAGCTGTGCACAGGCCGCTCACAAAGCTATAACTTGTTTTCCGCTTATAGGCAAACGTGAACGTCTTCATCAAGGTGACACAATCAGCCAAAAAAGGATATCAAGCACTAAAGCGGAGAAAAGAGCGAACGAAAGGTACCAGATTAAGAGACTGACTAAATAAATGATGACACTGCTGCCCGTCACGATATCATAAAATTGTGTCAAAAATGCGTGCTTGTACGCACTCGCGGGAGTTGGGCTAATGCCATGTTCTGCACAGTGTTTTGAAAGCACTGCTGTCTGCAATGATGGTGACTGGTCGCCGTACTCCGTACGGCTCGGGGGTCTTGAGGCGCTAGAATTCAAAGCTATTCTAAGCTGTTTTTATGCCACTTCTGCAATCAGCCTCCCACGATTTGTCAAACATCTTTGTGGGCCTCCCCCACTCGTCGGTCTGTCACGCGACGTCACAGAATCTACGAGAACTTCTCATCTGCTGTTACTTACTATGCACGATTGGACAAACAATAGGAAAACACTTTTTTCTAATTATAGGCCTTTTACGCCGTTTGCCCTCCGCCATGGGTCAAATGTTCTCAGACTGCGCCAAGTTCTCCTGTCCGTTATGTGACGCCACAAAACCGCTAAAGCTCACCACGCCGAAGCAACGTGTACGCAGTAAAGATGCTATTATTGTGTCCAGCAAAACAGAACATATTTCCGGAACAGCCGATGACTGTGCCGTTCTGGAAGGAATAGAAGATCGTTGCCCGCCGATCACTCTGGCTACACGGAGCTACCCGGGAGAGAATTGCTTATAATAAAAAGCTGATGCTGCCGTATGACGTTCTTGATCACTTCTGACACGTATACGGCACCACTGTGCCAACTATTCTTCGCTGAGTTTCCGTCTTAGCGGCATTCCCAACCTTCTGTTGCTTGCCGCCGTGATTTTCGACACGCCACCGAGAGCTAAGCATGGGGAAGCGACCCAATCCCAGAAGCTGGCACGGCCTACATCATTCTCTTATTTATTTTAACTCGGGGTAGCCATACCAACAGAATCCCTCCCCACTTCTCTGTGATGTTTGCCTCTTGCCTGTCAATTATATAGGAAGAACTTCTGAAAGTAGGCGATGTTATTCACTATGAAAAAAAAACAAATTTGACCTCCTATAAACGAGTAGAGCGCTTGAGTGGGCTCTGCAAAAATGCTGCTGGTCGCAATCAGACGCTTGCGTTGGCGTTTACTTAAATTTGACGTCAGCAGATTAGAATAAAAACATATTGGAATAGCTTCGTGGTACAGGACCATTGTTCTTATTTAAGCTGTGGGACATTTAGCGCCATAACCACAATCTTATTATCAGACACGCCGTTCTACTGCGCTCCTGAATATTTTGACCACATGGGGTTCTTTGACGTGCGTCTAAATGCTCGCGTACATAGGGCGTGAATTTTCCCGTTCCGCCATAATGCGGCTGCGGCTGGTGCGACCGGGATCGAACCCGCTTTCTCGAGCTCCACCGTGTAACGCCATAGCCACCGCCCTAGTGCGGCGGGCAGGCCCGTGAACATGTTGCTTGCTGCCGTTTGAATTTGTCTCCGGAGCAACTCAGCAGGATACAAAATCCTGGCAGCCTTGTCGTACGCTGACATCCGAGTAGTTGCAAATAATCTTGTGCTTGGGCATTTTCGTCTCCTCATTGCCCAAAGACACAATTACTTGCGAATAGTCGTATACTACGACTCTTGAAACAAGAAAATTATCAAACTACATCTTTTGTGAATGCTATAATCAACAGTAATTTTCCACCACCTTAGTGTTTGTTCTGTATACCAACACGTAACAGTAGGCGCGCAGCCAACGGCAACGTTGATGTGCCTGTCTGTAGCAACGGATACGGCGAAAGATTATTTCAATCCATTGGTGGTAAAATTTGGAACTCCATTCCCTTCGAAATTAAACTTGCTAGCAAATCCCAGCTCTCGTGTGAAGCAGATATTTGAAATGAGTCTTGTGGTAACCAAACTTGCATTTGCAATGCGAATTCGACGTCCTTCGTACCCTATTTCTAGCACCTTAAAACTTTTCTACTGGGAAGGTTCGGGGTTTCGAATGTATATGGCGCGTTGTAGTTTTTGTATGGTCGACATTATCTTGTTAGTCATTTCTATTGTTCCTTTCCGAGCATATATCACTTCTTGTACTTGCAGAGATTTTGACTTGTATTTATAGTGATTTCTATTTTTTATGCTCAGAAAAGCTACGCTCTTATGTTTATGCACACCTATGTCGAACCTCTACACTACTACACCTCTGGTTGCAAACCTGTTTACATAAACTTGTGCATTATATTGAACTGATAGCTAGCCATGTAGGCTAATAGTCCGAATATTTCTCTAAACATTTATTCTCTGTTCTTTGGCAATAAACACCGATTTGAGTTTCAGCGTCAAAGAATGTTTACAGCGTTTCAGGTTTGTCGTCGGTAGTCGTCATCAAACTCTTGTACACTAGCTTTCTTGGCCTGCTGCGCGCGCTACTTTCCTGTCTGGAGCGCTACGCCATGCCAACGAGTGTATATGTTTGTGACGCTAAACTACCGCGTGCACAGTCTGAAAGGATCTATCTACTGTTGGATACTGTTACTGCTTGCTATGTTTTAGTTTTCTTTACATTGTTTTTATTTTACTTAGCTCATTTACTGAAATTCAAGAATATCCATATTGCAGAAGTGAAGAAAGATGGACCATTACCCAGCACACATTACATTTTCTTTCTCCAACGACTTTGCTTCCTGTAGGAAAAGTATCACCTCCGCATATAATAAAACACCGTTAAGTGAAATTCGTAGTCGGCACCTTGCCGTTAAACCATTGTATACTGCCAATTTCTGCGCTTTGAGTCCGACTTCTTAAGTCAAGGCAAATTGCAAGCGACACCGTGCTGTAGGTTTCTATGAATAAAGGGAAGCTAAAGACAAGTCATTAGTAATTATTCTTAGTGAAAGGCATTCGCTCTGAATTGTGAACAACCAAACGGAGTAGCAGAGCACATAATGGTAGTAGCGAAAAACGTTCTAGGCAAACATCTTTTTTAAAATATATGTCCGTTTTAAATACGGTGCATTATGCGCCATATCGAGGCAGCGCAGGAAAGGTAGTAATGCTCATATCAAAGACATGGTTGACATTTAGTTTTATAGCAAATGTGGGATGAACAAGAACTATGAATCAAAAGTTGCCGCCGTAGGACTTTAAAGGTAAGCAGCATTTCTTCTGCCAGGAACACCTCCCGTATATGTTCACAGCTCCTTCACATGTCCCCTTGCACGTACCTCCCTTGTAGTAGCACTGGCCCAGTTTTGCTGTGTTAGGAATGAATAAAAAAAACAATTAGCCACAGCTCAAGACACTATTATTTAGCGAATACGTTTGTCTTAAAAGTAAAATTAAAGGAACATATTTATTATTATTCTACGTATATTTGTTTCATCAGCACACTGGCGGCAGTGACGGGGATTATTACCAAATGTTAACCACGCTACAAAATGAAATAATGTAATCAACTCGTGGGTAGTGACTTGACGATCGAAGAACGCAGGAGCATAAGACGGAATTCCGCCATCTTGCAATATGGCAAAATGGCAGCGGTATTCTTTAAAATCATAGAACTTATTTTATAAACAGTACTACATTGCCGCGAATGATCCATGCACTACTAAATAATGTGCCGGAATAACTAGAGTCAACGGCGTCTTGCACAAAGTGAATGATTGCCCTCCATCAAGAGATAGAGTGCAACATTTCTTGCAGAAATATTTCAGTAGATAAAATAAATCTCTTAAAATATCTACGTTGCTAGGCGGAATCCTGTCCTATCTACATGAAAACTTTGTCTGAATATAAAGGATGCCCCAACTAAGATGCACCAAGATTTAAAGATATGAAAATGCCCCGTAGCTCCACAGAATCAAGCAGTGTCTGCCGTCGCTAGGAGATAGATACTCAGATTATTTTTGCATTCCGCCCAGTTGCATAATTAGTCTTAATTAATTCATCAACTTCTCAATTAATATTGTCACGTGGTGGTGACGTTGAAGAACACCATAGCAATACTGTGAAAGACAAAACTAACTTTTATTGGGCGAACCTGTGCCCACAAAACAGGCTACACTTATAGCGCAACGATAGCGGCGAATGCCGTCGGCGATCATCGAAAATCTGATCAACGGGTCAAGCGCGTCTGCTTTTATACATCAATCGTCGAATGTTCCGGACTAATCACTCGGACCCGCGTGTCTTCCACAAAGTTCTACACTATTCACGTCGCGCATACATGCAATCAGATTACACAAGGTTCGGTGACAGAAAGCGGATGGAACCATCGATAGCATTCCAGAAACTTCCTACACATGCAGGCGCATCCTGCGCTGCGTGATAACACTTGTTAAGCGGTGAAACGTGGTCACCCGAGAAGGATAAAACCCCCCTCTTAAAGAGCATTGACCCGATGCTGCAAACGAACGAAAGTAATGAACAAAAACAGCCGTAGCAAAGAAACAACCAACTAAGGAAGTTCGTCAGCGTGCGTAAAAGGGCTTAAGACGCACCACGTGGACCACTTCAGATCGTGCGCAGCGTCGCTGTGAATGCGGAATGCCCTCTGGTACGACCTCATAGTCTAGGGCGCCAATACGTCGGATGACCCTGTAGGGTCCGCAATTGCGTTGCAATAGTTTCTCACTGAGGCCTCGTCGGCGTATCGGGGTCCGAACCCAAACACGGTCACCGGACTGGTACTCGACGTGGCGTAGTAGTAGGTTCTAGTGTCAGCTGTCGGCACGCTGCTGGTTCTTGATCCTCAGGCGGGCGAGCTTTCGGGCTTCTTCGGCGCGCTGGAGATAGGTAGCGACGTCACCATTGTCTTCGTCAGTGACGTGCGGCAGCATGGCGTCGAGTGTGGCACTGCCGTGTTTCAAGCGAAGGTTACATACGGCAGGACCGCGTCCTACGTCTCGTGATCGACGTCGAAGTACATTGCCAGCATGTCGGCGAGGGTCTTGTTCTGGCGCTTCGTGTGACCATTCGTTTGCGGATGGTAGGCAGTTGTCCTCCTGTGGCTTGTCTGCCTGATTCGCAGAATGGCTTGGGTGAGCTCTGCTGTAAAGGCCGTTCCTCTGTCGGTGATGTGGATTTCTGGGGCACCATGTCGCACCAGGATGTTCTCGACGAAAAATTTCGTCACTTCGGCTGCGCTGCCTTTTGGTAAAGCTTTAGTTTTAACGAAGCGGGTGAGATAATCCGTCGCCACGACGATCGAATTCTTTCCGGATGTTGACGCCGGAAACGGCCGCAATAAATCCATCCCAGTCTGCTGGAATGATCGGCGAGGAGGCTCGATCGGCTGTAGTAATACTGCTGGCCTTGTCGGTGGTGTCTTGCGTCGCTGTTTCGGCATGTCTTGACGTAACGGGCGACGTCAGCGGTCAGACGCGGCCAGTAATACCTTTCATGTATCCTCGACAACGTCCGAGAGAATCCGAGGTGCCCAGCGGTTGGATCGTCGTGCAGGGCGTGCAGTTCTCCTGGTCGCAGCGCTGACGGTGTGACAAGACGGTAGCTGTCGCTGACTGGTGAGAAGTTCTTCTTCACGAGAAGGTTGTTTTGTAGCGTGAACGAAGACAACCCGCGCTTAAATTTTCTAGGGACAACGTCGGTGTTCCCTTCCAAATACTGGACGAGGCCTTTTAGCTACGGGTCTGCTCGTTGCTCTTTAGTGAAGTCTTCCTCGCTTATTATTCCTAGGAAGGCGTCGTCGTCCTCGTCGTCATCGGTGGGGTGGTGATGGGGGCGTGTGATAGGCAGTCGGCGTTAGAGTGTTTTCTTCCGGACTTGTATATTACCGTGAAGTCATATACTGGCAGGCTGCGGCTCCACCGCGCCAGCCGTCCTGAAGGGTCCCTTAAGTTAGCCAGCCAACACAATGCGTGATGGTCGCTGACGACTTTGAATGGCCTGCCACAGAGGTAAGAGCGGAATTTTGCTGTAGCCCAAATGATGGCGAGGCATTCCTTTTCAGTCGTAGAATAATTGCCTTCCGCTGTTTACCACGACTGGCTAGCATAAGATGTCACCCGTTCAAGTCCGCCTTTCCTCTGGACTGGGACGGCGCCGAGGCCTAGGCTAGTGGCGTCGGTGTGGATTTCGGTATCGGCGTCCGCGTCGAAGTGTGCACGTACGGGCGGCGACTGCATGCGCCGTTTGAGTTCTTGAAATGCGTCGGCGGGCAGCGTTTCCCACTTGAATTCGACATCACATTTGGTTAGATGTGTTAGCGCCTCCGCGATGCGTGAAAAGCCCTCGACAATGCGCCTATAATAGGCACACCTGCCAAGGAATCTGCGCACTGCCTTCTTGCCGATTGGCTGCGGGAACTTTGCGATGGCAGCTGTCTTCTGCAGGTCGGGGCGTACTCCAGATTTGCTGATGACGTGGCCTAGGAACAGAAGTTCATCGTAAATGAAGGGGCACTTTTCCGGCTTCAGAGTGAGCCCTGATGACTTGATGTCCTCTAATACTGTCGCAACCCGCCTAAGGTGATCGTCGAAATTTCCGGCGAAGAGAACGACGTCATCCAAGTAAACAACACACGTCTGCCACTTCAATCCTGCTAACACCGTGTCAATGACGCGCTGAAGCGTTGCAGGCGCCGAGCACAGTCCGAATGACATGACCTTGAACTCGTAGAGGCCGTCTGGCGTGATGAAGGCGGTCTTTTCGCGATCTCTGTCGTCGACTTCTATTTGCCGGTAGCCAGACTTAAGGTCCATCGACGAGAAGTATTTAGCGTTGTAGAGCCGATCCAGTGCATCATCTATCCATAGATGGGGGTTTACGTCTTTCTTCGTGATCTTGTTCAGTCGACGATAATCGACGCAGAAGCGTAGGGTTCCATCCTTTTTCTTCACCAGGAATACAGAGGACGCCTACGCGCTTTTCCAGATGGCGTCGTCGGGCAGCATTTTGTCGATTTGTTGCCTAATAGCTTCATGTTCTCACGTCAAAACTCGGTAAGGGCTCTAGCAAAGTGGTAGAGCGCACTCTTCGGTTATTATGCGATGCTTTGCAACTGGTGTTTGTCGAATCCTCCATGACGTCGAAAAGCAGTCTTTGTATCATCGGAGAAGGCTTCTGATCCGTCGCTGCTTACTCCTAGGAAGACTTGGATTTACGTCGAAGTCTGATTCGGGGGCTATGCTCATCGGGGTAGATGCGGCAGAACCTGCGAGGACAAAGGCATTGCTGGTTTCCACAATTTCCTCGATGTACGCTATTGTCGTGCCCCTGTTGGTGTGCTTGAACTGTTGGCTGAAGTTGGTTAGCATATCTTCAACTTTCTCTCCGCGGAGTCGAGCGATCCCTCTTGCGACGCAAATTTCACACTCGAGCAATAGATGCTGGTCGCCCTCGATGACACCTTCTACGTCAGCGGGTGTTTCGGTGCTGACGGAAATAACAATGCTGGAGCGCGGCGGGATGCTCACTTGATCTTCGCGCACACTCAAGGCAAGGTGACTATGAGAGCTCTCCAGCGGTATTGCTTGATCTTCCGGCAGCGTTATCGATTTTAACTTCAGGTCTGTGATTGCGCCGTGTTGGATCAGGAAGTCCATGCCGATAAAGACGCCTCGTGAGCACTGTTGGAGGATAACGAAGGTGGCAGGGTAAGTCCGGTCATGAACGGTAATTCTTGCCGTACTGATTCCAGTCGGCGTAATGAGGTGTCGTCCAGCGGATCGAATTTGAGGGCCTTCCCATGCTCTTTTAACTTTCTTGACTTGGGCGGCAATGTGTCCATTCATTACGGAGTAATCGGCCCCTGTGTCCACTAAGGCGGTAACTGCGTGGCCGTCGAGAAGCTAGTCGAGGTGGGTGGTTTTTTGTCTTGCGTTACAATTAGGTCTTGACGTCGGATCACAGCTACGTCGCGTTGACCTGTGGCTGGTATGTGGCCTCGTCAGGTCATCCTTCGTCGGCGTAGTCTTGGCGTCGTGACTTCGCTGGGACGGTGGTGTGCCGTTATTATATCGTCGAGATGGTCTCTTCGTCGTCTTCGTCGGTGGCGGAGGGCCTTCGCCAGTTCGACGAACAGTAAGCGCACCTCCATAAGTTGCTGCTTTTAGTTTTCCGGATATGGGCTCGCAGAGCGGCCGCAGAGTCTGCGGCTATCTCGCTGGTTCTTGGCGACGTTGGTGTTGTCTTCCGCGTGCGGGCTTGGGTAAGGGCTTTGTGGTGGCGTCCGGTACATGAACGCAAAGCACCTCCACCAGATGTCACGGGGTGGGGACGAAGAACACAGCAGCAATACTGTGAAAGACAAAACTAACTTTTATTGGGCAAACCTGTGCCCACAAAAACAGGCTACACTTATAGCACAACGATAGCGGCGAATTCAGACGGCGATCGTCGAAAATCTGTTCAAGGGGTCAAGCTCGTCGGCTTTTATATATCAATCGTCGAATGTTCCAGACTAATCGGTGGGACCCGCGTGTCTTCCACGAAGTTCTACACTATTCGCGGCGCGCATATATGCAATCAGATTGCACAAGGGTCGGTGACTGACAGCGGATGGAACCATCGATTACATTCCAGAATCTTCCTATAGATGCAGGCGCGTCCTGCGCATTAGTTAAGCGGTCAAACGTGATCGCCAGATAAAGATAAACATGTACACGTGTCAATATACTTAGGTGCAATTGTTTCACGGTGCTCTGCACCGTGAAACAATTTCTGGCTCTCCGGTAATCGAGAGTACATGTAAGCATGAAATGGCAACCGGCAAAGCATCTTGGTTGGAGATGATGCTAACCACAAACTTAATATGGGTGTAATGAAGTTTCAGAACGGCGTACCTCACCACACCATACCGCGCCATTCTGTGCATTGGCCCACATAGACGCTTCTCAACTAGGAGAAAACCTGCTGAAAGTGGCACGACAGGCAGCGAAAGACGCCAGTGACGCCATCCAGCTAGAAAAGAAAGCGCCTGAAGGAGGCGCCACGGAGCCTGACGCTGTCTCTCGAGACGACGCAAAACTAGCGCCGCGGAACTCACGGACCGCTTGCGTTTAAAAGAACACAGGCAACCCTGTCTCAACGCCAAAAGGTGACATGGAATGGTATGGTGCCCTGTCCCTGCCTTTTGAAAGTCGCTATTGTAAATGGCACATAAAACCAGTCAAAAAGAAGTTACAGCTTGAGTGATATACTGAAGAAACATTAGGAAGTACGCGGAAGTAATATTTTTGTAACTTGTTTGGGCAGTAACTAGCTTATGTAATACGGTCCTATGCAAAGGGTTCCGTGCCAGAGACCGCATTTTGTTGAATTTTGACTGGTTGCCCAGATGATCTCGGGTGGTTGCCGCAACTAGTCCAGATGTTCTTGTCTCAGTACCAGGATAACGGCTCTAGCTTTTGGCTCAAGGTCACTTGAAGGTCGCCGACAACGGGAGCTAAAAGCATTTCATGCTTAAAATGCTCGATAATACTTCCTGTTGCTCAGTACGTGCTAGATAAAAGTGCTTTTCCAGGCGTCAAAGAAGCCCGCGAATAGACTCAAAGTGCCTCGAGTGGCCAGTTCAGCGGTTACAATGATGACGACGGACCACGATGGCATCCCACGGCGGTATGACAACGAAAGTATGACGATCATTGTATGACAGCGGAATGATGTATAATCAGAATAGTGTAACGATAATTGTATCGCAAAACCTGTATGACGATGACATGACGACGACTGCATGAGGGCGATTAGATGTTAAAGGTCGATTTACGGTGATGGCATGACCACAATAGTATGAAAAAAGAGGATGAAGCGGGAATGACAACGCAGGCACGACCAAGACGGTAGGACAACGACGGAATGACGAAGAGTACATGGCATCGCCTATGTGATGAGGACGCGATGACGGCCAAGGTGTGACAGCGGCAGCGTTGTCACGATATAATGGCGGTAACATTATTATGATAGAATTACCAGCAAAAATGACATGGTGGTGTGACTAAAGTGGTATGACGACGTCGGTATCACGACCCTAGGATGACAAACTCAAGTGGTGACCACGGTGAAAGGGAAGCGTGATGGCGATGGCTAGATGACAAAGGTATTACGACGATGGTATAGCAATGAAGGGGGCTAGTTGGTGAACGTTCATGGTTATATTGCACTCAGTTTTACACAGACGATATTAAGGAAGGACAGGACGTGGACGGACGTAGCGCGTCCGTCCACGTCCTGTCCTTCCTTAATATCGTCTGTGTAAAACTGAGCGTAATATAGCGCAATATAACCATGGACGACGGTATCATGACGATGGCATCACGGGAGTTGGATGTTGAAGTTACCATATGACGATGGAACGTTTGCGACGACTTCGCGCTACGGTATGACAATAAAAGTATGATGACGGCTCTGTGACGACGATCCATTGACGATGATGGCACGACAACGACACGAAGGCAATGAGAAGACGTCCAGTGTATGATCACAATCGCATGACGAAACTGTATCCGGAAATCTGTATGACGACGACGGCGTGACGACAACGACATACTGGTAGCCGATGTCGAAGTTACAAAATGACGATAAAAGGACCGCGATGGCATCCCGCCGACGGAATGACAACAAATGCATGACGCAAATTTGAAGCCCGACATTTATTGTTGCCCGACAACTTCGGAAAAATCGTTGTAGGTACTACGGCGTGCAGTATTTTGACTGTCGCCAGCCCTGAACTCAAACGAAAATTAAATAGCGTGTTAGTGACGCTGATCTCCACACTCTTTCAGAAAACTCCACCTGCTTGCTTGCGCCGCGGGCGTCAATGCTATGACAATTGCGAGTTCTCTTCACTCTGATGCATGACGCCTTTCTCTATTTGCTGCTTTTGGCAAACGTGATCCCCCGAACCGCGGTACCGCGAGAATGGAGCACGATCCGCGTCGATTCCTAGCGTCACCATGCAAAAAACGAGAAGGCAGCGATGATTCCCGTGCAAGCGAAAGCATGCGCTGCTGTTGGTATGCACTCGCAACGGACAAGATAGAGAAATCGATTACACTGCTGCACTATTCATACTTCTTTTCGTATTGCCATACTAGGCTGCCCTCAGTGCCAAAGTACTGCAGGCAATAACACCCAAGACGATTTCGTTTGGAGAAGTTTTGTTGAGATAATAATACGACTTTGTATGTGATATGAGATATTTGAGATATCCTTATTAATTATTTGCATATCATGCACGTTACCGAGTTCCTAGTCGTCACAAAGGCACATAACCTGACCGAATATAGCGAGATATACTCACAATATTTACCTTTTTGTAGAACTACGTACAGCTGAAACAGGACAGTGTATTTGTGACATGAAGTCACAGAACAACAACAAGAGGAGCAGGTGGACGAGGAGCAAAAGAAGGAAGGAAAGGTAGGAAGGTAAACCAGGCGCATGTCCCGTGTGCTACCCTACGCAGGGGAAGGGGGATACGGCAAGAAAAGAAAGGAGCGGTGGGGAAGAAGGTACTGTCAGCGTGAATACCTATGGTTGTCCATAACTTCACGCCTATAATTGGTCCCTGATGCCAGTCGATTTCATGAAAGGTAGCAGTGTGCGCGTGGCTTTGGAAGCCTGCGATGCGCGGGGCCATGCTCCGAGAATCTTAGTCTCTGAAAATAGTCTGCTATCTAATCGGTTGAACACCCTGCGAAAAACGTCGCGTTCAATCTCATAGTGATTACAAAAACGCAACACATGCTCGATGGCCTCTTCACATTTACAAGAGTCAGAAATCGGTGTGTTGGTCGTTCCCGTAAGGACTGAGTAGGCTTTCGTGCCCTAACCATCCTTGACCACCCCTAACCAGAGGCACCACAGTAAGGTAGCATCATGGCGGCAGAATTCGATGGAATCTGCAGCTTCAATGTAGGATCTGGCCAGTGGAGATGGCTGTTGCGGAAAATCGGGGTGTTCCGCAAAGCTTCATTCTTGGTTTGAGCAAGTAAACGACGCCTTGAAGCGTTTGTCCTTGATTAGGGTATCGGAAGTGTCAGCGTTTCTTTATGGACTGACCGCACGGCATCATCAGCAAGCTCATTTACGGTGATGCCACAATGCCATAGAAGCCATTGGAAGATGCTGTCACGTCCTTTGATGAGGGCTTGATGAAGAACCTCTCTTATCTCAAACACCAGTTGTTCATGGGTCTTGCGTCATGACGCTGACTGAAGACTGAAGGGCTGCCTTGAATCCACGCAAAATTACTAACTTTCGACGTTTGGCTTGTGCGATGTAACTAAATGTGGCACGTGGAGCGGCAAGTTCTGTTGCTGTAAAGATCGTTATATGGGACACTTTGAAAGTAATCCGTAAGATCATAACAGCGCCTGTGAAGCTGGTGGCTGAGACAGATCTGCTGGTGTAAATCTGCGTACTTTGTTCATATGACAGTGCGAACTGACGTAGAGTCACTGTTGAATGACAGGTATTATTGGTAATTGCCCGAATCGTGAGGCGTACTTGTGGCTGTCTTTGTCACCAGAGCAGTAATAGCGGTCTTGCTGCTGGTGTAAAGCCCGAAGGAAGATAGCCTTGATGTGTCGCAACAAGTTTGGAAAATGTGGCTTGATGCGTTTGGGGTGGCGAAGCAGTAATATAGTGATTGGGTAGGAGACACATATGTCGAATTTGTGTTTTAAGGTTGTGAATCATTGTATATGTTGGAACCAAGTAGTCTCTGGCAATCATAATTGTTGAGTGAGTCGAGGCGCATCGCAGTAGTCTAAGACATGGCCGTAGAGCCTGGCCTTGCAAACTATAAGGGGTACGAATGTTTGTTTTACATGTGTTCGCCAAAACCGACAAGCTGTACCAGAAACAGTGCTCTGTACACCTGTAGCATGGACCGTACCGACATGTCCCATGTTTTTCCGCGCAGGAACCTTATTGTATGTACAACAGAAATTAGTCACCGCTTCAGGTAGATGCAGTGGGGGCTCCATGAAAAGTCCTTGTCCATAATCGCACCTAAGAAGCGGTGAGACTCCTGGTATTTTATAGCCTGGCCTTTGAGATAAACAGGATACGGGACCATGGGTTTGCGCGTAAACGCGATAAACGCGTACTTTTTGCTGCGCACACAAATGCCTTGTTCGCGGAGATACGAACAAGTCGGGTGGCTGACGACTGAATTCCTGCGCGCACTCGAAGACGAATGACCGCAGAAGACGAAAGTCAGATAACATCAGTGTGCATTGATAGGTGAATTGTCTTGGGTAATATTATAGTAAGTACATCCATAGAGAGAGAGATGCAGATGAGAGAAAAGCAGGGAGGTATACCAGAGTTAAAGCCTCCGGTTCGGACCCCTGCACTAGGGGAAGAGAAAGGGGTAGTAAAGACGGAAAGAAGAGCGGGGACAAAAAGAAAGGCGTGAAAAAAGAGATTGGATGAGATCATTATAGTCTTTGTAATAGGTCACTCCCATGTAAGGTCAACAAAGCCTTCGCCGACTTTCAGCGCGACGACAGTTCATGTCAGCATTCTAAGACTGTCTCTTCTGAAAGCGGCCTGTTGTCAAGGCGTGCCAACACGGCCGCTAGAGACAGCCGGTGCGCGCTGTATCAAGGACTGTGGCAAAGTACGTGTTCTATAGTCTCCTCGCCGCCGCACTGATTGCATGCCGCGCTCTCGTTCATACAAGCTCGGAAGGCGAAAGATCTTGTGAAAGTGACACCAACCCATAGTTGGCAAAGTACTGCTCTCGCGGTTCGAGAGAGCCTTGATGGGGGTCGTAGTCGAAGGGACGGGTGCAGTCGATGTAGACATGTGCGCTTCAAGCTTGGTGTGTTCCATGAAGATCTCATGGCTTCATTTGCAAGCACAAGAATTTTCATTGCTGCGTTTGTTCTTAAGAATTGAATGAAGTCTTGCAAACCCTCCTCATGTGCAGATCATGCTGCTGCATCAGCATGTTCATGGCCCATTATGCCTCAGTGACCTGGAATCCAGTGTAACGTGATGTCGTGTCCTAGCTCGACGAGGTGGTTAAGCAGCAGTCTGATTTTTAGAGCTAGTTCTTCGTAGTGTCCGCGGCGTAAGTCAGAAACCAAACAATGAAGAGCAGCCTTGGCGTCACTGAACATGCTCCATTTCTTGGGCAGTTCATCAGGAATTACGCGAAGTGCACAAGGAACAGCAGGGAGTTCCGCTGCAGTCGATGTAGTCTTGTGAGATAGTCTAATCTTTACGGTGGAGGATTTTGTGGGAAAGATTACAAACAATGCAGGCCCATTCACCGGGGTAAAATCGACAGTGTATTGCCACGGGGTTAGAGTAGACAAAAGGTATAGAAAATTGTATTTACAAAATATATATAAAGATAGACGGCTGCAGGCTAGATGACAGAACAACAACACTAGCGCTAGTCTGTCGTCTTCACCGTCTTTCTGGCACATTCTTCCATGCTCGGCAGGATGCGTGCTTCAGTGCAAGGGAAGAGAGCGTGACAGAGAACTTCCACCGGCGAGAGCGCCGTCTCGGTGCTTAAGGAAGAGTAGGATGGTTTCCGGCAACAAAAGGCTTAAGCAGGGAGACGTGCGCGATATCATTGGTGGATTCGGCAGATGATCGACTGTTCAATGGAGCGGTTTCGTACGTGATGCCGGTGATCTGGCGTAGGACCTTGTAAGGCCCGGAGTAACGAGAAAGAAGCTTTGACGGCAAGCCAATGTGGCGGCAAGGCGTCCAAAGGTGGCCCGGTGAGTAATTAATCACTCTGTGATGGTGAACGTAGCAGGCCTTCTGGGAAAGTTTGGAGTCATAAAGACGATGCCTTGCAATCTGGCGAGCCGTTGCGGCCCGACAAGCTGCAACGCGGGCATAATCTGTAACAGGGTGCAGGTGATAGTAAAAAGGTCGCGAAGGGCAATCTAGGATGGCGCCCAAACAAGAGATAAAAGGGCGAAGAGCCAGCGGTGTGATGGCGGGACGAGTTGTAGGCCAATGTCACATGAGGCAAGGTGCTGCCCCAATCACGGTGGTCTGAGGAAATGTACAAGGAGAGCATTGTCGTCAGTGTGCAGTTGAGGCGCTCGGTAAGCCCATTGGCTTGCGGACGATAGGCAGTGGTTAGCTTGTGGCGTATGGAAGACAAACGAATAATGTCGTCGACGACCTTGGAGAGAAATGAGCGACAACGGTGGGTCAGCAGCTGTCGAGGAACGCCGTGGTGAATAACGCCGTAAAGGAGAATTTCCGCAACGTCAGTGGCACAGCTTGTCGGCAGTGCCCGCGTAATAGCATATCGTGTTGCGTAGTTAATAAGAGGTGTAGTCCCAGTAAGAGGTGTTGGGAATGGCCCGATGAGATCAAGGTCGACACGGTAGAACAGGACACCGGGAATGTCTATGGAGTTAAAAGCACCGGCTGGCGACAAGGATGGATGCTTATGGCACTGGCTGGAATCACAAGCAGCAGAGTATCGGCACACATAATGGTGGAGGCCTGCCAGAAGAACGTACACCGAACGCGATCATACATGCGAGTTCCTCCGAAATGTCCAGCGTTTGGGGAGTCATGAAGCTGTTCGAGAACAGTCGAACGGAGTGTTTCGGGAATAACCAGGAGAAGCTCTGGGCCATCGGAGCTGGTGTTGTGTCTGTATAAGATTCCGCCACGAGGCACGAATAAGTGTACGAATGGGCGAAGTGATGAGAGGGTAGACGGTGGATAATTGACCTCAAATTCGCATTGGAGCTGTTCACTGCGTATGTCGGTTAAATCGGAAATCGCGAAGATACAGGCTTCCGAATCGTGCGCTGACAAGTCGGGAGGACCCACGGAATGAGGGCAATGGGGGCAGTCCGCATCCTGGTGAAGTTTGCCAGACTTGAATGTGACGTCAAAGCTGTGTTTTCGCAATTTCAGTGCCCAGCGAGCAAGTCGTTCAGTCGGTCCGACTGGGAAGACAACCAGC
Source organism: Dermacentor variabilis (assembly GCF_050947875.1). Lineage (NCBI taxonomy): Eukaryota > Metazoa > Arthropoda > Arachnida > Ixodida > Ixodidae > Dermacentor > Dermacentor variabilis. The sequence goes on from NC_134571.1 coordinate 133,887,818, forward strand.
AAAGCGCATGGTGGGCTGTGATGGCCGAAAATGTGTGGTCGAACAAGTATGGTCGAAACTTTCTGACAGCCCAAACTAGTGCGAGGCACTCGCGCTCAATGATCGAAAATTTGCACTATGAAAAGGAAAGAAGGCGACTAGCGTAGGCGATGATGCGGTCTCGTCCTTGTTGCTGCAGGGCGCGAACAGCGCCGATGCCATGTCCACTGGCGTCGGTACGAAGTTCAATGGGGGCTGACGGATCAAAATAGGGCAAGATGGGTTGTAACGTAAGTAAAGTTGTGAGCGTGTGAAATGCAGTGGCTTGTTCAGGAGCCAAAGAAAATGACGTTTCCTTCTTCAAGAGTTGCGTGAGTGGAGGGGCAACGTTGGCGAAGTTCTTGACAAAACTTCGGAAATAGGAGCCCAAGCCAACAAAGCATCGTACGTCATTAGTGGAACATGGCATAGCGAAGTCTTTGACAACGCGAATTTTTTCTGGGTCAGGTTGAAGGCCTTCAGCACTTACAAGGTGTCAAAGCACAGTGATTTTTCGGCTGCCGAAATGGCATTTGGCAGAGTTGAGCTGAAGGCCTGCTTGCCGGAAAACTTCTAAAACTGCCGACAAGCAGCTAACGTGGCTTTCAAATCTCGGTGAGACGACGATAACATCAAAAACGTAACATACTAATGTTTACCATTTGTATCTGCAAAGGAGGAAGTCCATCATCATTTCCAATGTGGCTGGGGCATTACGCAGTCCGAAGGGCATTACCTTAAACTGGTGAAGTTCATCGGGCGTAAGAAATGCGGTCTTTTCACGGTCTTGATCATCGACGGATATATGCCAGTATCCTGACCTCAGGTCGATACAAGAGAAGTGGCAAAGTCGTCTTGACAGTCGCGGGCGTCATCGATCTGCAGCAGAGGGTAGACGTACATGTGCGTTATATTGTTTAAGGGGCGGTAGTCTACGCAGAAGCGCCAGCTGCCATCTTCCTTTTTGACAAGGACCACCGGTGATTCCCATGAAGGTTCAGTGACGTCCTTTGTGAACATCTTGTCGACTTCACGCTTTATCACTTCTCGATCGGTATAGGACACGCGATAAGGACGTGGTCTGATTGGGCTGACGTCCCCAGTATTATTCTTATGAGTGACTAGAGATGCGTGTCCCAAAGGACGGTCATTAAAGTCAAAGATGTCATGGCAGGACTTCACTATGTACAGCATATCGGCTGTCCTACCGTAACTCTAATAAGAGTTTGAGGAAGAGCGACCTTTTTGGTGGATAAGACGTCAACGATCGGAGTCGATATGTAATGGCCATCGAGAATGAAAGAAAAAGACCGCAAGTTCACATATATAACGGCTTGAGGAGGTAGACGAACGTAATCCACTGAGCACAAGCGCGGTTGGCGTGCAGGAAGAACGTCATGGTAGCATGCGAGGTCTAGCTGAAGCAACCCAGTTCCATAATCAATAAGGAGAGAATGGGCATACAGAAAATCTATACCGAGGATGAGTTCATGAGAGTGTTTGTCGAGCACGGCAAGTAGTACACTTGTAGATTGGTCAGGAACACTTATTCGAGCGGAGCACATTCCTAGCACGGGAAACGTTCCGTCATCGGCTACACGAGTGAACGCTACTGTGGGTGGTGTTCGGACCGTCTTAATGTGGAGACGAAGCTCCGAATTCATCTCTGATATCTGAGCCTCAGTATCCACTAGAGAAACAACATGTTTGTCATCCAGTCTAACGTCTATGAGGTTCCTTCTGGTCTGCAGTAGTGTGGTTAGAGGATTTGGCATGCGAGTTGTCGATGTAGCATCACCTCTGGGAGCTGCATTGTCTAGTTTTCTCGAGGGAGTCATTAAATCGGCGACGGAGGGCGGTGGAATAAACGCGAGCGAGATGATTGGCGACGAGACAATGGTGAACAGGACTGGTGACCACGTGGGGATGGTGAATGACGATAAGGCATGGAGGGTGCGTCATCACGGGTGGTTTGGGGAGGCTCGCAGTAGGGCTGAAATCGGCCATGGTCCATGTCGCGGCGACGGTTGTATCAATAGGGCGCCTGATACCGATTTCACCGGCTGTTGCGATGGCGGGCCACGTGCCCATTACGACGGCAGTGAAAGCAAATGGGACGGTCATCAGCAGTCCTCCACTCAGCTGGACTGGAAGTACGGAACGGCCGCCTTTGACCATGGACGTGCGAAAGTGAGGAACGGCGGTCGATCGGCTGCTAAGGAGTCCAAGCCGGCATTAGAGAGCTCCTGATGAACGACAGCTTGGACTAGTAGCTTAACCTGGCAGCTATGGTCACAGGTACAGCCGCTCGTAGACACAGGAGACGCGGCGCCAAATTCACGTCGGATAATCTTCACGTGTTTTACGGTAAGTGGCGCCGACGACTCTGGTACGTCTTCGCCCGACCTCGTTGCTGCCGCGTTCGGAAGGCGAGCGAAAAAATGGGTTATGCGTCGAATTCTGGCGGCCTCAAAGCGCTTGCACTCTTGGTGATGGCATCGACGGTGTCGCAGTATTTGCAGATTAGCAGATTGAAGGCATCATTTGCTATGCCCTTTAACGCGTGGCCCACTTTCTCAGACCCCGTCATGCCGTCATCAGATTTGCGGCAAAGGACAAGCACATCCTGTATACAAGTCCGGTATGACTCTCGCTGTCTGCGCACGAGATGTCAGCTCCTTCTTTGATGCTGCCTTTCTACCTGCAGACTTGCCGAACAGGGAACGCACCTTTTCCTTGCATGTACCTCAGCTTCCAATTTTATCTTCGTTATCCTCAAACCAAACCTTCGCTGTTCCTTTGAGACAAAATAATAATCCGCGATGTCGACGTTGTAAGTCGCTCAGAATGTGCCTAGGTCTTTTAGCTGAGCCAGGACGACCGTTGTCGCTGCAGTCGCCTCGGTGGGCGCCAACCCCTCTTCATCTATCGTGGAGAAAGGCGAGCGTCGGCCGCTGCGGAGCTCCGTTGTACCGTGCTGGTGCCCCACGTCTCCACCGAAATCCCTCGGCGATGAGAGTTGCTAAAAGGGGTAGGACACTGTTTTTACAAAATATATGCAGAGAGCGACGGCTGCAAGCTACATGGCAGAACAACACGAGCTGTACACTGATCGTCACATTCACCGCCTTTCTGGTGCAGTCTTCCATGCTCGTCAGGATGCCTGCTTCAGGGTGCGGGAATAGTGTGTAACAATATAGATGATGATGCTCGTTGTATGTCTCGTACAGCAAGAACAGTGAAAGCTGGTTGAGTGCTGCAGACGAGAGTTATTCTTTTGTTCGTGTTCCTTGCACAATTAGTCGAACTTTTGCTTGAGCCAGGCACCAGGGGGGAAACAGAAATCTCGCTGGAGCTGTATAACGTGACGCAAGGTATGCACGATAGGGCAGGAATGTTTGGCAAAAAGAGGCACGTGGTTATCCCTCTAGCAGTGAGGCTATATGATGGGCAGGGGCTCGAGCAAGGTGTCTTACCTGTGCTCTGAGCGCTTCCTTGGCTATATGGACCATGGCTGGGACATCGTGTCCAATTGCAATTATTTTAGTCGTTGACAAGCACTGCGGCAGTCCGAGACACACTCGAAGTTCCTGGGCGTGCACGCGTTTGAGTCTACTAATATTAGTTTTGCAGGTGTTGGTCAGTACAAGCAAGCTGTATCGCAAATGCCCAAGAAAGAGCATTCTGTGTAGTTGCATCGTTGCATGTACTGACGTAGCCCAGGCTTTTATTATAAGAAAATAGAACACATTAGAAACGTCCGCGAGGTGCTTCTTTAGGTAGGCCACATGAGTACTAGAGCAGAGGTCACGATCAATGATTACGCCTACGCATGGGTGCGTCCTGACAAAAAGTATGCTGTGACCGTCGATAGAGACATCGTACAACCTCTGGCTTTCGGCTAAACACGACTAATGCACATTTTGCTGCGCATGTTGATGCGCAGCTTTTTGAAGCTTTCCGCGTACCTGCGGCCGTGTCACACCAGATTCCCAGACGGAGATGTCGTCGGCATACATTGATAACTTTACCGTGTTAGGAAGTCGTTCCTCGAGACCTATGAGTACAAGATTGAAAGGTTGGGACTCAAGACACTGCGTTGCGGAACACCATGGTGCGTGTAATACTGCCAGGTTGCGCCAGCTTCCGTGTTAACAAATAGAGTCCGTCTATGTAAATAACTGCGTGCCGAACAATATAACTGACCGCCTAGGCCCACGGATTCCAATTATTGAAGTATGGCGCCCTGAGGAACGTTGTCATGGGCTCCCTTTATATTTAGGACCATTTCTACAGATATCTTACGCGTCTTTTGGTGCTGAACATAGGTTACCAGATCGATTACGCTGTCGATAGAACATCGGTAACGTCGAAAGCCAGCCATGGCGTCTGGGTAGATTTCGTAATATTCGAGGCACAAGTCAAATCTGGCGGGGATCTTTCGCTGCATTACCTTCCCAATGCAACTTGCCAGCGCAATTGGTCGGTGACAATAATCTCTAAGGGAAATTTGCCAGCCTTAAGAAGCGGCAGTAGGTGGCTGATCTTCCTACCTTGAGTAACTTTGCGGTCCTTCCAGGACTCATTATACATAATAATGAGCGAACTTCGAGCCAGTTCACCAAGGTGACAAAGCATTGCGTAAGATATGTCATCCGGACCAGGTGACAACGACCGATCACATAAGGCGAGCGCTGCATCAAGCTCTTGCGTTGTGAAAGGCAGATCCATTCGTGAATTTTGCGAATCTGCAATATGGTTCAATGGAAGCGAACCTGTGCAAGTTAGCTGGCCCACAATCATAGCACAGAAGTCTTCCGCCACATCAATGTGTTGTTGGCGCTGGATTAGTGCCAGGGCCTTAAGCGGAAAGCGCTGTTCCGAAACAGAATGTACACCTCGCACAGTTCTCTATACTTGATATAGCAGTTCGGGAATCTAGCGACATACAAAATTTCGACCTCCGCTGCGCCCCTAATCTATTCATGCGGCATTGTATCTTGTTTTGCATTCCCAGGGCTGTCCTCAGATAGTGAAACTACTTAGCGCGTCGGTATCTTCTTTCAGCACGATGGCAAATCGCACGAAGCTGCTCGAATTCCAGGTCGAATTCGGAATACCTTGGAGAACACGCGAGTGTACGTGTGGCCGTCAGTGCCGCTTTCTTGATAGCTTCTTGAAGTCCTAAAGAGAGGGCCTTTGTGACAAGCATCCTAAATCTGGGCTTTAAAGGTAGTCCAGTCTATTCTGTGTATCGTTGTGGACGTATACGTGTTAGACATCTCCTTAATCTTCAGGCAAGTGGGGATGTGGGTGCTTCCATGCGTTTCAATGTCCAAAAACCACTTAACATGTGCGGCGAGGCACCGGGAAACGAAAGTCAAATCGAGGCAGCTGCTGTACGTCATTCCCTGCATAAACGTTGGAGTCGCGTCATTCAGCAGATAGGGACTATTGTTGGAAACTAATGAAGCGAGTCGTCGTCCCGCCGCGTTAACCTTGGAGCTTCGCCAAATGGTGTGGTGTACGTTGAGGTCCCCGGTGATAATCCATGGACCAGCTTGCGTTTTTTAAGACGTCTTCTAGTCTTTTGGTGCCAAATCTCCTTGATGGGGGCAGATACACCCCCAAGAGTGCAAAGGTGAGTTTTTTATTTTTAACAGTCATGCACACATACTGATTGTCGTCATGAGGTTGCACAGACTGGGCGACGTGAGGTAAAGGCGAATAAACAGGACAATCTTGGTGTTCGGGCTGTCGCTTGATGAGAATATTGTTTCGTGGCCAGATAGCCTTCTTGGATATGATATTCTTGATTCACAGATGATTTGAAATCGGTTAGTGAGAACCAATTGACGAAAGTTGGCGGTACGAGATCTTGTACCTCTCGGGTTCCAGTGAAGGATTGCTGCTTCTCTTACCTCCTTACGAAATGACTGGTGATATCACCTATGGCTTCACTGAAGGCTTACTAGGACAGGACTCAGCACGTCCAGCAGTTGTAGGCCACTTCGAGAAAATGGGGTATTAATGCTTGCCAACATAGCCCTGATGACATTCACAATGGATCGCAGCACCAGAATCATTTGGTTGTCCACTGTTGAAGGCTCACCAACAGAAACGTGCTTCGGTGGGAGCATCAAGCACGGAGGCTCTTTAGAAGACTGGGAGCTGGCGAGCACCGGTCACTCTTCCACGGAGGTGCCTTTTCCGTTTGAGGCCTCCTTGTGCTCTCGGGCGTTCTATTTGAAGACGATGGCGTTGGCGCAAGCGGTGTACAAAGTCCACCCTGTCTTAAGCGTTCCCGTCGATGACGACGTCGACGCCGGATCTTTCCTGACACTTCTGTTTGGTTCGAGTTATCTCTAACCATTTGCTTCAGCACCTCGAACTCTTTTTTGATTCTCCGGCATTATTTAGTTGTTGCTTCATGGTTGCCTTCGTAGTTGCCATGCCTATGTTCGTTGTACGGCAGACATCTACTGTGTGCGACTCCGCGCACCGGCGGTTCATTTTTGAAGCTTTAGCAGCTGCCTTTAACATGCCCGATCCTGAAGCATTTATGGAATTGAAGTGGCTTTGGGACAAAATACCGAAGGACATGTCGAAAAGGACTAACCTTTACGGAATGTCCCACAGGCACGGGCGACCAGAAGTCTGCGACCGCAAGCTCTTCTATGACTGAAGACACCTGTTCAACCACGAGTGAAGGCACAAGAGAGGCTCCTACTCTCGTGGTCATAGATTCAGAGACAATTGCCGGCCCGTCTGGCCAGAGCTCTAAACTGACAAGCTCCTCAAAGAAAGGAGACACCTGGACCAGCACCAGCGAAGACAAAGAGGTCTCCTCAATCACAGGTGACGACTCATCGGATGAGAGCTTCGTGTCGGTGAGGAGCTGAAGGAATAAATGCAGGCTTATCAGGGCATCATCACCAGCGAGTACGTCAACCATGCAGGCAGGAAGTGAACACTGACCGCACACCATCCTGTTTTGGCCAGTCAATTATTCCTTCAGCCTTCGAGTATTGAACAGGCAAGCTTTCTCTGTTTTGCTTGAGGGAAAGGCGCCAAACGAAATCAAGGAGGTCCGGCTGAACACACAAAAGAATGTTCTAGCTGTTGACAGAACTCGTGGAACTACGCTGGAGAAGCTAGGACAGATGCCAGAATTGGGCAACATAAAAGCACGATTTGTCACATCCATGGACGGGGACTGCACTGCAGGTGTAATCTACGATATTGACTTGGCAATTTCAAACTCGGATCTGCCAATTCTGATCGAACCGAAATACCAATGGGTGGTCATGACGCACGCATGCCGGCTCAGAAACAGCCATTGCGTGAATATAGTGTTCAACAGCGATTCCATCCCTGCGTACGTAAAGGCCATCCATAGTTAGGTTAAAGGGAATATGGCTCATTACCACGCTGTGTAGGACGCCACCGTGATAACAACAGAAAATGACAAAGAGACGGTTAGATATGAATAGAAGACTGTGTTTTTATTCAACACCGCGAAACTGATACAAAACTAATACAAAATATACAAAGGTGGAAATAGAACACTGTTTACTTACTGACGACACAAAAACCATCCATGGTGGGACATGAGCGCACCACGCGAGCGCACCGCACATGAAACATTCCCCTAAGGCGAGCACTTTAGCGACCACTTGGCGAAATAAATTATCTCAGCTCTCACATTTGTGCAATTATTACGTAGGGTATTGATAAAGCTGCAACCGACAATTCTGCGACACTACGCATCTGGTACGTGAGCTCGTAGTGCTGGTTACCGGAGTATTCTTTATCATTTACGCCCAGCCAAGCCGGCGGGAAGAGGGGGGTCTTCACACATATGACGCCCCCACCCCCACCTCACCCGAGGCCCCATGGCCCCCCGACCTCCCCGTTGCTACGCCACTGATCACGACCAAGACGGCATGACGGCAATCGTATGACAGAGTATGCAAGATATTTTATTTATTTATTTATTCATACTTTCTATCCTATCAGGGATCATAACTGGAAGGGCATACATAGTTATCTTGCAGTGTAACAATAATAATTAGCGCAATAATAAGATTACACATATTAGACATGCAGTTAGCAGAGGCAGACAATGTAGTAGGCAGAAAAGTAACGTTATAGACTGTAATAATGTTACGAAAAAAACAGGCAATCAAAAGGTAAAAAATTTACAAAGGTGAACAAGATGGTAGGCATAAATTGCACAATAATACATAGCAATAAATTTAAGAGTAACAAGGGGTAATGAGGTAGTCTGTCAAATGTCAATGGTGGTAAGCAATAATTACAAGAGGAAAAGAACTAAACAATTTGCATAAATAAACAATAGTACTCAGTAATGGCAAGTAATACAAGTTATAAAAGTGAAGTAAGATACGTTTAAGGTGCCGTTAAAGAAATTGTGATTATGTACACAATCTAATGAAATAAATGGCGCTAAAATAAATGGTGACACAGGTACGTCATAATTGTGAAGCACGCAATTCATTTTCGGCTAAGGTCAAAAAAGTAGTTAACGATGGGCTGTCTGTAATACTAGGGTCCAGCTTATTCCATTCAAGTCGAAGCGAGCGGACGCACGTCGCATGGGCTCAGCAAATTTTCGAAGTTTTCGACAGGACAATTTTATTAGGCTACCAAATGTTTTGGCAACATCAACGCAGCTGATCGTCAGGACCACGAGGATACCACCTTCGAGCCGGTAGGCCCATTTTTGGACTTCTTATCGGACTTCGAAGATCTCCGACGTGGCCGGGGAGCTGTCTCGCGTTAGGCTTAGCCACACCCGACACCCGGCCGGGCACAAAGTAGGTCGGAGCGACAAGGCATCGACCGAAATGGATCCCCGGGGCGCTACCAACCCTGTGACAAGCAATTTTATGGCCGGGACAGCCCAAAACCCGGCAGAATTCCAAGATATGGAGGAGGCGCCCGCCACCACGCACTCGAGCACGGAGGAAGCGGGCATCGGAGCCGCAGAAGAGGACCTCATGAAGCAGGACGCCACGGGCGAGGCGAGCCGGCAGCAAGACGGGGAAATAAACTGGCAAATCTACCATTCCAGGCGCCAGAAGAAGAATCTCAAGCGCGCTACAGAGAGCGACGTCATTTTGAAAACGAGAGGATCCCAAGCCACGGAGAACAATAAACAAGATGACGCCGGCAGCCACAGCTGGCAGCGGGGTCACGCAAGACGGCGTGACGGGAGCGCTGCAGCAATAACAACAAAAGGTGGGAGCGCCGCGGCAGCCGAGGCAGAGGCGGCCACCACTACCGACGGACGACGCGAAGATCATCATCCGGCCCAGAGGGGGGCTGAAAATCAAGGACATGAAACCATATCATGCAACGAAAGCCATCATAGAGGCCTGCGGGATGAAATTCAAGAAAGAAGACCTTCTGGTCAGGCTACGACTAGGGTCCAACATCGTCATCGCAAGTGCTTCCAACGAAGAAGTAGCGGACGTCATCAGGAAGATCAAGTACCTCCCATACAGCGGCATCAATTACGAAGTAAGCGCTTACGTGGCCATGCCTGGGGACGTAAAGTGGGCGGTAATTCACGGGCTGCCGATAGGATTACCATCTGAAGTACTGGAATCACCCGCAGTGGTTGCTCAGTGGCTATGGTGTTGGGCTGCTGAGCACGAGGTCGCGGGATCGAATCCCGGCCACGGCGGCCGCATTTCGATGGGGGCGAAATGCGAAAACACCCGTGTGCTTAGATTTAGGTGCACGTTAAAGAACCCCAGGAGGTCGAAATTTCCGGAGCCCCCCACTACGGCGTGCCTCATAATTAGAAAGTGGTTTTGGCACGTAAAACCTCATAATTATTATTACTGGAATCCAAGCTGCGACTACGTACTCAAGGGGTGGAGATCCTGGCGGCAAGGATGCTGGGCAAGTCGGAGACGGCGCTAATCAACTTCGACGTCCCCATTATTCCAAAGTGGGTCATCTTCAGCGCAGTAGAATACAAGACATACCCCTACAGACCAACCAGACAGTTTTGCTACGTATGCGGAACGCAAGGACACCGCTCGGACGTCTGCCCAACGCCGGGAGCGAGAACCTGCAGGCAGTGCGCAGCACACAACCCAGTTGAAGGACATCAGTGCCAACCAAAGTGCCTGGTATGTGGAGGCGAACACGCCGCCGGTACCCGGGACGGCCGGATGCGCCTCAAGAACATCGACGAGCTGCGAGGACGAGCCTCGCAGAAAAGCCGAGGGCGGAGCCGGAGCCGTTGGCGCCGTTGGCGCCGTCCCAGATGGCTGAGCTCGGAAGGAGAGCAGAGCCGCTCACGGAGCCGGGGTCGCAGCCAAACGCGGAGCCGGGACCGGAGCCAGTCCAGGGACAGCTCCTTCCCACCTCTGGGGCCACCACCCGCAGCCAAAGGGCAGTGGAAACAGCAGCCAAAACCACAACAACAACAAAAGAAGGGCGGAGTTAAGGTAAGCTGGGGCGCAGGCCCTCCCAAATCACTGTTTCCGCACTCGGACAATAACAATAATGACAATGAACTTAAACAACTAAGGGAAGAAAACAAGGCTCTAAGGCGAGAACTAGAGCAGAGTAGGAAGAAAACAGAAGAACTAGGGGAGAGAATCAAAGAACTAATCAGGGAACTGTGAGAGCAAAGGGTGGGTAGCCTGCCGCGACAGCAGACTCCACCTCCAGCTATGGAGCAACAGCCACAGCAGCCGGAAAAGGGAACCATAGAAATGCAAATGCAATCCTTTATGCAAAAAATGCAGGAGCAAATGAATTTGATGCAACAAAAGATCGCAATGCAAGACCAAAGCTTTCGCAACTACATAAAAAATCAAAATACCCAAAAGATAACAAATGAGGCTAGAGATAGACTCTATCACGAAAAAAGATTCGGCACCGAAAACCAAAGTATAAGAACAACCAACGATAAACCAACATGGCTAGACACAACACATTAGATATATGGCAGTGGAACTGCAGAGGCTACCGCAAGAAGCAAGGCCCGCTGCAGCAATTCATAAATTCACAGTTAAGTCCTCCTGACATAATCGCGCTGCAGGAGACAAACACCGTGCCGACACTCAAGGGATACACGTGCCAAGAAAAAGATCGCACGGCCACCTTAATTAGCAAACAACTAGTCGTCATAGCACACGATGAAATTCCGGACACGCGGATAGAACACATCGTGACAGAGATAATTCCAAAGAAAAAGGGAAAACAAGAAAGCACTTTTATCATAAACTTATACAGTCCACCACGACAAAATGACGGGGATTTTCAGAAACTTTTCATAGGAGCCAGCAAGCTAGCGAAATGCAACACCCTGCTTATAATGGGTGACTTTAATGCCAGGGGGCAGAGCTGGGGATATCAAAAAGACACTAAGAAGGAAACGCAAGTTAGCGACGCAGCAGAAATCACAAACTGCACCCTTTTAACGGACGCAAACCATCCAACGCGCCTAGGCAACAGCGTTAGTCGCGACACATGCCCAGACCTGACATACGTCAGGGGAGCTAGGCAAGCTACGTGGAAGAACCTGCTGGAGAACCTGGGTAGCCACCATTATATTATAAGAACGCAAGTGTCAGCAGAGAACATCAAGCGCAAGATAGGGACAGCCAAAATAACGGACTGGAACGCTTTTCGCAAAGAATGCAAGCACATGGAGGGGGCGATAACCTCCATAGAGGAATGGTGCAAACAACTTAAGGAAATACAGCAACAATACACCCAGGAGGTCGAAAGGTCAGAGCAAACACCGGAGGTGGACTCGCGACTCCTCAGGCTATGGGAGGCAAGGCGTGGATTAACAAAAAGGTGGAAGAAACAACGACTAAATAAGAAGCTAAAGAAGAAGATAGCAGAGGTTACCAAGGACGCAGAGGAATACGCAGCCCAACTCACACGACAAAGTTGGCAAAAGTTTAGCGACTCGCTGAATAGAACCCTCAGCACCGCAAAGACCTGGCGTATCCTCAAGGCTCTAATGGACCCAACCAAGACCAAGTCAGAAAGTAACAAGGCCATCCAAAGACTAGTACACCAATTTGAAGGGACAGAAGAAGAACTATTGGAAAAAGTCCGTGTAAAGTGCTACGGGCAAGATAAACCCGAAGCGTACACGGAGATATACCGAGGCGAAGAAAACCCCGACCTTGACAGACCCATCACCAGGGAGGAAGTTTTCTCAGCAGTTAAGGCAACGACCCGGAACACAGCAGCAGGTGCGGACAAGATTAGGAACGCATTAATCCGCAACCTAAGTGATGAGGCGGTCACACAGCTGACGAGCTTCCTCAACGCACATTGGGAAGCGGGGACACTGCCAGAGGAATGGAAACATGCGGAAGTAGTTATGATCCCCAAGCCAGGGAAAAAGCTACTAGTAGAAAACCTACGGCCGCTATCACTCACTTCGTGCCTTGGCAAGTTGTACAAGCGAATCGTGACAAGGAGGCTACAACAATACATGGAAGATGAAGATCTGTATCCCCACAGTATGTTCGGCTTTCGCACCAAATTATCAACCCAAGACGTCCTACTACAAATTAAAGAGGGGGTTCTAAGCAACATCCCCTACAACCGAGAAAACATAATAATGGCACTCGATGTCAAAGCAGCATTCGACAACGTCAGCCACGCGCCATCCTCAAGGGGCTGGACGATCTCAATAGCGGACGAAGAATCCACGGCTACGTGACAGCGTTCCTATCAAACAGAACAGCCACGGTGGGGTTAGGAGACCTGCGGACAGAAGAGTTCCACACGCCTAACAAAGGAACCCCGCAGGGATCCGTGATCTCACCGATCCTTTTCAACATTGCAATGATTGGGATAGCCCGGAAGCTGGAAGAGATCGACGGCATACATCACGCCATTTATGCCGACGATATCACCATCTGGACTAACCAAGGCTCGCTCAGCCAAAAAGAAGAACGACTACAAGCCGCAGCAACATGCGTGGAAGAATGCGTTAGGGAAAGAGGCCTCGCCTGCTCGACGGAGAAGTCAGAGCTCCTGCGAGTCAGAAGAGGAAAACGCTCGGAAGGACAAATCAGCGTCACCCTAGAAGGACAAAAAATACCAGAAAAAGAAGCCTTCAGGATTCTGGGAATGTGGGTGCAGAGCAATCAACGCTGCACACACACCATAAACCTACTCAAGCAAGCGACGGCACAGGTGGCACGTATGATCACCCGTGTCTCGCAAAAAAGAAGTGGCATGAAGGAGGAAGATACAGTCAAGTTGGTTAAGAGCCTCATAATCAGCCGGATTACGTACGCCCTCCCATATTACAACACAAACAAAGGCGAACGGGACCAGGCCGACGCCATCATAAGGAAAGCGTTCAAAACAGCGCTTCACCTGCCGGCCAACACCTCGACAGAGAAGCTGCTGGCCCTCGGACTCCACAACACGTTCGAGGAGCTCAAAGAAGCGCAATTAGGGTCGCAGCTACTCAGACTCCAGCAGACTACCACGGGCAGAAAGCTCCTAAATAAACTGGGGCACAAAGAAATTGAAAGGGAAGAAAAAAGAACGGCAAACCTACCCGATGAGTATCGCAGTACCATCAAAGTAGGGCCCCTGCCAAGAAACATGGACCCGAAGTTACACACAGCCAGGCGGAACGCTACGGCAAAGTATGTAGAAAAATACCTAGCAACCAAGGCGAACACGGTATACACGGACGCCGCGGTACATCCTCGAGAACGAAGGTAAAAAGAACAAAGAGTCGTCGTGGCAGTAATAGGCTCGGACTATAGGGAAATCGCTTGCGCGTCGGCACGAGATTCTACGATAACCGAGGGAGAGGAAATGGCTGTTGCTCTAGCAGCTGTGGAGGGCTACCGCACAAATAATTCTGACAGACTCCAAGGAAGCATGCCGAAACTACATTAACGGCAGAATCGGTCTAAAAGCGCTCCAAATCTTCCTCCGCGCTGGCCAACAGAATAAACGCATTAGACACACCATCTTTTGGGTACCGGGGCACACTGAGATTGAGGGCAACCAAAGGGTAGATAGGATCGCTCGCGAGCATAGAAACTGAGTGGACCTAAACAGAGATCCTGAGGACTTCATGACAGTGATGCCAACGTACTCTGACATACTAAATTACCATAGAGGGACGAGGATCAAATATCCCCCGCCTCACAATACACTCACTCAAGAACAGGTAGTTTACTGGCGAAAGCTGCAGACAGGAACTTTCCCAAATTTACATAAACTATACAAAATGTTCCCAGGTCAATACAGGGACACATGCCCGTGGTGTGGCGCAATACCCACACTTTATCACATCACATGGGGGTGCAATACGAATAAGGCATTCCACAAAATAAAAAATCCGAGTGCGGAGCAGTGGGAGAGCGTGCTCTCCAGCGGCGACCCTAGCCTCCAACGGAGGCTGGTGGATCATGCCCGACGAGCAGCCACGCTCAGTGGTGCCCTGGAATAGGGGCGCCAACCATGCAGGCCGGAGATCGGCATCAACCAATAGAAGATGGAGACATCCGGCCCGACCGCTGAATTACTCTTTCTAGGGCAATAAAGTTTACTTCCTCCTCCTTATTCCATTCACGTGTCATTAAAGGGAAAAACGAATGCTTATGGCTTTCCGTATGAAATGGGTGTTCGTTTAATGATAGTGAATGTTTATGTCGGGTGAGTCGTGTTCGTGCTAAAGATAAGTATGTGGAACTGTATATTTTCAATTCATTATGAATCAGTTGATGCATAAATTTTAATCGTGCAAGCTTGGCTCGTTTTTGTAAGGTCAGTATACCGGCCTGTTTTAGCAATTCTGTGGGTGAGTCTGTTAACCTATGTTTGTTGTAAATATATCTTAGTGCCTTCCTTTGAATTGCTTCAAGTTTGTTAATGAGTTCTTTGGTGAAAGGAAACCAAACAACGTTAGCATACTCTAGTACAGATCTGACAACTGTGTTATATGCTAGTAGTTTTGTGTTTGGGGGCGCTAGTCTAAGACGTCTGTTCAGGAAAAACAATTTTTCTTGTGCGGTCGAGGTAACATTGTTAACATGGCGCTCCCATCTGAAATCTTGTGTTAATGTTAAGCCAAGGTACTTGTACTCCTTCAGTTTGTTAAGTGTGGCGTTATTTATACTGTAGTTAAATTCTGATGCGACCTTTTTTCTAGTAATTGATAAAATAGCTGATTTTTTAATATATAAAGTCATTTGTCATTGGTTACACGATTTCTACACAAGTGACAAAGCGTCGTTCAAGGCCACTTGGTCATTATGAGAATTGGTTACCTGATACAGAGCACAATCGTCAGCAAAAAGTCTAACATTGACTGGAATATTAGAAGGCAGATCATTAATGTATACGAGAAATAAAACTGGGGCCAGAACCCTTCCTTGTGCAACTCCGGATCTTACGCTAGATTTCATGGAATATTGCTGGTTAACTTCTACAAACTGAGTGCGGTTAGTAAGGTAGTCTTTGATCCAGTTCAGAATAGGGCCCTTTCCCAAGGTAAGTTTGAGTTTATAAATTAATTTCTTATGTGTTACGCGGTCGAAAGCTTTTGAAAAATCTAGAAAGATTGGGTCGATTTATTTCTGTTGGTCAATACTTAACGATACATCGTGGACAAGCTCAATTAGTTGTGTGACTGTGGAAACTCCTTTGCGAAAACCATGCTGACAAACCGTTAGTATTTCTTCCTGTTCAAGGTGTTTGGTTATGTGCTTTAAGATGATGTGTTCTAGTAGTTTACAAACAGTGCATGTTAGTGAGATTCGTCTGTAGTTAGCGGGTTCTGTTTTACTTCCCGATTTATGAATTGGTTTCACTTTAGCTGTTTTCCAATCCTTAGGGAGGGTACCTGAGGAGATTGATTTGTTAAAAATTATTAAGAAGTACTTGGCCGTCCACTCAGCGTATCTGCGAAAGAATGCGTTTGGAATATCATCAGGCCCTGGTGATTTCTTTGGGTCTAAGTTAAGCAGTAGGTTAAGTACGCCTGTTTCGGTTGGTGTGAGTGGCTCTAGTGGCTTATTTCTAGAGAAGCCTGCTTGTGGTAGTGTGCCGTTGTCCACAGTGAAACCGGAGCAGAAATAGTCGTTAAGCAAGTTAGCAGAGTTCCTGTTATCTTCATTTCAGGCTTCGTTGTCGTTACGATTCTTTTGGTTAATGTAGCTCCAGAACTTTGTGGGAGCAGTTTTCAAAAAGTTTGCGAGTGTATTAGTGAAGTAGAACTGTTTGGCTGTCTTAATTGTTGATTTCATAAGTTGGATAACTGCGCTGAGATTTTCACGCGTAAATTTTAATAGGTTAGTTTTCAGCAAATTTCGCATTCGGTTTACTTTACGTTTCGCATGTATAACGTCACGCGTTATCCATGGATTACGCCTAGTAAGTTTCCTTTTTCTAGTTGGTATGTATTTGGTTATACAATGAGATATAATGACGGAAAATGCGAGCCACAATGTATCGATGTCTGTAGCGCTGTTACGGGAAAATTGCAAAAACGTGTGGTATACATTAATCAGTTAATCAAGTATACTAGTGTCGTTAGCGTTACTATAGTCGGGGTAAGCGATGATTTGCTGAGGGGTAACGCTGCCATGAAGGGGTATTGTCCAATGGGTAATTTTGTGATCCGAAATACCATCTAGTAAGCTTAATCTGGCTTCGTCATTTATGAAGTGATTGCTGAGGAATATTAAATCTAGTATGGAACAGCTGGATCCCTGTACACGTGTAGGTTCAGTTACAATTTGTGTAAGGTTGAACGATAACAAAAAGTCAAGTAACCCATCCGCACAGGGTGAATGATGCTGCATTGTTTGCCAATTCACTTCAGGAACGTTAAAATCACCTTCGATTTCTAATCTGGACCCTGATGCATATTGCTCAGCATATTCATGTAATCGGCGCACATTGTCGAGGCCGGAAGGACTGCGATAGACGCAGCCTACGACAACAGTATATGATGCGAAGCGCAGTTTACAAAAGATAGCCTCAACGCCCGCAACATCCGGTAACACTAAAAACGCGAATTATTTCTTTACTAGAATGGCCACGCCACCTCCTCGTGTTGTCCCGTCTTTCCGGATGATAGCGTAGTTGGTAGGGACTATCTCAACATCTTTAATATCAGCTGTTAGCCAGGTTTCTGTTAGTGTTAGAAAATCAGGTTCATATGCAAGAGTCAAGGCTTCAAGGAAATTCGTTTTTTTAATATGCTACGGGCATTTATGTTCAAGAAGGATAAGTCGGATATGAAGTTCGGCGTGAACGTAGGCTTCGAGGGCCGTGTTGCTGGTTTTTTGGATCAGGATTGACGGAACCTGGTTTCAAAGGAGCTACATTATTATTTTCTTTGTCCCAGTAGAACATTTCGCCATTGATTCGCAGTTTGTCATAAATTAGATTAATTTTATCTGCGGATTCCGTCCTTGGTTTGGCAGAATTCCATAACTTCCTTCTTAAGTCTCGTACGCGAGGCGAAAAATCTTCGGAGATCGAAAAACTTGACCCCTTTAGCTTGAAACAGTTTCTCAAGATTTTAGTTTTGTTTCTAATGTCGAGAAGTTTAAAAATTATTGGTCTTGTTTTAGTGGTATCCGGCCTGCCTAATCTATGAATACGTTCGATATTTACAGCTTCGAGTTTCAGGACATTTTTGATAATTTTTTCATTTACTGTAAGCTGTAATGTGTCTTCATTTTCCTTTTCCTCTTGTGGCACACCATACACAATTAGATTTGATCGTCTGGAGTGGTGTTCAAGGTCGTCTAGTTTTAGTTCCTGCGTTGAAACGACTTTCTCTAGTTTAGTTACCTTCTCCGCGCAAGACGAAATCTTTTTGTCTAGGGTTGTAAGCTGCTCCAGTTTCTTGTCTATTGCGGTTAAACGCTGTTCCTTAATTTCTTTTAAATCCTTCAGAATTTGTTGTAGTTGCCGCGAAATTTCGGGTGTATCAGGACCCGCGTTTGTTTCGATATCTCCAGCTAGTAGCAATAATTTGACGAGATCCACTATGTCAACGATTAGTTCACACAACAGCCCAGGGCACGGCAGCACAACTAAACAAAGTCCGTTCGAATGCATGCAATCTTTAAAGTGCTTTCTTACCTTCACGATGAATGCAAAAGGGTTATCCATGTGATATTCAAAGATATTGTGTATGTGACGATAATGCAATGAAGATAACGGCAAGACAATTGTGGCATAATCACGACTGAATTGCGGCCGTCTGATTACGAAGGAATGGTGAACAAGTAATAGCGTCGATGCCTCAACGAAGGTGTTTCGACGATTACGGCATGTGGATACTGAAGTCAGCAATAACACGACAACAACGGTATGCCGACGACGGCACGATTAGAGTGGGACGTCGACGTTACGATGATGACGATGGAGCGACCAGGGCGGCATCCCGACGACGGTTAACAACGAATACATGATGATTATGCAGCGATAACCATAGCATGACAACAGCATGAGGACAAAGGGATCATGATGGGTGTACAGCGAATATAGCGTGATGATGAGTACGTTATGAAACCTGCATTGCTACTACGGCATGAAGAGATTTGGATGAGGAAGCAGCAGTGACGATGATGGCAGAACTGCACCGGTATTACTAGGATGGTCCAACAATGGAGGCACGATAGCGACTGTCTGACGACGATGATTTGACAAGGGTGGCATAATCACGATGAAATGAGAGTATGATTACAATACAATCACGAAGAACAATTGACTATGATGAATTCGCGAAAATAGTATGACGACGACGGCGCTCAACTGGATGACGATAGAGAAGATATGACAAAGATAAAACCAAAGTGTGATAACTATGGCATGTCGACGACTGTGCAACGACCATGGTGTGATGACGACGGCATGACGTGTGTGAGACGAAAAAATTCACCGACAATAACGATAGTCCCTAACGCGAAATTTGAGTGCATTTCTATACTATTTCCATTTTGCTTGTCAATATTTTGTATTTTAATTATAAATGTACAAGGTTCATAATAGGAGGAGAACGATGTGAGTAGCGTAGCTGGCGTAGCCAGTCTCACTCGTGCGGCACATTGCAAACGGAGCGCAGCGTGGTGTTACTGCCTCGCTAATCAGGAGATCGCGAGAAGCAGTGCGTGGGTGACGTGTGGGCGAGAATTACAGCAGCCGCTGCAGACAGACATCCGCTCATGCAGTCCTTTGTTTCTATAAAGACGACATGCGGTACTCTGGCGCCATTTCTTACCCATCGTCGCCGCAAAGCCCGCCTATCGCGGCACTACTCTTTTGTTCTCACGCTTTAGTTCTACCAACGACGATAGAGGCCCTTCGTCCAGGAGAAATCTTGCAGCAGCGTCACCAGCGACAACACCCAAGGCAGCGTCTCGAGCCTTATTCGTAGCCACTCGCCATCACCCCTTGCAGGAACAGTGACACCCGTCACACACTCTGTCAGTGCAGACTTATCTCAGCAGCTGATGCGGCGGACCGAGCGTAGCCCTCCCTACCTCACGCCACCCTGGCCAACTCTCGGAAGCGCAGATAAGATGCGCCTGCGGATGCCGTGGCCACTAGTAACACAATGCATGCACAGGCCGTCTCCCCTGCATTCTTTCCCCGCTTTCCATCTGAAGTTTTCGTTGTAGCTTCCATTTTTATCGTCGCGCTCTCTTCATTCATCTCCCACTGCGCACTGCGTTCGCTTTCACATTACTGCGCTGCACTTTACCCCAACCTTTCCTTCCCATATTCAAGAATCTCCTTCTCTCTCTCACATTTTCGTATGCTCGTTTGCTTGGTTATGAGGTACGATGCTGAGGGACGCCAACGCTCAACGCTGGGACGGGCGCCTAAGAGCGGCGCTCTAAATGATGAAATGACAGCGGTGCAACAGCTATGACGCCATCAGAACTACGAGACATGCCTTGTGGACCAAGCTATTAATCGACTTCGGTCGCTGGGTCGGTCTAGAAGGCGTGACGACGACAGCTTGAAGTGAGTGAAGTATCACAAACTTGGAATGACGACTATTGAACGACCGCGGCGGCATCACGACCAGGAGCGCGTAACCAATGGTTCAAGAGGGTAGATAACGTGGGACACTGGATTGGCGTAAGATTATATATATATATATATATATATATATATATATATATATATATATATATATATATATATGTTGGTGGCGAGGAGTTATGGAGTCGCCATCTATCGAAAGCGCCTCGCTGGCGTAGTATGAGGGATCACGCGGCGCGCTCCTCATAGGTTTTACTGTCAGCGCTCACTGAAAACACCGCGCGCGACCTCTCCCGGACATTCCTGTAAGTACTTTCGAAACGAGAGAAGTTTTTTTACTGTCTAAATAATAATCTTGGGCAAACAAAGCACAGAATCGTTTACAGACATCATCTCTCTAGCGAATACGTACAGTGAACGCCACTGCGCGCGGTCGCCGCGATGGAGTCTCGCGAACTGGCTTCTTGCGTGAAAGGTAGGTAAACGCTGATAGCAAACTATGTGAAATATGTTCTTATAGTGTTTGTATAACTAAATGGAGTGTAATAGAATGAAACTTCAGTGCAGCGATCGCACAGATTCGCAGCGACCGACTGCGCGTCTGCATGCTTACCCGCGCACTGTTTCGCTTTCGCCGCGTGCGCGCTTTAGCACTGTGCCATTCGCTTTAAGCCGCAGAATATGAGCATTTGACAGTATACAAACAACCATTGTTGCGTGGGTGCTATCAGAGCTGTTAAAAATTATTTTCATTGTAGAGACTTCGACGCCTAACGAGGGCTGTGATGTACCGTCGCAACGATTCAATCTTTTTTTTTTCTGCTAAATTTTCGGACGTTTAAATATTATTTCTCCAGTTGCATCGCACTGTATGTTTATCGGTGTTCTCAGCGTGCGATTTCCCGCTGCTTCGTCTTTGTAATCCAGTGCATTAATTCATAACACAAACATGACCACATGCCATGCCTTTTCTTTAATGTGCTTCTTACCGTTCCCTTTCCACTCCAGTGAACCTGCCAGTATCTATAGCATCGACAAGCTCATAGACCAAACCGTCATGACATTAGTCGGGCAGCGGACTCGGGCGAGTGTCTCGAACATCGAACATCGCATACCCGGCGCCGTAGCAGAAATCTACCTCGCGTCTGTCCTTGCTGCATACCCGAGTTGTTGCAGATGGTTGTTTGCCGGTTTTATGTTTCGCGAGCCAAGCTTCACGCAGCTTCTTGTCCTGCGGCTACGTGTGAATAAGGCTGACACCGGGCTCCGTTGCGTACGTCCGGCACTGGGGCACCGAGCAGTAGCCTACCACGTTGCGCGCCTTCAAAGGCAGCCACTACCTATTGTAGTGCTTTCAAGCGTTGTAAAGGAGACACTCGAAGCGGTAAAATCTCGCCACTAAATGAGGACCGCAGCGTACGAGGGAATTTAAACTCTTGTTTTCATCTCGCTTCGGCGCTCCCGAAGCAGCCGACGCGGCCGCTATGTCCACGTGTTCCCTAATAGCACGTAACGCCGACTGTGGCGCCAGCTTTTCCATTGCTGGAGCTAGAGGCCAATATATATATATATTGTAAGGAAGATGACGAACGTGCGCGCAGTCAGCAGCATCGGCAGCATCAAGCGCGCAGCAGAGGCTCGAGCTGGGGGACAGTGCTCGGTGCATCGTAGAACCGGCGGTCGCTACGAACCACAATAAACCTCCTTTATAAGTGGTGTAGGTGCGGGGTATAATGATACGTAAGCCAGCTTGTTCGAGTCATTCCATTTGTTGTGAACGCTGACCCGTTCGTAGGACGACAGCCACTCTTCGACGTCGTTGTCGTCGGTTCCGCTGAAGATGGGAGGCTCCCGCTGGCGAACGGTGCCAGCGCAAGGGACGGGTGGCGATGAAAGCAGCCTCTGCACCGCCCTCCCCCTCCCGTCCCCTGGACCACCACTGCCGTCGCTAACCCGTGGGGTACGCCGGACAATCGCCCTATATGCTTCGCATGTAGGTATCCCGGTCATGTCGCAAGGTTCTGCCACCGCCGATCGCAGGTGTTCGATGACGATCGCCGAGCGCCCTATGTGCCGCCTGATGCAAATGTGCCTTACGAACCCTTCGACCCTTCACCAGCTCGCTCCCAGAGTGATCGCCGTCCTCGCTTCGAACGCCTCCGGTCACCCTCGCCACGTCGTCGATCGCTTTCCCCTATGCGTCGACGACCCGTCTCTAACGAAGAGGGAAACTAGACGACGCAGTTCCTGAGGCAAGAACTACGCAAGTGTCGACATGCCGAAGTCCTCCTCCTTTACCTGCAAATGTGTTTATCGAAGACGTCGCTACAGTCGCCTTAGTCGATACCGGTGTCGCTATTTCAGGTATGGATGTCAGGTTCTGCCGTTCGCTTAGTAAAATGACGACGTCTTTGTCTGGATCGCCGCTGCGAACGGCGAGTGCTCAACCCATTCGCCCTACCGCTGCTTGTACTGCCCGTGGGATCATAGAGGACGTTTTGTGCACAATTGAATTCATAGTTCTTTCATCATGCTCCCACGCCGTTATTCTAGGATGGGATTTTCTCTCACGCCACAATGCCATTATCAATTGCGCTCGGGCTGAGATTGAACTTTTCCACCTTGGTGACCTGGCCTCGGTCGATGCTCATCCTGCCGCTAAAATTGTCGTGAAAGAAGACACCTGTATCCCCCCGTGCTCTTCAGCATTCGTACCAGTCTTCTGTAGTACCATATACGATGGGACGGTCTTCTTCATGCCCTCTCATCACTTTGTTACCCGAAAAGCGCTTCCTTTGCCCTTTGCACCTCTTGACCTTGCCGCCGGTGTGAGCACGATGCCCATTTACAATCATCTTTCATCGCCGCTATCACTGCTCCGCCGCGAATGCCTTGGTTACGTCGAGTCGGTCGATTCAACACGAATTGTCTCCTTCCTCGACGAAGTGTCTTCTACTGCCGCCCATGAACCGAGTGCCCTCTCCGTACCCGACTCAACATGGACTGGTGTGTTCAGCCCATTCATCGCCGAAGATCTAACGCCTTCGCAGCTTTCTCAACTTGTCGCAATCCTTCAGCACTTCCGCCTTTCTTTCGACGTTGCGCAAACCTCTCTTGGCCGTGCATCGACAGTCAAGCATTACATCGACACTGGCACTCACTCACCCCTGTCACAACGACCATATCGCGTGTCCGCTACGGAACGTCGCGCCATTGCAGACCAGGTCGATGACATGCCGCGTCGAAGCGTCATTCAACCTTCCCAAAGCCCGTGGTCCTCTCCCGTGGTCCTCGTCACAAAGAAAAACGGTTCCATCCGATTCTGTGTTGACTTTCGACGGTTGAACAAATTACGCTGAAGGACGTCTACTCATTACCACGCATCGATGATGCTCTGGACTGTTTGCAGGGAGCCGAGTTCTTTTCTTCGCTGGATTTGCGGTCAGGCTACTGTCAGGTTCCGATGGCAGAGGCTGACCGCCCGAAAACTGCCTTTGTTACACCAGACGGCTTGTATGAATTCACCGTCCTGCCTTTCGGACTTTGCAACGCACCTGCTGCGTTCGAAAGAATCATGGATAATATTCTGCGTGGCCTCAAATGGAAAATTTGTCTTTGCTATCTTGACGACATTGTGGTGTTCGCCCCTGATTTCCCAACACACCTGCTCCGCCTCCAGCACGTACTCACTTGCTTTACCAACGCCGCGTTGCAACTTAACTTCAAGAAGTGTCGATTTGCTGTTCGTCAGCTAACAATTTTAGGCCATGTCGTGTCAAAGGAGGCCATTCGCACGGATCCCGAGAAGCTACGTGCTGTTACTGTGTTTCCAAAACCTACTACTATGAAGAGCTACGCAGTTTTATCGGCCTCTGCTCTTACTTCCGGCGATTCGTTCGAAACTTTGCGTCAATTATATCGCCTCTCACGCAGCTCCTTGGTGGCGCTAGAGATCTCTCATCATGGTCTCCAGAGTATGACGACGCCTTCACAACCTTGCGCCGTCTTCTCACGACGCCACCCATTCTCCGCCATTTTGATCCACAAGCGCCAACCGAAATTCATACCGATGCAAGCGGTGTTGGCCTTGACGCTGTGTTGGCACAGCGTCAACCTGGCCACCCAGAATACGTCGTCGCATACGCGAGTCGCGCGTTAACCAAGGCGGAAACCAATGACAGCGTTACAGGAAAGGAGTGTTTGGCCATTGTGTGGGCGCTTCGCAAGATTCGCCGATATTTATCCGGCCGATCTTTTGACGTAGTGACCGACCACCACGCACTATGTTGGCTGTCGAAGCTCAAAGATACATCGGGCCGCCTTGATCGCAGGGCATTGCGAATCCAAGAATACGACATCCGCATGGTGTACCGTTCCGGGCGAAAGTACTCCGACGCTGACGCGCTATCCCGATCACCGCTTCCTAAGGCCAGTCAAGACTGCCCTGGCGAGTGCACATTATCCTCTCTGGACGTTGACACTATCGCTGCTGCACAGCGTAATGATCCCTGGATTGCATCTCTGCTCGACCTCCTCTCAGATACGTCGAAAGTTCCAGCGTCACGTACGCTTAGGCGCCAAGTGCCTCATTTTGCGATTCGCGACCAGCTACTATATCGACGCAACTATGCTCCAGAGGGACGCACCTGGTTACTCGTCATTCCGAGAGTCTTGAGATCAGAGCTCTGCTTCTCGTTCCACGTCGACCCTCAGTGTGGCCATGCGGGAGTCTTCAAGACCTACGAAAGACTTCGACACCGCTATTACTGGCGGGGAATGTATAGTTTCGTTCGAAAATTCGTCCGCTCTTGTCATGAGTGCCAACGCCGGAAAGCGCCACCGCACAACTCCGCCGGTGAACTCCAGCCTTTACAATGCCCAACCCGACCCTTTGATCGCGTGGGCATAGATCTATACGGGCCCCTTCCGTTGGCTCCTGCCGGTAACAGGTGGATAATCGTTGCGGTAGACCACTTAATCCGTTATTCGGAGACTGCTGCTCTACCAAATGCTACAGCGCAGGAGGTCGCCAGTTTCCTACTTCGCCGGTTTCTCCTTCGTCATGGAGGCCCACGCGAACTTTTAAGCGATAGAGGCCGCGCCTTCTTATCTGAAGTCATCGAACAACTGCTTGCTGAATGCGCTATTGTTCATCGTAAATGCACTGCTTATCACTCACAGACTAACGGTACCACGGAACGCTTTAATCGAATTCTTGGTGACATGCTCGCCATGTTTGTCTCACCTGAAAACTCTAATTGGAACCTCGTTCTTCCGTTTGTCACCTACGCCTACGACACCGCGACTCAGGCCACTACCGGATTCTCGCCCTTTTACCTTCTTTACGGCCGTCATCATTCACACACCATCGACACCATTCTGCCCTACCGGCCGGGCCCATCCGAATGCCTGCCGATCTCGGAAGCCGCCAGACAAGCAGAGGAATGTCGCCTGCTTGCCCGCCGATTCACCTCGGACGACCAGAACCACCAAAAAGCCGTTCACGATGTCCAGAACTCGACTCCCACATTTCTCCCGGGCGCTCTCGTCTGGTTGTTAGTGCCACACCGCACGCCTGGGCTCGCTTCAAAATTCCTTCCTAAGTACGACGGTCCAAACTGCGTTCTCGAGAGAACATCACCCGTTAATTACCTGGTTGAGCCGCTAACGCCGCCGTCCGACATGCGACGTCGTAACCGCGAAGTCGTTCACGTTCAGCGTCTCAAGCCGTATCACAATTCCACCGTCGTTCCAGAACACTAAGTCGCCAGGATGGCTCCTTTATTTCCGCGGGGCCATTGTAAGGAAGATGACGAACGTGCGCGCAGTCAGCAGCATCGGCAGCATCAAGCGCGCAAGAGAGGCTCGAGCTCGGGGACTGTGCTCGGTGCCTCGCAGAACCGGCGGTCGCTACAAACCCCAATAAACCTCCTTTCTAATATATATATATATATATATATATATATCGGATCTTACGCCGAACTAGGTAGCTAGATAGATAGATAGATAGATAGATAGATAGATAGATAGATAGATAGATAGATAGATAGATAGATAGATAGATAGATAGATAGATAAAACGGCTCGAAACGGCTGAAGTAGGCAGACAATGATATTCGCAATAATTGCCACATTTTGATGGATGCACTGTATATGTGCATAAAGAGGGGAGAATTCATTCAAGAAACGCTGAGGGATTGGCCTGAAGTAATATTGTCTAGCATGTTACTCTGCTTAGGCAGCAGAGAAAGAAGAAAAGGAGGCACATTAGTAATGATCATGAGGATATGAAGAATAGGATACGAAAATACAAGTATACACATTTGTGTCCAAAGAGCCTGTTCATAGTCACGAATATAGACCGCAGTAAAAGTAAGAACAAGCCCATATAACGCTGTCTTATAGAACGGTGCATAAATATTGCATGAGGTGGTAAATAGGGCGGAACATCAAATGCAACCCAACGATCTTTGTGCAGCCAATGACTGAACACGCCCTCGTCTCCTTGCAACCGTGTCTGCCGCAGCCTATTAACCGTCGGATAACGAACTTGTTGCGATACTAAGGAAATTCATGGAAGGTTAGCATTATTGGTTTTTTCACTGCTCCGCTCTAAGCTTTCCATCCGATGGGCGCTGATTATTAGCGCCAAATATATGCGACTGGGTCTGTACAGAATAATCTGTTCACTTCAGTACCATCTGCATAATTACACGAAATGGCGGAATCAGTTGCGAAGCATATGACAGCGATGCCTGCTTTAGAAATTTTCAGGAAACCTTTACGAAAACTTTAGGAAATTTATAAGTTTTTTAAGCTATGTAGTATAGCAAGGGCTGCATGTCTAAAAACCAGCGGCGGCCTTAAACAGGCCCCTCAGAGACCCAGGCGTGACACGTCTTAGCGAACTATTTGACGCCTTAACTTTGCGAAAACGCAGTCTGGTACGATTCTGTGCTGTACCCGACAGATCTTTCAATTTCACGTCATGCATCAAGGTTGAAGGCAGAGCTTTTTCAGAGTCAGCCAAGAAAACGGTGCTTCCGACGAGAGACGACGGTTTGAAAAAACAAATTTTTTAATATTTATTATCTTTTTTGTTATTTGTTCTGCCGGGTTTCTTATGAAAAAAAAAAAAGCGGCCGATGCTTTTGCCGACTTCTTTGTAACTTCAAACAGCAATGGATCTGACTGCAGCTTACCGGAATCTCATAGTCGCTGTCTACTGGCGTCACCAAGAAAGCGTCACGAGACTAGTCGTCGCTTTGTGCGTTATCTTGCAATGACATGTAGCGCCACTGTAATCCGCTAAGAGATCCACGTTTCCTGAAGATGTTTTCATGGGCATAAATTTTACCGTTAAATATGAAATTTGGAATGCTAGAAATTATAAAAAAATATTTGATTCCCATTTCAGAGTTTAAGTAGGCTGGTATCAACTGGGCAAACAGGATGTAAAAAAACCGGGGGACACCTAAGTGCTTCTTATGATTTGCGAATGTCCAATTGAACGCAACACTCGGCGCGCTACTGAGCCAGCAGGTTCCTCTTTTGCCCGCTCTGCTCCGTCGAGGCACACTTGTGCCACGGCGTCGAAGGCAGTTGGAAATCCGTCGAATCGCGCTTGTTAGGTGAGGCAGAGCTAATGGGAATCTATGACCCGTTTCCCTGCTGCTACAGACGTCGCCGACTTTTTCGCTCAATGGGCCATTTGACGCGTTTGCATCAATAGATTCACCTGCAATACTTGGTCATTTTTTACTAGCACCTTAAACTGTCGTAATGAAGTGCAGCATAGCATTTGGGAGGACCTTGTGAAAACCATTGCTGTGGTTCGCACATTGCTTCAGACGCGTGGCAATTAGTCAAGGTTAGGAATTAAGGCGGACACGCTAAACAAAAGCATAGGCTCACGTGCGTTACCATACCCGAATATTCAGTTAAACGGGATAGGAAAGCAGATAACTTTGATTCGTATATGGACGCTGCAATATTATAGCTGTCACGGTGTTGGTAACGTGGCGAATTTGTTTAATGGTACTTCGCTTTTCTTATGTAATTATACAAGAACGTGTACGTACGCTTCAACACCCGATTTGTTTCATTATGCCTCACGCCACCAGCCATTCATGCCGTGGATCGTGTTTGACGCCAAGAATATAATTTTTATAATCATATGGCTCTGATTACTCTGATGCTCTGATTGCAGTACCATCATAGCATACAAGTCTAAAATTTGCCACGTGCCGTTAAAGGCTGCTTGCGGGCCGCATCCGTGCCGTTGATCGCATATTATGCATCCCTCATTCAATGTCTGGAAGACATGGCAAATTGTGGCAGGCATGCCAAAAGCTTGCTATAAGATCAACGTGGCTCGGAAGTCAGAAAAAAACAAGTCAGTGCGTTTGTTCATGTCATGTCCCCTCCCCCCCCAAAAGAAAAGAACAAACCAAGTAAAATTTAGGCAGCCAACACGCGCCATACTTAGATTCATACTTTACTCCAGTTCACATCACGAAGTAGAGCGCACTGACTTTCGCGAAATTAACGAAAAACTGGAAGAAGTCCAAAGACGCGTGCTTTCCTTTTAGCTATAGTTGAATGTACAGTAATGGTTGTTCCACGTGCCGGGAGAGAGAGCCTACGAATATTGTAACTTTCCTATTGGAAGTATATGTTCTCAAGAACACAATGACTGTTATACGCGACGGTGGTTCGGTAATTGGAAGCGTAAAACAGACAAAAAAGCATCGCGATCATGGCCTAATAATCAAGTTCTATCCGTGGTCCATCCCGTGGCAAATGGCTTAGCCGAGTCTGCCATATGTCAGGCAATACATCAAGATGTGCCAGAATTTACGAGGTGGCTGGAATTGTCCTTGAAGGCCGCTCTTAAGCACCGCAAACGGCACTATTAAAATTTGTCTGGCTGTATTCCACACTTTAGCGGCACAAGAGAAACCCCGGTTCTTCAGTCTCGCCAGGAGTTTAGGTTTATTATGGGAACCTCAAGCTCACTGAAGTGTACAAAAATTAAAGCTAAATTCTGGGGTTCCACGTGACAAATCCAGTATATGATTACGAGGCGCGCTGCAGTG
The DNA here is from genome assembly GCF_050947875.1 of Dermacentor variabilis. NCBI lineage: Eukaryota > Metazoa > Arthropoda > Arachnida > Ixodida > Ixodidae > Dermacentor > Dermacentor variabilis. The sequence continues at coordinate 133,916,989 of NC_134571.1, forward strand.
GGGGACTCCACAATGATTTAGAGCACCTGGGGTTTTTACCCTGCTCCAAATGCATGTTACGCGGGCGTTTTTGCATTTACGCGTATCATTGCTTACAGTAGTTCGTTCTGTAATCCATTCATCCCGTAACCTATATTTCAATGTTAAACACCGATCAATCTCCAGTCCATCAATCGTTGCATGAATGCTTGCTTCTATAAATAGCGCCCTTAAATTTTTGTGCACTAGTTGTGATCACATTGAATTTGGTACAAAATGTACTATTGATCTCAAACATTCTTAACTGCCGTGCAAAATTTAGCAGAGCCCGGCAAATGCGATCTTACATTCCTAACAGCCCACATGCCCAATTCAAGTTCGTAACCAGTGACACGGTTAGGGAATTCTGACACCCCCCAATATTACCGCACCAGTAATAAAATCTTTAGCGCAGCTACAGCAAAATATATAATAGCTTATACAGTTATGCATTACCGCTCTCCTCGTTTCCGTCGAAATCAATAGTCAATATTTCAGAATGACAGCCCCGGTTCAACACAGAATTCCTCCCTAAAATAATTCCTAGCTAAGGTAATACCGCAGGTTCTGCGCCCAGAAAAAGTGGCTCCACTAAAACCACAAGGTCAGCACCGAACACAGTCGGCGATTGCCGAAATCTGATTCTGTGGGTCAAGCTCGTGGATACAGGAGTCATCGAAGGTTCAAGAGTAATCGCTGGTGCCCACGTGTGCCCCAGCAAGTACTATAGAATTGGCGTCGCGCATACAATCAGATCACACAAGGTGCCTTGCCAACAGATAGCGGATAGAACCATCGATAATACTCGAGAAACTTCCGATACGTCAGGCGCGTCCTGCGCAGAGCGATGACGTTTAACATTTGTTAGCCAGTTAACGGCAGTCTCCCGAGAAAGATCGAGAAGTAGACTTGTCAATATCATTGAGTGTGCAATATTCACTACAAATTCGATTTTTACTAATGAATTGTAAATGATGCGTGTTGTCATTTACCGTTTAGAGTCTACCAGACATAATATGCATCTAGTCGTAATTCTAGTAAATAGAACATTATTCACGGTTCTTACCTATTTTGCAGCAGGACTTAAAGCCAGAGCAACCAGCATAGGGTAGATAAAGCTTCTTCGGGCAATTTGTGTGATACACGCACCCATAACCTTTTTCGTCACACACTGAAGGTTTCTGAGCTGCAAATATTTTATTTACAGAAAGGGTTACTCAAAAGAATCCTGTAAATTTACTGTGCAATTTTAAGGGGGATCGCACAGTGCCTGAACAGGGATTTTCCTGAACAGGAAATATCCAGCCGCATTCTTTTCCTTATTATTATAAATTATTCTCTCTTCAGGCCACTACATTACTGGGCGAGATGCTAATGCACAGCTTAGGAGTGAGCACTTTCCACCTTAAAGATCCCCTCTACGCATTATTTAAATATTACATAGCATAGATCGTTTCCATCAATTGCGCAAGGTTGTCGTTTACACCTGTTAATATTATACGGCTGACAAAAACATCCCTAAGTCCTTCCTGCAAAAAAAGTTTTTTTTAACAGATATGCGCAGAAAGCAACAAAACAATTGTAGGAAAGCTATTCTAAGTTGCTTTACAATCTATAACAAATACAGCACACCTACAGCTCTGGGAAATCGTTATTTACAATGCTGCAGACGTATTCCCGAGAACAGCTTTTGCTATAATCCAAATTTTGTAATGTTTCTCTAATCTGGAGTACCCTTGTTTTATATTCGTTTATAATTTACAGCGCTCGACATGAACTCATCAACCAGCTGTCTCTTAAATCACTTATCAAGTTTAAACTTACGCGTAACATAATTGAAATAATTATCATCATTACATGTATCCAAGAATTCTAGGGCTCCGAATTGGCCATACAACCACTATACTCGTAACATTTATTAGAGTAAAGTTTACATCTTTGCTCTCGTAGCTTTTCAGTGTGCCTGAAGGGGCACAATATAACAAGCACCATTAGAAAATATAAAATCTAGGGTACTATGTTTGTTTTGAATGTTTTCTTTGCTGAATAAACTTCAATATGTTGTGTATTGCGAAGTTACAAAAATGCAGCGCGGCGTTTACGAACTCGGGGCAGGAAAGCACAAGCCCATTGGACGCGTTTCGAGGTTTATGACAGCTTTCTCTGCGACGAGCACATCCTCTATACTTCAAAGCGGCCATGATGTAGTGCCTAAAATAATAAGCGGAACCAGCGAAAACTGTGAAGTTGAAGCACACGTTTGCCTTCACATATTTCAAAAAAAATTAAACACCATCATACAATGAATGCAGTTTCGTATAGTCCAAATGAGAGTCATCATGATTCCCAACTGTCAGGCAGCTATTATAAGAAGGTCGTACGTCAGTATGACAACACGCAAGAGCAATTGATCCTGCATGCTGCGCAGAAGAAGTTTACGTCTTTATAGCACATGCTAGTTTAGAAGGGATTTTTGAAAGCTTGCATAACGTGGGATCAAAACGACATGTTTGCTAGCTCTTCTAACGCGCTCGTGAGTGTATTTGCTGAATAAAGCTGTCCATCACAAAATGGCAGAACAAATGCCGTTGACTTAGGGCGAAGCATTGCTGGTACGTTACATGTGAAATGAAAAAAAGGTAAAAACAGAAACATGCATCATAAATTTTAACATCAAGAACTCGTGTTATGCCTTATATACACCGCGTCTCCCGCAATGTCTTAAGCGTTATAGTGAAGGGTGCAATAAATCGTCGGGGTGAAGGGTGTACCTCCAGCTTTCGGGATCTGAGGGCCGTCCCATGCAGTCTTACCTCTCTGCAACTAGGTGGTGGGGGATTCAATAAAGATAAAGTAGTCGACTCATGTGTTTACTAAAGCCATGATGGTTTCACTGTCGAGAAGCACGCCGGGGTCTGCGGATGTTGCTCTTGCATTGCAGTTAGCTCGCGGCTTCAGATCATGGCTGCGTCGAATATTCATGCTCTTGCTAAGTCATGCCGTTAGGCTTTCTTTCTTTGGTGTTTAGTATAGCGCAGCTCCTCAGCGCCTGCTCCTGCCGCGAGCGTCGGTGGTGGCGCAACCGAGGCGAACAAGCACAGCGAACGATGAAAGCGAACGCGGAGCGCAGTTGAGGATGAAAGACGAGAGGAGGAAAGCGGTGCAGGATATTGCGAAAGCGTGAGAAGAAAAGCGTAGAGTGGCGACGATGACTGAGATGGCACTAGAGTAGCGCGCGTCCTTTGGGAGGTCTGTCAGCGGCGACTGCTGCGCATCGCGCCCTCGCGTCACCCACCCGCTCATTCTCGCGATCTCCAAATCAACGAGGCAATCACGTAGCGATTCGCCTTATTAGCAACTTGCCAAGCGAGGCAGATTTTCCGCGCCAGCCAGTACTTCGCGAGTTGAAAAGATGTGAAGAGCTGCGCTCAAATTTCGCATTAGGGAGTATCGTAATCGTCGGTGAATATTTTTCTTCAAAATTGTGTCACTGCTACGTCGTCATGATCATTCTTGCAGCGTCTCCGTCAGCGGGAGGGTACTTTCAGCATTTTTTCGAATAGCAATTAACCGCTAATCTATCGAGTGCTGCTTTCTGATTTTCAGACAAGGGCTATCGCACCAGCCACGCGCTGGGCCAGTATACGGTTGACGCGGCAGAGAGGGCTCGTGGTCACATGACGGTGAGCCGAAAGTCGTTGGCTGGGTTCTCCACTGCGTTCATGCAAGGTATTCGCCGCTGTTACTAAGTCGCTCGCCTTGCTGTAGACAAAACGTGTGTACAATAAAGCCTCGCAGTTTGACTACGCGGTATGAAAATTGGCTTTAGACGTGGCTCATTTCTCCACGGGGATAACATAGCGGATAGTTGTAGGATGCATGCCAATCGTCTGTCACCCACAAGTGGCTCCATATGCCGAGAAGCAAGCATGTGGGTGGCGGCAGCGGCTGGCGACAGGCGCCGACGTGAAGTGTTAATTGGCAATGATGTCATATTTCTCAATTCTGCTGTCGGAGATAGTCCTACGCGATTCACGGAAAATAGATGGCTTCTTGGGCGGTTGCCACGTGAGAGTTCGTGCTTAGTGGGCAATCTTAGTTCCATGAGCCTACTTTCATTGTCTTGGGCGACGTATATTTTGTCTTCACGCTTCGGCTATGCTGATGGCTAGGCGGGCGCGTCCGTAGCATGAACGCAGAAGCTCCACCAACAAATGTCATACTTTAGCCACGGCGAAGAAGCAGACTGTGCCAAAACTATCATTCACGAGTCTAAGTATATAGGGAGCTTGTGCGCATACAAACAAGTAATCGTGAAAGCGCAATAATAGCTGCTAACACAGCCGTCCATCATCGAATTCTTGTCTACAGTTCAAGTGTTTCGGTTACTTATCCGTTATTATTAAGATAGCAATTTCATGGACACTATAGGCGTATTTCTGCCGTCGGTGTCGCCGTGAGGTTCTTCATGAAGTCCAAGGCCGCAGGACATCGACGGCATGCAGACATTGAGATGACGATTACGAAGTATTTGCGCTGTTATAAGGACGAAGGAGTCACGCGAAATTCATGATGACCATTTGAGGTAGATGATTGCATGTGGACGATGACGCGCCGACAACGACATGACGAGAGTCAGAAAACGAAGGCAGGATGACAACAATGGTATGACCGCTACAGCGCCACGACGATAGTTCGACAACTAACGTCTTAAATGGACGAGAAGGCATGTCGGCGTCTTGATTAACACGGCACAGTGGCAACGATGAAATGACAGAGGCAATAACATCCATAGAATGACGAAGGCGGTATGCCGATTGCGGCATGGTGAGACGAGATGACGATTGGGAAATCAACATGGTGGTATGATGACTACCTCATGATAACAAGCCAGCGACGAGTCTTTGACCACGATGGCGTGACGACGACTGTAAAAAGAACACTGCATAGCGTGAGGACCATGGCTGATCAAAACGGCACAACGAAGCTGGAATGGCATCGATGGAACGCGCACGACAGCATGACGATGACAATAGGATCACGAGTGCATGATCACGACTGTCTGATGACAACACAATGATAAATATGGCCGTACAACTGAAGCATGATCACTTGGAAGACCAGCTTGATTGCGACAGAATGGCTAAAAAAAGTGACGTCGATGGAACACCGAAGGCATTATGACGGCAATGTCTGAAGACGATTGTATAACGACCTCCTTGTGACGACGACTGGGTAACGCTAACGGCATCGCGACAGACAGGCGGTGAAGTTAATTAATTTAATATTTGGGGTTTTACGTGCCAAAACCTCTTTCTGATTATGAGGCACGCCGTAGTGGAGGACTCCGGAAATTTTGACCACCTGGGGTTCTTTAACGTGCACCTGAATGTAAGCACACGGGTGTTTTCGCATTTCGCCCCCATCGAAATGCGGCCGCCGTGGCCGGGATTCGATCCCGCGACCTCCTGCTCAGCAGCCCAACACCATAGCCACTGAGCAACCACGGCGGGTAGGCGAAGTTCAAGTGACCAAGAGAGAATGACCACGATGGCATCAGATCGACGTATGATAACTAATGTATTACGACGACTGACTGTGTGAGGACGACGCAATGATGGCTATGGCATGACAACGGTATCAGAGCAATGAGATGGCTACGAGAGCAGGACGACGGCTTTATGACAGCCACTCTAAGACGACAACGGTGTGATGGCGACGGTGTGACGAGAATCTGATGACGAAGTAGGAAACAGGACCGTAAAATGACAACGATGGTATCACAAAAATGGTGTCAGAAACAATTATGTAACGACTTCATAACACTGATGGCGTGACGGGAGCCAAAATACGAAGCTTGATTAGCGACAATGTAATGACCACAACGGTATCCCGATCACGCGCGCATTACCTATAGCTCTGCAAGCTATCATGTAACTGGTGTAGCTTAGACGGCGTAAGACGCACGACAACGCCGGTAGGAGGAAAGTAATGTGACGAAGCTGAAATGAACATGGTGTAAAGACCATGACGACATTACAAGCATCTCCCTAGTCGCCCACGCTAGAAAGCGACTTTTCCCCTATGATTGGCGCAAGAGGATAGATAGATAGATAGATAGATAGATAGATAGATAGATAGATAGATAGATAGATAGATAGATAGATAGATAGATAGATAGATAGATAGACAGGTAGATAGATAGATAGATAGATAGATAGATAGATAGATAGATAGATAGATAGATAGATAGATAGATAGATAGATAGATAGATAGATAGATAGATTCAGAATGCCTAAGGTGAGCATAAAATGGTCGGCTCATTCAAGATTTTGATACTTGCAGGCAGGTACTACGCCTAACGATAACCTTTTACCGGTTGTTAGCCCGCAAAAGAAGTGGCAGTTTCTCCCGACAGGTGGAGCACTGATTCCGTTAGAAAATTAGTAGATAGCTATAGTAACTAAGGATAGCAGTTTTATCGCTTGCATTTACTTGTAAACATTCGTTTACTGACTAAACTAGCACACACAGTGTAACGCGCGCACAGCTACACATGAAAAGATCTCGCCACAAGAGGGTGAGCCGCGTTCGATGGCTCACTCTCGCAAACCTTCACTCGCACATACAGCATACGAGGCGCGGCGACAATTTTATAGTCCTTGGAATCAATACGGAACCTCACGGCGACCGTGACGCCAATGGTTGAAATGCACCTGGAGTGTCCATGTAATGTTCATATAATTGCTTTCGCTCTAAAACGGCCACCGAAAACAGGTGATCGATGCACGAATGTTGGTACAGTACAGTGCTGATTGCTCTTGCTCGCAACCTTGCACCTCCAAAGAGCAGTGCATATCGATTCATCTCTAGCTGTGCCATAATGACGAAGCATACTCGTGTCACCAAGAAAAGGTCACGAAATTTCTATTCGCTGCGTGCGGATGGCGCGCTGATGAAGGTTCTATGCTACACGTGCTACAACAGCCGGTAAACTTTTCCGGCGTTTAAACCGTCTGTGTAGATTGCCGACAGCTTTGGGGCAGCGCACCAATGCTGAACACCGCATCACCGCTTACGTTCTACGAGGAGGCATGCAGGAACATAACACTACAGTTGTTTGCCCGGAAACGTACTCACTGGAACGCTGAATGCAGCTTAGCAAAAAACATACTCGCCAAAGAACATTTTCAACACAAGGAGATGCTAATACTTCGCCTTCGTTCGCGTGGAAAGCAGTGCTTGCACCAGCGTTTTTTGCTTCTTGGAGAGGCCGGCTCTTCGCAATTGGCTCCTACATGTAGTATGTACAAGTATGTACGTACGTGTAGTATGTACAAGTATAAACCCCTTACAAGTGATCTTGCACGCGACAGCGACAGCGCTACAAGCGAGGCGATGGCTGTCGCGTTCACTCGTCGGCTGCAAGCCGAACTCCACGCCAGCGAAGGCTTTGAGCGACGACTTCCCGGTATGAGGCCAGCAATATACGCGCCGAAACTAGCGTGACGCATACTTTATCAATTTAAGTTGACGTATTTTACTTGGAAATACCCTTGGCTACGCCTTGGTTCGGCTGATGGTGTGGACATGGATGCCCTTTGTTAAACTTATGGCTATACATCATCCGACATAGCGCAAGGCAGCACCCAACCACTGCGAGAAGCCGAGCTGTAGCCCCATTTATCCTCCTAGCGTGACGTCACACCAGCGAGCGCCCTCTCTCGGTAGTGCCGCAGCAGCGGCGCGCAAAGCTTCGCCTCCACCATCGATGCCGCGAGCTGGGGCCCCATCTCTCGGTCTGGCATGACGTCACATGGGCACGTGACGCGCAGCTGTGTAAGGAGGCGCCACGACTACCGATGGGCCGAAAATGCGAGCCGTATTGCTTTCTCAATAAAACATTTATGAAAAGAAAGGGAAAGGACAAGGAGGTGTCTTTCTGCGGGAGGCGCCCTTAGTCCAGGGCTTAGTCCAGTCTTGCTGTCTCCCGGGCCCGCCGTACCAGTTGTTGCTGGTTACGAGGGTCCGAACTAATGAGCACGGCCTCCCACTGATCGGGTGTGGGGTTGGGTATTTGCGGGGCTGCCTTGACGTTGGGGCACACCCATGTGGTGTGATATAGGGAGGCGTAGTCGTCACATAGGGGACATTTATACGTATATAGTGTAGGGTGTATTGCGTGTAGTCTGCTTAATGGGTGTATGTATTGGTTCGTAATTGTCGCCATGTTACGGCGTCTTCACGTGAGAGGGTCTTGTGTGGAGGTGGGTATTGTCGTCGGTTCAAACTGTGGTGTTGTACCATTGCGTTGTATTGTGAAGGTACGGGCTCCATAGATGCGGCCGTATCCCCTCTTGTGTTTCCCGGGAGGCATAAGCTCGGCTACAGCGTGCGCACGCTGATTTCCATGGAGGGACTCGTGCCCTGGAATCCATACTATTTCAACATCCGGGAATTGGGATGCTTGTTTGAGGAATCGGTGGGCGATTGAAGATATTCTGCTTCTCACGTAGCTACGGGAAGCTGCCTGGGAGTCAGTAAGAATTGTGACGTACTCGTTGGTCAGACTAGAGGTGATGGCCAAGGCAATGGCTGTCTCCTCCACTACGAGGGCGCTGGCAGTGCGGACCGTCATCGAGACCACCTCTTCAAGGTTATGGTCGACAACGCTGGCCGTCGTGGCTTCTTTTTGGGGGTACTGCGCGGCATCTGTGTATAGTGTGGTTGGGAGACTGCCATATTTTGTCTCTAAAGTCTTTGCGGGAGATTGGCGACGACCGACATGTTGTTCCGGGTGCATGTTTCTGGGGATAGGGGCTACCCTGATGTGCTCCCGGAAGTTGGGGGCCAGATGGAGCCTAGGTGCGCTAGGACTGTTCTTCCTATTGGTGTGAGGGCTAGGCGTTCTTGTTCGCTTGTGGGGTGGGCGTCTATAATTTCTCTTATTGTATTATGCACTCCTAGAGCTTCAAGCTTGAGTGTCGCTCTTCCCGGTGGTAGGCCGAGCGCTTGCTCGTATGCTTTCCGAATAAGTACATCTAATTGATCTATCTCCTTGGGAGTGAGGGGTGAGTGCGCGGTAGCGTAGGCAATTCGGCTGATTATCAGAGCCTGGGCGAGTTGTGTTATGTCGTCTTCTTTCAGTCCCTATTGTTTGACGGTGATGCGGCTGATCATTCGCATGACTTGGAAGCTGGTCTGCTTGAGACGTTGGATGGTGTACTCGCCTCCGCCGTCCTGTTGTATGTGGAGGCCGGGAATGCGGACGTGGTGTATTGTGGGTATTTCTTTCCTGTCGAGGGTGAGTGTGTTGTGGGGTATTTCATTAAGTTTTCTTCGTTATTTCTGTCGAATGACTAATAGTTCCGACTTCTCGGGGGAGCACCGCAGATCGCTTGCTTTTGCTTATTGCTGGACAACGTTAGTCGCTTGTTGAAGCGCGTCTTGATTCTCTCCTTCGGAACCAGTGCTTGTCCACATAGTGATGTCATCCGCGTATATTGCATGTCTGATTCCTGATATTGCGTTGAGTTTGTCAGGTAATCTTATCATAGCAGTGTTGAAAAGGTTGGGTGACAGAACATCACCTTGTGGGGCTCCTTTGTTGCGGGTAGGTAACGTCGGAGGTCTGAGTGAGCCAATGCCTTTTGTGGCCGTGCGGTTGCATAGAAAGGTGCGTATGTAATTGTAAGTTCTACGACCACAGTTCGTGAGACTTAGGTTTGTAAGGCTGGTATAGTGAGGCACATTGTCGAAAGCGCCTTTGAGATCGAGTGATAGAATCGCTCCGGTGTTGTGCGGTGAGATGTGTTCAATGACTTGTTCTTTTAGCTGAAGAAGGATGTCGTAGGTAGAAAGGTGGGGCCGGAATCCGAACATTGTTTCGGGAAAGAGGTCGCTGGATTCTAGGTAAGGTTGAAGTCGGTTCAGAAAGACATGTTCGAGAAGCTTGCCTAGGCATGAAGTCAGTGACACCAGTATCATTTTTTCTAAGCTGGATATTTGCTTGGCTTAGGAATGAGTATGACGTCCACGTGCTTTCAGTCTGCTAGTAGCGTACCCGCTTCCTAGTGATGATTAAAGAGGTCAGTAAGAGATTGAATGGTGTCATCTTCCATATTGTGCAGAAGCTTATTTATTTTTTCCTTTCCTGGGGGGTGGTGTTTCGTGTGCGTGCATGGAGTGCTTGTTGCACCTCAGTGATACTGATCGGCTTGTTGAGGTCAGAACTGTCGCTCCCGCTGTGCGTTGTAGATTGCCCTTGTGCGGGTTCGAAATTGCCTATGTACCACGCCCGCAGTTCCTCCACGATTTCATCATCAGAACCCAGATAGTTGTGGAGGATACTTTGGATTGTTTGCTGGCTGACTGCCTTGCTTTGTGTGGGGTCAAGAGGTTGGCGTAGCAGCGACCATGTTTCCGCCGTGCTAAGATTGCCCTGCAACTTGCTGCATAGTTGTCGCCAGTTGTGACGGCTGAGCTCCACAACATAAAATTGCCCGGTTGCTGTGAGTTTCGCTATACGCAGTTTCAGTTTACGATTATGTTTTTGGCGCTTTCATCTCCTAACAAGGCCTCGACGTGCTTCCCACATGTGAAGAAGGTGCGGGTCTACGGCAGGTATGTCTATGGTGAGTGCGATTTGTTTTGAATGTCTGTCTACGTCTAGTTCGAGCTCTCGTACACATTGCTCGAGATCCGTAATACTCGTTGAGGAGTCATCCGCTCGCTCTTTGCGAAAAGCTGTCCAATCTGTGAGTGTTGTCTTTTTATCAGGTGTCGTGCATGCGTGACGTTCGATGTGGTGGCAAGTGTACAGTGGTCAGTACCCAGAGTTTCCTCCATGTTGTGCCAGGTAGCTTGTTGTAACCCTTTAGTGAGGGTGAGGTCCGGGCATGTATCTTGGGAGACGCTGTTTCCTAGACGTGTGGGGTAGGCGGGCTCAGTGAGGATGGTCAGACGGTGCTGCTGTGTCGTGTACTGGAGTGCAGTACCTTTTCATGTGGCTGTCTACACGACAGCCACAGCCCCATGTCTGGTGACCGCGCTGAAGTCGCCTACAACCCGCAGCCTATTGCTTTGGGCTGTGCCAATCGCTTTAGTGATCAAGTAGTCGAATTTGGCCTGCTTCTGCTTGGGTGGGCTGTAGGTATTCCTTATGAGAAGGCTCTTCCGGCCTCGTTGTAGCGGTAGGATCTCAATTAGGTGACGGTCGACGTCACTGCCGTCCATCGTGTGTTGTATGGTTGTGAGGGTTTTAGCTGTAAGTGTGGCCACACGGCTTTCAGGCGTGGTGATATGTGTGCTGTAGCCAGATCGAGTTGGATGTGTGCCTTTTTCCTGCAGTGAGATTACGCTTGGTGTCGTTTTGGCGGATCTCAATGATCCTTGCTTGAGTTTGTAGCGACGTCAATTACATTGCCAGATTAGGGGTAGGTTATCGTTGCTTGGTTTGGTTTTTCTATTCATCCTGGCTTACGGGTGGATCGGCAGGGTGTCCCTGCTCTACTTCCTGTTGTGCCAGTGTTCTCACGTTCTTGCGTCGCTGATCTTTTGCGAGTCGCGTTTCTTTAATTACACTTGCCATTTGCTGGATGCTTTGTTGCATTGCTAGAAGCTGCTGTTGCAGTACATCGACTTTCTCCTCGACTTGTGCGATTTCTGTTGGCTTTGCTGATTCCGCGAGAATCATGGGTTCAGAACGTTCCGAAGATGATGGAATTGAGAGTGCGGTTATTGGTGTGGAATGCTGAGTGGAAGTATGATTGGCATATAGTTCTGCAATGTGCATGCGAAGTTTGTTGTTTTCTTCATGAAGGCGTTTGTTTTCGTCTCTGAGAGCCTTTAGTTCAGCTAGAATTTGCAGTTTAATATCAGTATTGTGTATGGGTAAAGAATTTTGTGGGGTGGGTGTTCTGTGCAGACGTGATGAGAGGGTGTTGTCTTGGTGGACTGTGTGAGAGGAGAAAAGCCGCGCTGGCCAGCTCACCGCTTGTGATCCCGGCGCAGCAGGTCCGCTGAGGGTCCGGATCACACCTTGTTGGTTCCGCGAGCAGGAGTGAGACCTGGAGCGGGAACGCTTGCGTTGCTGCTGTGTACGTGACCGAGACTTCGATCGTGAGTAGTCCCGGCGACTCGTCCTTTGGCATGCTGAGGATGCCTTCTTCAGTCGATCAGGGCACTCCTTCGAAGCCGTAGGATGACGCCCATGGCGTAAGGCGCACCGGGGGTTACAGAGGCGGTCCTGAGTGGGGTTCCGTGTATTACACTGGGGGCATACGTTTGCTTCTGGAGTTGGGCATACATCGGTCCGGTGGCAGACTTGGTGGCAGATGCGGCAGAAATGCGTGGTTGGTCGGTATAATTTGCATCATACTTCACTGCTGTAGTATCGCACGCAGAATGGTACAGCCTTGCCACTGATTGTGATCACTGCCGCTGTGGTTTGCCCGAGCATACGGGCGTGTAAGATTTCTCAGGCAGGTGCATAGAGTCCGCTAAGGAGGAGTTCTGTGGGAGTTCCTGCGGGAATGCCGTGAATGACCTCTCTTACGGAGCTGTCGGGTGCCGCCACGTATTCCGTGACTGCGAATTCTCGACCGCCCAGGTGAATTGTAGTGATGTGACGGATGCTCATAGCTAGCTCTTCATTTGGTGTGCTAGCAATAGCGATGTTTTGTACTGGCTCAATTCTTACAGTAAAGGTCTGTACGTGCTCAGTGGTGGGGTGTTGACATGCCAGCTTCATACCTTCAGCAACCTGTGGCGTGGTCCAGGTGGCAAGGTCGAGTCCTTCTCGGGGGCGCATGGTTAGCTTGAGGTAGTGTCGGGGCAGTGGTGGGAGTCGGGGTTGTCGGGAAACCAATGGGTGTTGGGGTTGGAGGGGTGGATTGCTCGGAGTCGATGTATTTTTCCGACCGTACTTAACAGTGAGCCAGTCTCCGCCGGCAGGTTCATCAGGAAGTGGAATTCGTGGGTGGTCGTGAATAATCTCGGTGCCATCATTGGTGTCCATTGGTGCGCCGACCTGGGTCAAGGTCTTCGGCTAGGCCGCACCGAAGGCTTAGCTGGGCGGACGCCTCTTGCAAAGTTCAGAATCGGGTAATTCGTGGAACAAGGGACTCACAGTATAGATTTGGGTGTCCACATGTTCCGCTCGACATATGTAGTCGATTGATGCTGGTTGTGGCGGCGCTGACGGGAATTATTCAGGGTTTAGCGATGTAGAGGCAGAACCCATGTGCGGTGCAATCGTGTGCAGCCTATTCTTCTTCAATTCTTGTATGATGTCAGAGAAAACCCTGGCGCGCGCCCCAAACACGAGAATGGGCTCGCAGGTACTATTATCCACAATTATGTAGGTTAAACATGTAGGGAAGACAGCTTCGTAATCAGTTCAACTTCACCATCTGACGTTCGTGATGATGCCCTAGTTAGGCCTCTTACGCCATTCGAACGGCCGAAGTTACCCGATGAGTTGGGGCACATAGGTATGTATTCATAGTCGTGATGGCGTCGGGGTCAGCGCTATGTCACCAGCCAAGCCTCGTCTTCCGCCTCTCATCACGCCATCGTAGTTATGCGGTGGTCATTCATTCATTTTCATACCGTCATTGTGATAGCGCCGTGGTCGTTCCATCGTCGTCTAACTTCTTTCGTCATCTGATTCTCGATACGCCACCCTCATCTAATCATTGTCCCTTTGACTTCACCGTCCTAAAGCCGTCATCATGTTTTTGTATTCATTTAGAACAGAGAGTAGGGCTCATTGAGATTTAGACAAAGATGTGTTTCATGCGTTTAAAAAAATGAAACTTGGTGCAGAGGCAATAGGAAGACAGCGAATGTTGTGGGCTGGTCTTCGACTCCATAACCTTGTAAGAAATGGCATCAGGTCACGTGGTTACAGGAAAGGCTTAATGTAGACGCATGCATACAAATGATGGCCAAAGCACTTGGCACAACTTAGGTATAATGCCACTAAACATCCCACATAACAAGAAGCCACTTGCCAAGATAATTGAGTTTCATTTTTTTTCACCAACGCAGTAGAAGGAATCTTGACGAACTTAGACTCATTTGATGCACGAAACGCTTCATAATTAAACTACATTTTCCCGCTTTGTATTTCCCACGAACGCGTCCGTTGTCGAATAAGGCGTGCAAAAGTATCTACACTAGTAAGAGTTAGCAAAATGGCCCGATCCCACCAAGCCTACAGAACCACAACTAACAACAGCGGGAACGCGGCCTTTACATAGGAAATGTTTGCTTGCGTAGACGTATGGGTGCCGGTGACCAGTTCTTTCTTTGCCGTGGCCTTTCGACCCGCTGCTTTTCCGGAGAAGTCGCGCAATTCATTCTTCTAGGCGTTCCAGCTTCCCAATGCTTCCTGATTTGTCTGAAACCATACGTTTGCCGTCTCTCAAAGATAAAATAGCATGTTTGCCAACATGAGCGCTGCATTGTTGTAGTGACTTACATGTTCATAATAGGTCAAGCAATTTTTAACGTCGGCGTCATCCGAACTGCAAATTGTTCCTGTGTCTTGAGGACACATAAGAACGATCACTAAACGTTGTCGTTCCTGGTGCTCTTGCTGTCGCCCACTCGTTGGGCATCGTGCCAGCGCTGAAGTGACGTCAGCTCTGTCGTCGCACGTCTGGCACCACGCGCATCCACCAAACTGTTAAGGGGATCGCACGTATGTAATAGGAAGCCAGTACATGCAATATATGTACTCGTACTTCGGGTAGAGCACTGAACAAACGTGCGAAGGGAAGAACTGGATAACACGATAGAAAACTTTTAAGTTGTATGTTTATTGAGGCAACATAATCTATCAAAATCTAACAAGCGCCAACTGTGTGTACAAGAGCAAAAAAAATCAAGACATAATCCAAACAATGCTAACCTGCTGGCCCTTTGTAGCAGTCGATCCAATGACACGTGCTACACAGATATGCAATCTCTTTTTTGTCACCAAATAGACGACAAACACGCGAAAATGTCTTCCTTCTTTCTAATTCGAAATGCCTATATATATATATATATATATAATTATTTGCCTCCACAGTATTGACAAAATGCGAGTGTCCTTATAGAATTGCCTGCAAACGCGACTACGGCAGTGGTGTATCAAGTCGGGGCAAGCGGAATGGGCAGGGAGAGATCGTGTCCCCGCCGTCTGTGGTTCATTCATCTGCCGCAGATGACTATTAAAACTACCACCAAAATCAATGGGGAAAATTTATCTAGTTGCTGCCATAGCAAATTGGAGAATTAGGAGTTAGGATAAACGACGAATATATCTTCACCGTGCAATTTGTGGAAGTTTCCATGGAAGCTATTTCTTTCGACCTGTTGCAATAACAATTTCAGTGGCCTGTCATTAATCATATAATTTAAACCTGTGCCCTATATCAAGGCTTCATTGGAAGCCCTGACACGTGTAACACCTTCGAGCGCAGCATAACAAATTTTTATGAAGGCGGTAATTCGTGCACCATGATTTTAATTCGCCAGAAAATTGGCCATAATGCTTCCTTTTTCTTGAGGAGTTCCGTTTACAGTCTTGCATAGGCAGCTGTTTAAAGATTTTTCTATTTCGTGAAATGTAGCTAAAACGCTTCGGGTCACATACATTTGGAGTTTACTACAAAAATGCATTTTTTTCGTATTTTTGGAGAATGTGCTTTTTAGAGAATTTATTAGGGTGTTGGTGATTTAGTGATTTGTAGCTAATTTATGTTCATTTATTATTTATAATATAAGCAATTTCATGCTTTGATGTTTGTGCACCTATATTGCAGGTGGCTCAGATCTCCATGTTGTATATATCAGACACTTCTAATAGATTGAAAAATGCTGACCTACGAGCAGTGTTAGCTCCTATCACCACTGCTCATCTCTACTGTGATTATGTTTCACTTAGGTTTCTTGTGTAATATTGCGTGGGTTCTGGTGAATAAACAGTTGGAAGTTCCAATCCGTATCCATCGTTTGTATCTAACCTTGTTCTAGTCTATTTAGCGCCATAAGTTTTTTTTTCTCACGAAAGTTCTTGAAGAACATTTGAATTTCAATATAGTGGGGAACCTTCAGAAATATAATCTCCTACCCACTAATAAGTATGGTTTCCAAAATGAAATATCCACGTAATCTGCGTTAGTTAAGATTCGTGATATTGTTATTGTCAATAGAAAAACAGTTATGCCCAGTGGAATTTAAATACTACAGGTTTGAATGAGCCTTCACTTCAGTTACACAGGACATATTTCTGTTTAAGCTATAGTTAGGAAGTCAGAGGTATTGCAGTGGACATGTTGAGTAGTGTTTTATCAAACAGAGATCACTTAGTAAAAGTCAGTCACACTAAATTCAGTTTACCTTGCAATAAATACCTTGTGTCTCAGGCTTTTATCTGAGGACCTACATCTTCGTTTTTACTTGACACGAGTGAAATTGTTGCGACTCCGCAAGTACTCTATCTTGAGTTACAGGCAGAAGATACAGTGTTGTGATCTCCTCTGACCGCATTTGTTCTCTGACTCCTGTCGTGAAGAAGTAGTAAATAACTTTCGAAGTGGCTGTCTCATAACCAATTAAGCTTGAAATAAAAAAAATCAATCTATGCCGCTTTCGCTCTAAATAATAAATCAGTAAGCCTTGCCGATTCGCTAACATTTAACGCGCAAGAACTCCGATAGCGTTTCAGAAGACGTTCTGGAATTCCACGAAAACATCCATAGACACGTATCATATAAGTTCAAGAAATACGAAGGAAAACACAAATATTTCACATGGTTACTACTACTTAAAAACATCTGGAATGCCAAAACTAAACGTCAAGTACAACTTAGAGATGGGCGAATATTGAAAGCTTCAAATGCGAATCAAACATTACAAACTAACTATAGGCATAAAAATTAACCATTTCTCATGAAATTAAATATTCGGGCTAGAAAATGAAGTCTTTTAGAATTTCGAAAAAAAGAAATACTTTGCAACAGCCGACTAATAAAATGAGCTGACTCTTCACCGTTTGCTAAACAAAGTATCTTAAGTTATGAAACGTCAAGCTGCTACAAAAGCTTAATCAATACAGGAAGAAACCGTGTAATGTAAGCTTAGTTTTTCATTTTGCGGCTCGAGCATACATGTTGACGAATATTTTTGCTTTTAATATCTAATCTCGTGTTTCTTGCGGACTATATAGTCATGTTACAGTTATCTGTTTACGCTACATTCAGTAATGTTTTATTCACCGCGGGCCCTTCTATATGTGTCTTAGGCACACGGATATTTAAACTGCTGCTCCTTTTCTTTTTTCCGAACTTCTAATCTTTCTTCAGCACGAATTACGCAGTACTTTTCGAAATAATATGGATATAAAGCAGCCTTACTATGTGCCTTTTCCTTCTAATTCAAAAGTTTGCCCTGCAGCAAACAAGCGGCAACATACAGTACATACAAATAATATGTACACGTTTTTATGGTTATTAGGAATGCTTGCTTACATCCAAGCTCTAAAGATTTTGAGAACCTCTTCATGCAGACCTTTAGAGATCTCGAGTTAGGATGGTCCCTGATTGTTAGTTATATTTAGTTGTCTTCTTTTGACTAGTCCGTGCAAGCGTCGTACCTAATTATAGCGACAAAAATATTCAAGTTGTAAATATATGCATCGGCGTTTGTATTTCTACGTGCTATACGATATTCAATATTTACCATTATTGTTCGATGTATATTAGAAAGAGATAATATTCCCACAACTTATATAGAAAGAGTTTTCGAAGTGGCAGACCAACAATCATGGTCATCCTTATTAACAGCCTATTTTTATGTCCACTCCATGAAGAAGGCCTACCCGCCGTGGTTGCTCAGTGGCTGTGGTGTTGGGCTGCTGAGCACGAGGTCGAGGGATCCAATCCCGGCCACGGGGGCCGCATTTCGATGGAGGAGAAATGCGAAAACACCCGTGGTACTCAGATTTAGGCGTGAGTTCGGTGAACCCCAGGTAGGCGTGCCTATGGCGTGTCTCATAATCAAAAAGTGATTTTGGCACGTAAAACCCCATAATTTTTTTCAAAAAGGCCTCTCGCAGCGATATCCAAGTACCCTTGTTTAACAATTGAATACGGGTAAGCGTAGTTCCAAGGCGGGACAAAAGAAAGACACAAAAGCACAGGACAAGCGCTTGTCCTGTGAATATGTGTCTTTATTTTGTCCCGTTTTGGAACGGCGCATACCAGTATTCAGTTGTTAAGCATGAACCAACTTGCCCAGCAACGAATTTTCTTAAATACTCCTGTATAGCGCTTGCTCATTACAACTTGCGCCTACAAATATCCTCATTTCATCACCCCACCTAATTTACTGCCGTCGTCGGCTGTGCTACAATTCCTTTGGCACCCATTGTTTAATGCTACACTGGCAATCTGCCCTACGCATTACGTAGCCTGCCACGCTCAATTTTTCTTCTAATGTCAGCTGGAATATCGGCTATACCCGTTTGCTCTCTGATCCACACCGCTCTATTCCTGTCTCTTAAAGGTACGCCTAACATTTTTCGTTCCGTCGATCTTCACGTGGTGATTAGCTTTCACTTGAGCTCCTTTATTAACCTCCATGCTTCCGCCTCATATGAAAGCACTGGCAGAATGCAATAGTTGTGCACTCTTCTTTTTCTCTCAGATAATAATTTCTCGTTGTGTTTAATCATCATACAGGTGACGGAGAAATTTCAGTGGGAAAACGCGTAATATATATTTAGCCACAGATCTGTCTACTCAAAATGTATATATATATATATATATATATATATATATATATATATATATATATATATATATATATATATATATATATATATATATATATATATATATATATATATATATATATACGATCAAATAATTAGAACCTTATTGGTCATACCTATAACATACTTACCTATGATGACCGAAACTATGGAAGAGGCTACTAATGCTGCTCTGTAAAGAAAGTTGTTGGGCCGACGTTGCCTCATATCGAAAGTCTTGTGGATAACGTTAGACAATTTTTAGAATGTGCGAGCTGTTTTTATCCTCTTTGCAGCGAACATTTCAAACCCTCGTAACTGGTCACATTTCCATAACAATGCACGTACAGCAGCTGTTGTGCTGAATATTGCCTTTCGGTATCTACGCAGCTGGCTGCAGCCGCCGTTTTGGGATGGGACCATGCTCCCTTTCTGGTACTGGCGTATTGCTTTGTTCATAGATGCGTTCTAAGTTTACATTTGTATTCTACATAAAAAAATTTTCCGGCATGACCTAAAAAGGGAATACGTATGTATTATAAACATTTCTATGATACTGTGCGGATGCCTCTTCCAGTAAGAACTTGAAAGTTAGCATAGTTACACCATTACATGAGCATTGCCTTTTTATTAGCAGAACACAAAATTTAACATATCTATTGCAGCATAATAACCAGCCATATAAATAAATTGCATGCAGCGAACAATAAGTACATCGCAGTTATAGTATTTAGGTGTTGTTTACTACTTTCTATAGAGCCGAGATTTCAAGTGTGTGCTACAGCAACGCAAACTGACTCACTACAGCAATGTGAAGCAAAAAAACAGTGTGAAGGATTGTTCTTGAATATCAAAAAAAATAATAGCGCAATGTTATAGATATTTATATGACGACAGTACGCATGCGTTAGCATCATGTAAAGGCTGAAAACGCTAATTCAACATGGCGTCTAAAAGATAATGACTAAAAGTGCATTGTACTTCTCGTGGTCAAATACATCAGTTCGTGCATATGTTCATACACGCTCGCTGCTTGCAGTTAACACATGCGCTTATATTCTACCGACGCTTCACTGCAAATAAATAAATTAAAGCAGCATCTTGATTCCCACTGAAGACGCCCTACATGTTAAAGCGTTTCCTGATTAATAAAGAAGCTTTCCAAAGGCCACCTGATGTATATCCCTAATATGTTCTTTACAGGGGAGCCCTCAGTGAAGACGAGCATCGTAATTCCCTTGCTAGTGTAGCTCCCATGGTAGCTTTTTGGTCTTTTTTGCTCGTGAGGGAGTGCTTCTACACATTGTGGTTCGCAGAAATCCCAGAAGTACGACAGCTACGCAAACGTGGTCTGTTTCTGCAATGTGCAGGGTAATTAGCTCAAATCAAAATTCGTCTCCCTTTGAGATCCCCAGTAGCAGTGGCTGCTTATGGCCGAATATGTCACTGGCGGTACCAATCAAATATGCTGAAGGGACCTCAAGCACTCCAGACTTGCAGAATTTCATCCCGGTTTGTTTGCTGAGTGCCCATGGCTTTTGTTATGAGTTAATATTGTTGCGGATAGTTTGATGCCAGCTATTTTACTTCATCACCGTTTCTGTACCTGCGCGCTATAAATTGTGAGTCTATTCCAAACCACCCGGTTTTTCATTCTCTTTTTATCTGCCAAATTTGTTTCAGCGCTGGTAAATATTAGGCAGTATGTCCCTACCGAACGAATGGTTGTGCATGCCAAAGAAACGTGGCAGACATATCTGCCAAAAGGAGCCCTTGTCGACAACTACTGCGGTGCTTGCATCGTCCTTTGAAATTGAAATTTAGATACACTGTGTGGTTCAAGCTACGTCAGCCGTTTAATTACGGTGGCAGATAAGAGAGAATTATGGGGAATGTCAATCAAACATGTAGCACACCACCGGCCACAAGATCGGTCAGTCCAAAGTGATTCCCTGTCAACAGGTTAGTTGTCGGTGTTACATATGCTGATCGTACCTTTGCGTCTGTGTTCTGTAGCGTCTCCAAACAGCAAACGCATTCTTGGTGCGCTTCCTACTACTTCACTAGAACCCACCAAGAGGGTGACGAGGGCCGGCGCTGACTATGCACGCTCAACAAACAAGCTTCCTTCGAGATGAGAGTGACCGCCACGTACTGTGCGAGCGGTGACGACGTTGGTTCAGCTGACCCTCACGAAGAGCACAAAGATCGCGGCAAGGAGCCAACGCATACGACTCTGTGGAAACAATATCGGCTCTCACTTCCCAAACACGTCTTGGTCGCGCCGTGTGCGGGAACGAAGGTGCAACGTCAGAGACGGAGTCCTGCAAGGTGCGGCCACCATGAGCGTGCTGTCAATAGTTTGTCCCCTCTGAGTGGCCGTCACAAGGTCGTCGAATTTCTTCGCCTAGGGACGTAAGGAAAATAACTACTTTATATAGAACTGTTGATTATGTCTAAAAGTGTTATTATAGGAACCGGAATACTTGCTTCAATAAGTAGATAAACAGCGAAAATTTCGCATTCGGATGTCAACGTGCATATATGCAAGCGAAAAGCGAGCTCTGCTCGTTTTTCGCTTGCATATATGCTGTGGCCGCCTACAGCATATCACACAGCACACAGCTGTGGCCGCACAGCGCATTTGTGCAGCGAAGCTGAGAGACTTGCTTTCATTGTATCTCGCATTTATATTTTAGTTTCCCACCCTTTACGCTGCAGCGATGGTAAGCGACCACTTCTCCGCCGCGTGCTGTAATGCTGGGATTGAGGCCGATATATTTGCAGATGCCGTCACCACTGCAGCTTTAGCACACAACGTGGTGCACTCGTGCAGTTGTGCACCCTAGCTAGAACAACACGGTAAACAAGCGGCAAATGGCGCAAGTGGCATTCATAACGCATGCGCAATGCATTTAACCGCCACGCTGCATGGCAGACAAAGCAAGCCAAAACATGGGTGCGTCGTAGTCAGCTTCATCGGTTTCCTGTGTGAACATCCTCGAGTGCAACAAACACTAAGTTGACAGAAAGAAAGCGTGAGAACGAGAAGTATCCCGCCGAACTGAATCGGTGAATTTGTTGCCTTCGCTCCCGCTCTTGAGTCCTCGCGTGTAACGAGTAGAACCGTGTTGCTAGTCAGTTTTTGTGGGTCCCACTACAAAAGTGTTTTAGTATGCCTTGAAACATCGGCGATTGTACATATGTGACGGGTGTTTCTTATTTCACCCTAATATCATCAATCAAAAAGAGACGCACGAACACCGACGCAGAAATGGACAGTGGACGGCTGACTCTATGCCTAGTTCTCTTAGCAAGGCACTCGTAAAGAAGGAAAGTTCGCGTAGCAATGTACCAGTGGCACCTCCATCGGCGCACACGATGCGTATTGGCATAATAAAATCGGTAAGTAATATATGATCCATATGCTAAAATGTGGTCACCATAGACTACGTTTACCATCTCTTACAGTGCGTTTGTTAGCTGACTGCCACGGCTCTAGACCTCTCTTCCATCTTCCCCGTCAAAAAAGGAAGAAATAGATATATTAATGCGTAAACAATGTATGCCCCATTGAGAAAAAATGTATCACAATGGGCGTGACCGAAAGATGGTTCCGGAAATGTCAGACGGCGCTTGCCAACATATACAATCCGAGATTGGTGTAAATAGCTCGTCGCCTAGCGGATTCTCGAATGAGAGTTTAATATAATACATGCATATGGAGATTTATTTAACTCCATCTCTCACAAGAGTTTTAATGGTGTTCAAATAGGACTAAATGTTAGTTCATTTCTCTGAGCAGCTTTGCAGATGTTTCAATGGAAGTGACTATTACTTCATTTCCAGAAGGAGTTTTTAAGTATACTAAATCGAATGATTATTTCTTCATTTCTTGAAGAAGGTTTCAAGCGTTCAATATCGAGTGAATATTACTTCTATATTTAAATTGTTTTAGGGGTTTCGTAGAGAGACATATTATTTCATTTATGGAAAGGTTTCCGGAGGTGGTTCAAGTGGAATAAGTACTACTCCATTTCCAGAGAGCTTGTCGAAGTCCCACTATATAATTTATAATTTTTTATACAATTAATTGAAGAAACAGCTCTTGTTTTGTGGCTTTGCGACATTTATTGAACGATGAAGTACTGCGGCTGCTTTCGTCTCTGCCGGTAACAACTTTTACCGTGCTTAGTTTTTGTACCATCTTTATAGCTATATTTGCTTAAATTTTTAATTTACTGATAATCATTCTGTGGATATTAACATAGAAGGGAAGTATAGTAAGAGCATTTATCTGCCCATCTAGTGAACCGCGCTTTCTCGACTAGGCAGCTCTGTACAGTAACCATATGTCGAAACGCCACCTCAGCACAAATAAGATGCCCGTATTTCCGCTTTCACGTGCGCGAGAGCATGACATTGGTAAGATTAAAGTTTGCACAGTGAATTTTTTTTCCTTCACACCATTAGAAAATGAAACCTTGACAGGAGTACATTCTCGCCTATAAGTTTCTTGTTAGCATTTGAACGTACGTTATGATTTAATAAAGAGAATAAAACTGGGAATTGTTGATATAGGTGTATGATGTGTATTTTATTATCCCTAGGCATCACAACTTCACAGGCAAGACCAAACATAGAGGAAAACAGCATTCGAAGAAACTAAGATGTAGTAAGTGTGCGTTATTTGAATTAATACGTATATTACCCATACCATAAAGTGTTTTCCATACATCAAGAAAACCAAAAGATGAACGTATTGCACACTCATTAAACAAAGGCGCACGAAAACAACACAATGCCGATTTACTGAAAAAAGGATGCGCAGACTACATAGAATGACAGAACGACGCATAGTCAACTACGAGAACAATTACTTGAGTAAACCATATACAGTATCGTACTCCTTACCTTAGGGGAAACGTCATTTAAAACAAGAAATGGAATCCCCTTAGACAGTACTTCTTTAAAAAACAGTCTATCACGGTAGCCGACCTACAAGCTATCGCAAATGGCTTTTATTCAGTATGAGGCATTGTGAAAAGTTCATACATCTTCCCGCATTTAAAAATTTGACAGCCTAACCGACGTTCCAGTTATGCATCGTGCCCTTTGACCCTAACACTATTAGAGTGTCAGCATGACTTCCTCCTCACCAGTTGAGGGCGAACGTGCAGGCAACCTCGCGGCAACGAACTCACCGCACTCCGGTGAGGTCAGTGTCCCCCAAACCTACCAAACGTGTGTCGGAGTGACGAGAGGCGAGGATTGTTCGCGTCTCCACAACTTGCTCGCTATCCCAATGCATCGCGTCGCCTTGGAATGAGTCACGCATCTGCCAAAACTGATGTCAAAACCTCACAAGCAAGTGCATGCAAGCGCTGCTGCAACGCAAGTACATGCACACGGACTTACACATGGAAGCTTCCAGGCGTAAGCGTCCACGATAAAAGCGCCTACGTACACACACGTAGTAAAACGCGCGCGCTCACACAAGCGCACATACGCTCAAATAACGTGCGCTCGCCTTCCTTCTTTCTGCACACGCCAAGAGGCACGGACACGCCATTTTTTCGTCATGAAATGTGCCCACTTGCTCTTAACCCTTACAAAAAATGTTGTTGAAAATCCATTGATCCTCCATCGCTATTTCCTTGTACCATCAGCAGAAAAATTGTGAAAATTTCATTCGTATTACATGGAGGATTTGTTGAAAAGTCATGGAAAAGTGGCCACCGTGAATACATTGCAAGTTCATTGGAGTATTATTGTTATGTATTTCGGTGGAGTCTTCATTGCATTTTTATGGCGATGTTTTTTCATGGGATCTTCATTGGATTTGCATTCTACGGTTTTTCAATTGGTTTGTTATTGTATTGCGCCTTGTCTCCATAAAGTTGTGATTGCATTTATTCGTCAGTGCAATGACTTCATGTCATATAACGCTTACTGAGGCTAAATGTGAGGTGTAGCCAGCCGTAGCAAAGAAGAAGGCATATGAAAAGGCATGGTCTTAGTGCATGTTATTTATCGCGACAGAAACAAGGATAGGATGTT
Source organism: Dermacentor variabilis (assembly GCF_050947875.1). Lineage (NCBI taxonomy): Eukaryota > Metazoa > Arthropoda > Arachnida > Ixodida > Ixodidae > Dermacentor > Dermacentor variabilis. Next base: position 133,941,873 of record NC_134571.1, read on the forward strand.
CTTAATGTGCGGAACACTGGCTCCCGGAAACTAAGCAGGTGTATCCTGAAAAACATATAAGTAAATGAAACAATGTAACAATGAATCAAGCAAAATAAATTAGCAGGCAATAATGCTTATTTAATCCACAATAAATATCTACTACAAGCTTTCATGTTTAATCTATGAAGTACTGATGTTCTGTATAAGGAGCTATAACAACAGCAGAATGAGTCACGGTAAATGTGGCATGAGCATTGTGCCAGCTGCTAGACAAAATATACAACTAAATGAGCATCTATGCAGAATAAGCTAGCTTCATGCTCGAATTATCTGCCTGAAATATCCTGCAATATTTTTGTGTTATCCTTGACTCAATGATTACTGCAAATATCGTTAACGTTTAAGTTATCTGATCGTCTATGGCGATGCAAAGCTTGAATATACCATATGAAAACATTGGAACTGCAGCGCACTACTTTCTCTCACTGTTTATTTGCTTTAAGACAAAACATTTAGCATTATTAAATCAGGTGCAGCCTGCTGCTTACACATCAGAGCAGTGCTGATGAGAGACACGCCAAATGAACTAAATCAGCTCCATGCTCAACGTGACTGTCACACCAATGTGATGGGGCTCTTCCTCTCTGTGCATTCACTAAGGTCCTGCTAGAGTGAGCCCTTCATGCAACATATATATTTGACAGTTTGTAATAGCAAGGAGCGCTAAGTTAATCTAAGAAGTCCTGAAAAGTATTGAAGTTTTTTTTGAGTAAAACAGCTATAAAATAGCTAGCAGATAGCAAATCAGGGAGCATGTTTTAAAATTTGCCATGAGAAACAGCGGGTGCAGAAGTAGACCCTAGGAATATAAGTACGCTATCGGTCCAGCTATGATCTTGAAGCAGCACACTTACATCTAAGACCTACACATAAAAAGGGACTACACAGGCGCCGGAGAGCAACTACTGCTTTATTGCTGAAAGACCTATCTTTAGTAGTGTCTCTTGAAAAGTGCACATGCTCTAATTGCAGTGAGGCGTGACAAGAGGCGGAGCAAAAGAAAAAAAACACAAGTAAAGATGACATTTTTGGATTTCCATTTTATGAATAATCGAAGTCCAATATAACGGCGTGGTTTTTCGGAGCATGATACCGAGGGCCAACTGATACACCTATCTTTCCATTTGTCAACTTCTATTGCTTCGAAAATTTCCCCGGTTTCATTTCTTGTGTTCTCTGTGCACTACTTCCGTATCTTTCAGGATGGGTTTGGAGCCACAATGCTTGCAATGAAACGCTATATTATCTGAATCTTTAGCCGTGCAGTGATAATTGTACTCAGTTAGCCTAGTATTCAAGGACCTGCCCGTCCTCCCAAAGTATACCTTGTTAGAGGACAGAGGGATCTTATAAACCACTTTCTTTGTACAATTGACGTAGGGCTTTCGGTGGTAGATTGCACAAGGAATTCTTCCTTTTTTGCGCCATTCACCTTTTTGCACAGGCTCGACAATCACACAGACGCGGAAAACACCACATAAACGCCGGCTCTTTGACCTATCTTTCACAGATTGTGGGAAATTGCATGCACATTAGGCATGACCACCTTGTCTTGACAGTACTTCTGACTGCGCGCTGATCCACTTGTCTGTTTTGTTTTCTTTAGTGCGCATTCTGCAACTGATATCAAGAGCTTCAAGGTATACCCAGAGCTGAGGCAGAGAACGTGGTTTATTAAGCTTGTTTCAACTTTGTGATGGCATGTTTTTTGCTGAGCGTTAAGAAAGCAAGAGCGGACAATCGCCTCTTCACAAGCTTTGAATGGGCTGAGTGGTAGAGAAGGACAGTTTTGTTGCTCCTTGGTTCATAAGACCAACACATATGATCAGAGAATACTTACGCATTAAGGTCTAAAAACATAATAAAACCACCGATAGGTAGCTTATTCGTTAGTAACAATGGCGCGAGGCATTTAGAAAACGCCGCCTTTGTGTGTATGTATCCGCTGATCAGGTATGTCGGTCTTATGAACCAAGGAACAACAAACCTGTCCTTCGCTACCAATCGGCAAATTGAAAGCTTGTGAGGAGGGCGATTTTCCGCTCTTGCTTTCTTAACACACTGCAAAAATCATGCTATCAGAAACGTGAAACCAGCCTCACAAACCAAGTAACCCGTTTCAAGAGCTGTGGGTATTCATCGAAGGTCTTGATATGTTTTAGAATTTAGACTAAAGACAAAAAAGCGAGCGGATCCAATCGCAGTCACAAGGACTCTCAACACAACACAGTCATACCTTATGTACACACAATTTTTCACAATCTGCGAAAGATGGTTCAAAGGGCCGTGGTTATGTTGTGTTTTCCGCACCTGTTGCGGAGCTACAGAACAAGAGCTAGCAGAGCTGGTACATTCTATGTGGCAAACAGAATGTCAATTTGCTCACCGCCCGCTACCGACGTTGGCGGCCTGGGTAGTACCACGGCACTGTCCCAGTATTTGCCATCGTCTAGGCAAAGGCTGGCTCGAGGGCAACCTTGGCAACTGGTGGCGGAGCGTGGTGCTGCTCCCATAAGAGCGTCTATGTGATTTGGTAGGAGAAGCCTGTGCAAAAAGATGAATGGTGCAAAAAAGGAACGAGTCTCTGTGCAATCAACTATCCAAAGCCCTACGTCACTTGTGCAAAGGGAGTGGTTTATAAGATCCTTCTGTCCTGTAACAAGGTATAGACTGGGAAGACAGGCAGGTACTTAAATATACGAGGCTAACTGAGCACGATTATCACTGTACGGCTAAAGATACAAGTCAAATAGCCTTTAATTGCAAGGGTTGTGGCTGCAAACCCGTCCTCAAAGATACGAAAGTTTTGCAGAGGGAACACGAAAAACAAACACGGGAAATTCTTAAAGCAATAGAAATTGACAAATGGAAAGATTTGTGTATCAGTTGCCCCTCGGTATCATTCTCTGAAAAAGCGCGCCGCTATCTTGCACTTTGATTATTGACAGAGTGGGAAATGCAAAAGGCCATCTATATTTATGGTTTTTGTTTGTGTTTTACTCTGGCTCTCGTCATATCTCACTACGACCAGAGCACATGCGCTTCCGCAGGGTCACTGCAATAGAGCGGTCGACGTTGAGCAATAAAGCAGTAGAAGCAGTCCAATGCCTGTGTTTGTCTTTTCTATGTGTACGGGCATGTGTCAGATGTAAGTATGCTACTTTAATACGAAGGCTCACCAACTAGCCCATCAGGATATTTTAAGCAGCTGTAATCAATCCATAGCTCAACCAACCATTTGTTTTATTAGGCCTCTAAAATTTGTTAATGACATGGTGGCCGTATTGTTAATAATAAAAGAAGTTAACTATTTTTTCTACACTAATTATTAAGAACACTTACTATACTTCAGCTAGTTGCTAACAGTACAGTTGGTATAATTAGCCTTCCTTCAACCTATACGCATGTTCGGATTTCATTATTTAAGTCCAAATGACTGTAATACAATAGCGTACACACCTATCGGTCTCCTCACATACGGTGTTGAGAGCCTCCTCCTGAACCGTCTCACTCCGAAGACAGTTCTCACCGCAAAAGAGCGACTTGCCGTGGAGCTCAGCATCAGGAAAGAAGTAGTGCAAAAGTGCCCTGGCAAACTTTACTCGGCCACTGCTACTGTCACAGGCCTGGCTCAACTGATCGAGGATGCTCTTATCAATAAGCGCCCCGCTGCCATCGTCAACCTGTACACAGAAAATTAAGCGACACTTTAGAAGCTCACTTTTGATCACACAGAGCACAATGGTGAACAGTGTATCTTGAAATTGACTAGCAACAAATGACAGCAGAAGAAATACAAGTGTCTCGCAGCATCGTTGCATGGTTTGCATTGCAGAGGCATTTCTTTGACAGTTACTTGCAGTTACGGACATATTTTTTACCCACTCGCCCAAACTGCCACGTTTTTCGGTTACTGACACTGCAGCACATGTGCACGTGTGCGAGCAAATATAAATTGTTCAGAGGTGTACTCTGTTGTTCAGACGTCTAGTCACCAACAGAAACACGGGCTGTTGTCAGTGAGCGTGATCTCGTACACGATCATTGTTAATGATTGCTAAATATCGTACAGTACTAGCAACTTTCCTACGACGGCTTGCTACCGGCTACCATGACGGCCAGATATCAATTTTAGTCATAGTGATACATCGCAAGATCAACTTAAAATCCTTAAGTGATCCGCACAGATCCCTTTCACCATCTCAAGTGATTTCAGGGGTCAGCAATTTGGAAAACACTGATTTAACCTTGCTTTGCTCACAGAATGATTTCAAGTGCACTGTACAGCCAAAAAAAGAAAATGAAAATAAGAAGGGAGAACAACTGGTAGCGTACAATAAGCGTACCTCTGCGCTAGCTATTACTGGTTCTTCTGGCTTCCTCTCTATGTTGTTGAAGATTTTTTGTAGCCTCCTCACCCTCTTGCCAGTTTCTGCATATTCAGAAAGCAATACAACCACTGAATAAAAGTATAAAGTACTTCAGTCAAATAGCATCAAGGACTAATTCTTTATGCAGCGAAATATCTCGCACTTAATAATGAATTTCGCGACACTTCCGTTCTTTTTGTGCATCAGTCACTGATGCGTTATTTGGTGAGCCTGGCATTTAACATGAGTTGGGTGCATGACACTTTGTGATAGCTGAGGAAAACCTAGAAGCCTTCTGCTAAAGTGTTGGAGGTCTATAGACATGCTGCACAGATAGTTTTTTATTTTAAGAATAGGCATTTATATTCACAAAACTAAAACAAAAAATTGACGGATATATTTTTCAAGCTGCAAAAGGAAGGGACATATTGTTACGATAAATACATTTCAGGTTTTTTTTGACGATGCTGCAGTATTTAATATTCCTCATAAATTCTAGTATGTATTGAAGACTAACAGGCCCAAACACTGCTGCAGTGTTCCTTTTTGTCCCGAATCATGGAGTTCCTTACATAAAATGGCTACAGGGCCTCGACACCTACACCCCTATAAATATTACAGGGCACGTACACCGGACCTTCTTTGTGTGGAAGGGCATGTTCAACTGGTCCTTGTTGTGCTACCACTCTTTATTCAGTGTGGCAAAGTACAGCCGCGCATGCAGCGAAGGGCCTTAAATATCCTTTTTTGTTTTCACAGAAAGTATTAATCAGATGGTGTAAGAATGTCGCCTGTTGTTGATGTGTCATGCAAGTTTGCACGAGTATCAGACACAATGTGCCCTGTCCTCTTGTAAAGATGCTGTGGATGTCACTATTTAAAGTATTTTATAAATGCAGTACTACATATCAGCTGCACATTGAAATGTCATGAAGAATAAAAAAAAATGTATATAAGCGCGTAATGCTTATGTAACCAAGTGTTTCTGGCTACCAGCTGCTGTGTTAGCAATGTTTTTGTGTGACTGAATGAATTAGTTGAATATTTTTATTGTTGACTGCATATGTTTTAGGTATATTGACATAGGAAGAACCAAATTCTTTTACTAGCACCTTTTCACAGAACATTTAAGAGAAAACTTCAAAAGAAAGTGCCTGATATTACGACATCTTTAGGACAAGGCACTTTTCTGTGTGGAGAACATAAAAGTTATAATTTGGGTCAGTCCTCCGAAGGGAAAAATGCCCCAGATTTGATGTAAAGCATGCACTTTTTCTTTCTTATTCAGAGGCTTGCATGCTTTAACAATTTTTTTTAGCGCGAAGGCATATATATACAGTAACACTTGATTAGCATGTCTTTTTCTGGGATACGCCACAGCTTTCTGAGTAAAATCTTGTTCTTTAAAATATCCAGAGTGCACAAATAATTTCGTGTAAATAATTTTTCAACATGAAAAAGATATCCAGTGCTGGGAGAGAAACTGGTGGCGTCTATCACATGCGCTTTGGGCATTTTTTTCTACTTTTTTACAATACGGTGGCAGTCGATTGGCGAACGATCCAACAGCCTGTTTTATAGGACGATCCGCGTTTATCAGACATGACACGATATCAGCCACGAGATTTCTGCATGACTAATTATGACGATACAACAAAAAGACAAACCACAAATTCGATGGTCATATAAACAGCTGTGGCATGGGCCCTGCTGCAACAGTAACACTTAAAACGGGGTCAGGAGTCAAGTTAAACATTCAAATTCGGTGATTTTGCTAAGCAAAGCCACGATCTCATTACAAGGCATGCCGCAGTGTACGGCTGAATTAAATTTGATGATGACCCCGAACTTTAACAAGTACCCATATACAAGCCGGAGCGTTTTTTTGCATTTCGCCTTATTGAAATGCGGCTGCTGCGGCCGGAGTTGCACCCGCGGCCTCAAGGACAGTAGCGCAACACTAAACAACCGTAACGGATGGGGAAGAGCATGGGAACACAGGAACAGGCACCCTTGTTTTAAGCGGTTTCGCGCATTTCAGTTCTTACCCGCCGTGGATGCTCAGTGGCTATGGTGTTGGGCTGCTCAGCACGAGGTCGCGGGATCGAATCCCGGCCACGGCGGCCACATTTCGATGGGGGCGAAATGCGAAAACACCTGTGTACTTAGATTTAGGTGCACGTTAAAGAAACCTAGTGGTCGAAATTTTCGGAGTCCTCCACTACGGCGGGCCTCATAATCAGAAAGTGGTTTTCGCACGTAAAACCCCATAATTTCATTTTAGTTCTTAAGTCGTTCGATCGCGATAAACTTGCTTACCGTACAGTGCAGAGGAATAGGCGAGGCTGTTAAATACACCGCTTGAACAGAAGACATGACCCCACCGTGGCGCTAGATCGACCGAATGCGCATGCAACACGCTATATACTCAAGCACCCCGGAGCGGCCCGTCAGAAAATGTTTTGACGCCGGCGCCATGCAGCACGTGTAAATAAGACATTCAGCTCGGAGTGGTTGTGACTGACTCAGCACGAGGGCTGCAGGCGCAAGTCTGCGTGACGCACGCCCTGCAAAGAAAAAATTGCCCCGCGACTTCTACAACACCAGCCAGAACACTGCCGATCACTTATACACACAATACAGAAACGTGCTTAGCATCAGGTCAGCCGGCGCTCCATACTTCGTGCACGCTTACATGCAGCCCAGTCGGTGGCATACCTCCGCGTCAGCCAATGGACGGACGGCTATATTCTGTTTTTAGTCTCCTACACTCTTGGCTAAAATGTTTGTTGTCGCGCAAGAGCAGATGACAACACACACATATGTTTAAAGCTCATATCAAATCAAATCAATCAATCAATCAAACCTATCAAAGCTGCGCCTTGATCTTCTAGACATTTTCCCTATGTCCGTTTCAGGAAATAAATTTGCTGTGGTCGCATCAAATTACGTCACGCGCGTTGCAATCACCTGGGCATTGCCGGCAAGCATTTCCAAAGACGTCACTGATTTTCTCCTCCACAACGTAATTAAACATCGTGGCGCCCCTTGGCAGCCCCTCACCGGTCGTGGCAAGTACTTCCTCTCATGAATGATAGATGACATACTTCGTGCCTGCTGCAGTGAACATATGCTCACCACCGCGTATCATGCAGAGACAAATGGACTGACCGAGCACCAGAACCGAACGCTGACATACTGGCCATGTATGTTTCACCTGATCACCGTGACTGCGACAGCACGTTACCATTTGTTACCTTCTCGTAGAATTCGTCACGGCATCACAACGCTGAAACCACCGCGTTACTTAGTGTTTAGCCGACATCATGCATTGCCATTCGAGACTCTCTTTCCGTCGGTTCCTAACTCGCCTACTGAATACGCCAGTGACGTCGTTGGTCGAGCCCGTGCAGCTCGTCAACTTGCCCACGACCGACTCTTTGCTTCGCAAGACTACCAAAAGTCCCGTTATGACAGCTGACAAAGAAGTATGCACTTCACGGCTGGTTATTTGCTCCTCCTATGGTCTCAATGCCGGCGCGTTGGCCTATCAGAGAAGCTCCTGCCACGTTGAACTGGGCCCTGCAAGGTTCTGCGTCAACTCGATGACGTCAGTTACGAAACTATACCCCTGCACCCTTCTAGCTACTCACTTTCCTAGCAAGCGCCAGGATGGCGAAACGAAGAGGGAAGCGATCCAAACAGGGAAGAATGCGAAGTTTGGCAGAGCGATGAAGACGAAGATGAGGTCACTTGCTTTTGGGCCGGATCAGACATCTTGTCTTTCCCTAGCTTTCTTTGTAAATATTTTGTATATATATTTCCCCCCTACATATCGACTCCGTCACAATATTTTTTCACCGTTAATATCCAGCGAGCAAAACGACCTGCTGGATTCTGTATACGTTGCAGCCAAGTAAGCGTCATATGGCCTATTTGGACAGTAATAGAGGCATCGCCAAAGCAGAAGACACATTTTTTTTTTAGAGCGAAGACAATGGCAAGATATTCGTGCTACGTTACTGTGCAACTTTTTATCTGCCGGCGTTAAATTGCGACTTGCAAACCTAACAAGCCTCAACTCACCCTCGAATTCCTATAGCAAAACAACGCCTACGCCGCAGTCGCTAGCGTCCGTTTGTAGCACAAGCGACTTGTTTAAGTAGGGGAGTTTTAGAGCTGTGGTCTCATCAACTGCAGTGGTCATAGTTCTAAACGCGTAGTGCTGAGATTCACTCAAACTTAGTTTCACGCATTTGCCCACGAGTTGAATAAGTGGAACCGTGAGCTCTGTGCAGCGTGATATGAAAGAACGGAATAACGCAACCATTCCCAAAAAAGGCTGCAAGCTCTTGAAGTCGTGTGGGCAAGGGTATACTGCAATGGCGCGACGCTTCACGTCATTAGGGCGAAGCTGACTGTGGTTAATAGAAAATCGAACAAGTCTGCCCCTTAACGCACTAATTGGACTTTTCTAGAAGTCGCGGTTAGCCCCGCTTATTGCATTTTCCGATGAGCGATGGCAAGGTTTTTTAGGTGTTCCTCAAGATTGCGCGAAAAAATGACATCATTCATGCATGCCATTGCGAATCTCTACAGCGCGTCATCGAGAACACTATCCATTAGGTGCTGGAAAGGACGAGGTGCGTTGTTCAAGTCAAATGGAATGCGGACAAATTTGAAGAATCCTTTATAGCAAATGAATGCTCTTTTGTGGATGTAAGCGTGTGCTATTTCAATTTGCAGAAATTCCCGAGGGAAACCGAGTGCAGTGAACAGCCTTCCACTTCCCATACTTGATAGAATTAACTCAATTGAGAAAAAAAGGGATAATCTTACAACCAGTGCATCGTTTAGGCATCGATAGTCTACGCATAAGCGAGCTGTTCCATCTTTTTTAGGCGATATAACAACAGGAGATGACCAAGGGCTTTGGGACGGTCTCACCACACCTGTATCAATCAGTACGGCCGGCAACACCCATGAACGCCCGCTTGTGAGCACTCAGTGGCATTTGGTTGCAGCTCCAAGGATGTGCGTTTCCTGTTTACTCTATCGATGCGGTGACGCAGTAAATAAGTGTAGTCGGTATTTTCGGTGAACATGTCTGCGAACGGCTCCAGCGTGCGCACGAGCTGTAATTCCTGCGCATCCTCAAAAGTGCATTTCTCGAAAGGTTCCGGTATCTTAGGTGGCAAAGCCGAGTTAAAAAGGAACGTGTCCGAGTTGAGTTCTATACACGGAAAGAGAAGCCGGAGCAAAGTCACACAAGTCGAAAGTGCAAGTAACTGGCAAGCCGCTGTTTACCACGTCTAAGACTATGTTTTCACGGGCAATAAAGTCCCGGTACCGCAGCATGGGTAGTGCCAACCTCGGGCAATAAATAAAATGCTGTCGACATCCCTTACTCAAGAGAGAGCGTGAGACGCATTGCAGCTTGTGTTGTTATTAATGTTCCGTCAGCAGCTCTCAAGTGCATATTACATTGCTTGCGTTGTCTTTACGCGTGTGGCACAAGTGAAAAAAAATGTGATCTTCAAGGACAGAGATGATGTCACCAGTATCTAGAAGCGCGGATACCTCCGTGTCTAAACATGTACCTTAATGTATACTACAGAACAAGAGCTAGCAGAGCTGGTACATTCTATGTGGCAAACAGAATGTCAATTTGCTCACCGCCCGCTACAGAGGTTGGCGGCCTGGGTAGTACCACGGCACTGTCCCAGTATTTGCCTTCGTCTAGGCAGAGGCTGGCTCGAGGGCAACGTTGGCAACTGGTGGCGGAGCGTGGTGTTGCTACCATAAGAGCGTCTATGTGATTTGGTAGGAGAAGCCTGCAAGTCCCTCAAGAGAGGGAAATGGACGGCCAAACAGATATGGCCTGATGCGAGGGGGGCACCGTAGCAAACCATGTAAGACCCATTTAGGTCTCGGTAGTGCTGGCAGAAAGAGTTCCTGCATGCATAAAACGCATTCTCCCAGACGCTCATCTGGATGTTGCGTTCGGGCGTCCAGCTCGCGTCGGTTGCGGTAGTTGTAGACTACCGGCAGGAACTCCGGTTGGAACGCCGCGAGAAATTGGTCCCAGGGGAGGAACGGAGGCTGCACGAGCAGCCATAGTTGCGTGTTACCTCGAAGAGCAAGCGGCAAGACTCATTCGATTAAGTCAGGCTCCGAGACACCCAAAGCGGTACTGTAAAGGGACAAATCATCCAGAAAATTAGAGAGAGATTTCTTGGCGTCGTGCTCGATAACCGTTGGAAAGTCCATCGTCAGCTTCGTCAGTACCAATGGTTGCGCATGCTAGTCAGTCGTGAGCGTGGCGGAGCCCATCTCTTCAAGCCGAGCCGATAAAGTCTGGCACAACGCGGTGATCTGACACAAAGGTGACGAGGCCGTAGCTTCTTGTTGCTCACCGGCTTCATCACAGTCGAGAAGCCGTATTCCTATCATCGTCTTTCAAGACTGCCTTGCGTGCCGAAAAGCATCTCTCCATGAAAAAAATAGGCAAAATAAACACGGAAAACAAGAAACAAAACATACGTTCACACAAATAAAGCCACACAAGAAGTGGTCACCCAACCACGAAAGATCCAAAACCACTACCCTGACACGGGTGCATGAGCCAGTTAAATATGGTGACGATGGCGGCAAAGCGGCGCAACTATGTAGTCGGCGTCCCCGTAATTTATAGAACATTGCAGTTTAAAAACCCGTTGCTCCTGCAAAACTGTTAGATCTGGTCATGCAAGTGCACTCTGTATAGTGGACGTTCGCTGGTGTTCATAAAACATCGCTTAAAGAAACGTACCATGGAGAAAAAATGCTAGGGGGAGGGTTAACGGTATCAGCAGAGAAACATCAGAAAACTCCCTTATGAGGCGCTTCTGAAGGATAAACTGTTACTCGGTGTCATATAATCATAAGTAATACTGATGGTGTGGGTAAATAATAGTTTATGCCGTAGGTTAGCGCGCAAGGCCGAAAGCAACAGATGGCATGGGCGCGCAGCAGAATCGAGCCTTTGAAACAAGAACTGCGGGCAGGACAGAAGTACGAAAAGACATCCAGTTGGTCCAGAGCGGATATTCCGATGTTGCTTGGCTGTGTGAGAAACACCTGTAGGTGTTGTGGTGTGGTTGGTTGTAGGCGTCGTTTCATTGAGCTATGCGGTTGTTTCTCTTGTCTAAGTTTGATTATTGAGAGTTACACGTTTTGCCCTGACTTGCGTACGATAAATGTGACTAAATATTAGCCATATTACTTCATGTGTTACGCGCATATGACTAGCCCAGTTAACTTGCTGGTAACACAGGTAGTAAGATTGTTGAGCCTCAGAATCTCCATATTGTTTTTATTTTCTGTGAACCTTGTGTGTTACTAGAAGAAATATAAGGATCGCCAAAATAACACACGTGTCTGGGAAATGAAGAACCACGAAAACATTTACGCGATCATATTCCCCCTATTGTTACTGAACATCTACGGCAAGAGTTTCTGCCGACATCTTGGTGAAAGCCTATAAGGTGCTATATCGCAAAAGCACTTCACAACAAGAAAATAAATTTCTATTGGACATTGTGTAGCAGTTTTAGTGGGCGCAGCTCCTACGCCCGCAGATGTGGATACGAAAACGAGCCTGCGGGAAGCAGCGCATCTGCTCTTCGACCCAAAAGCCCGCACTACAGAAGTTCTCTTTGCGGAACAGCGACATTCCATCGCGATGACTATGCTCTTAGTATTAACTGTATATATTTCCATACTGCTGTACTGCCCTCGCTTAACGTTGCCTAAACTCCATTCTGTTGTGCATTCCCACCATCTGTTGCTTTCTCCTTTGCATGCTGACCTACCGTACAAATCTTTATTTACCCACACCATTGCCATTACTCTGTGTCATATGACGCAGAGTAATAGCATATTTTACAGAAGCGCTTAATAAGTGAGCTCTACGATGTGACTTCGCTCATATTGTTTATTATTGTCATCATCAACCTATTTGAGCCCTCAATCGCCAGTTATCTCTGTCCTTCGCCAACTGATTCGAACTTGCATCTGCGAATTTCATAATTTCATTTCCCTATCAAGTTTTGTGCTGTCCACCACTGCGCTTCCCTTTTCTTCGCACACTTTCTGTAACTCGTCCATCATGTAATCCTGCGTATTACATGGACTGAATAGCTAAATTTTTTCTATTGATGTCAATTAGAATATCCGATGTCCCCGTTGCTCTCTCGTCCACACCTCTCACTGCCTGACTATAAACGTTACCGCTTACATTCTTCGTTACATCGCTCCTTGCGTGGTCGTTAACTTGTTCTCGAGCTTCATTGTCAACCTCCAAGTTTCTGCCCTCTATGCTAGCACCAGTAGAATCCATTCATTGTACACATTGCTTTTAGATAATAGTGGTAAGCTTGCAGTAAGTATCCAGCAACGTCTGCCGTATGCACTCCAACCCATGTTTATTCTTCTGTAAGTTTCCTTCTCATGATCAGGGTCCCCTGAGAGTAAATGGCCTTCATAAGCAATATTCTTAACAACACCTAACATTTTTTTCCGCTTTACGTTTTAAGCATGAAAGGCTTAAAACTTTGCTCCCATTCTCAACTACCTTCAAGGCACTTTGTGCTAAAATTGAGAGCCGTTATGCCGGACACTCAGGACGAAAACGGGCGAGAACGAAACTAGGTTATATGGGCATCGCTGGGAGAACAGAACCACGTCATCCGTGCAACCTATGAAAACAAAAAAAAATGCGGTCTCTGGCCCCCATCATTTTGTACAAGACCACATTACATGCGCTTGTTACTGCCCAAACAAGTTACAAAATTATTGCTTTCGATTAATTCTTAAAGTTTGTTCACAATATCACTCAAGGTGTAACTTCTAGTACGCTGTCGTTTAAATTGTCATTTAATATAGCGACGTTCAAAAAGCAGATACAGGACACCATGCACTTTTATTTGATATTTCTGACAGAAGGTGGCCTGCGTTCTTTTCAATGCCAGCGGCCTGAGTTCCGCAGCACCAGTTTAGTGCCGCCTCAAGAGACTGCGCCACGCTGCGTGACTGGGCCGGCAGGGTCGGCCGCCCCGCTGATGGTTGTTCGGCGGAGACGAGACTTGTAACGAGGTTCATTTCAAAACAGGTTCATTTAGGCTCAACTAGTTTTCAGGCCTCCGCTGCGTCGTGGCCGTATATACTTCTGCAGCGTTCTTCATTTCAATGACGTCGCCGACACAAATTCATAAGCCATAAAAGAAGCCCATTAATTAGAGCGGTAGGAAGCGTTTTCGAGAAACCGATCGCAAGAGCCGCAGACTGCTCGACTGTGCCCACAACGACATAATTATGCGGCCGTTAACAAATGTGAGAACGCCGCCACGGCCGCGCATTTCCATCCGACCACTTCGACACGAGAAGAAAAAAAAAACTAGCCACAGACGCTGAGCGCGCTGCAGTGTTCGAAGAAAAGAAAGCGGCTGAAGGCGGCGGCATCACAGGCCGCAGAAGACGATATATAGGCGGAAATTTAACAGTGGAGCTGTTAGGACCTCGCTGGGTTTCTCTTTGCGTCCGCAGCTTCGTAGACCTGGGGGAGATAGAGCTGAGAGAGAGTGAAAGCCGAGTATTAAAAATTGGTCAACGATTACGCTTCATGGTAACGCGATCTTTTAGCAAAAATGCTGCCTTATTTCAACAAGAGGCAACCGCATACAGAACAGGCAGTGCAGAACGGAGGCGGTTCTGCGTTTCGCATTTGGCAGCACGCACCTCGATCCGCCGCTATCAAGCGGGCGCTCCGGAGACGCACCATCTTATAGTGAGTCACCACTGTGGAGTGGGAGGGACATCAGCAATTATTGTTGAATGTTTCTTCTGAGGTGGGATGAAGAAACAGGAGGAGAACAGGGGTATTTAGTAGAGGTCACACACTCATTCACTCACAAACAGGCCTCAATGTGGCCGCATAAGGTTGGGGTGGGGAGTAAGGGGTCGAAACGCTGTTACTCTCTTTCGAGTTACCGCAACGGCAGTGCGCCATGTAAGGGGAGGTATAGGGAAAGAGTAGAGGCGGGAGAAGGACAACAATGTGGAAGCGCTGCCAGAAGCGACAGATGCCACTGAAGAACACGCCCCGCAAACGCTGAAGCGAGGGAAACTTCTGAAAGCCATACAGCCACGCGACGTGGAGACGGAGTAGCGGAGAGCCATGGATCACGCGCGTGGTGGCAAGGCTCTGCCACTGCCTGCACCGTGGCAGGGCCGTGGGAGCGAGTCACCGCAACGGCGCAGCCCGGAGGAAGGGGGCGAGAGGATAGGCAAGAACACGTGATACGGCTTTGCAGGACAAGGGCAGAGCAAGATTCCGGCCGAGCGCGAGACATGGCAGCAGGAGCGCGCGTAGATGATGACCTTGGTTACGGCGAGGCCGACGGCGGGCGACGGGCGCCGAAGAGCTGCGCTCTAAAATAAGATCGCACAGCATAGTCATGCAGCGAGGGTGGGTGGAGCCTGGCGGGGGAGAAGGAACCTCCGAGTGACGAACGCGGCCCGAATGCTCTCTTGTGGCGTGTGAGACAGGGTGGCCAGGCGAAAGCGGAGGGGCGTTCTTGTCCGGCAGCTGCTAGGGTGACTCGATGTCAACCTCGTCCACCGATTTGTACAGAGTGGAGAGTAGAGCAACGGCGGCGTCTACTACGGCATTGGCCAACCGAATCGCGGACATCTTAAGGACGCGTTGCCGGCACTCGTGTGTCTTGTGTGGGGTTTGGCACTACTGTACTGACATTCTCCGATCTCCGCTGGTCTCCTGTGTTCGCGATAGAAGAGCCAGGCATATTTGTTTCCCTGTGACTCTCTATGAGACAAAATAACACGAAACACGAAACAATGGACCAATGCACAGTATGGTGCGGCGCGGTGTGGTGTGGCATGGTGTGCGTTTGTGAAGATGCACTATACCCATTTAGAGATTGTGGCAAATTGTACCTCCAACCAATCTGCTTTGGCACTAACCATTTAATGCTTATATCTACTCCCGAGTACGGGACAGCCAGCATTTTCTTGTGTATTATATTGTCTGGAAGCTATCAATGCTAACTAAAAACTAAGTTCCTTGTGCAGTTCTTGCTCTCTCTTAAACCGACCTTTTATGAACGCTAGGGAACGTTCTCTGCGTAGAACACACGAGCGTGACCAGGTCGAATGTTTTTGAAGAAACAATGGGTTTTGCAGTAGCAAAGCTCTATAAATATACCTGCTTAAGCATTTGCATTCTTACATTCTAAGAAACATAGAACATACGCAGGTGGAAAATACTGCCTGAGTCAGAACCGGGAAAGCAGCACGGTGTGGCTTATGCGGCTTGTTTCTTTTATTGCTGTTTCCTGCTCCTTCCTTTCATTGTGTACTGCAGTATTCTTGCTGGGACGGTTGCAACACCAATGCCTAGGAAAGCCATATTTGAAAGGAGAGAAACGAAAGGAGAGGCGCCGACACATCTTTAATAAGAATTGAACAGAGATCACTTTCGTCACATCAGTTCGGCGTGCCTCGCGATGAGGAAACGAAAAGTAGTCGAACTCAGGCTGAAAATGAAACTACATTTATCTAAACTACAAAAACCGAGCTACAACCACACGGAACCTTAAGGCGCATGACATGACGCACATAATTGGCTTGACGAAATTAGGTTGACATGAATACAAGAAAAAAACCAATTCTAAGCAGTTCATCGTATGCGGAAAGGAGACGAGAGCTCGCCAGAATGAGAGGCGATGAAATCACGACGTTGAACACGCCTTGATGTTGGTCGGTGAGGAAATGACGGCTCTTGACAAACCGGAGGTGACCCCTTAGCAGTCCGCCGGCATCCGAACCACAGTGTCCTTTGCAAAAATTGTCAGCCATGTCAGCGAACAGCTTGCGCACAAGTAGCAGAACGCGGTGCATATGCGGTTATGAGACAGGACGCGATCGGAACTATGCTCAACAGCTGACCGAGGAGACGTCCATGATCCACAATGCTCCCTGCGAGGAGTTCCACAGCAGGCCTGGCCACACGTTGAGCCGCAGTACTCGTGCTGGCGAACGCATAACGGTCGGCCTGCAGCTCCACGTACGGCCGCATTCCCAGGAGCATTGATCACCGGTGCCCCGTACTTCGTCCTGCTATCTTTCGTCTCCACTGTCTCGGTGCATGCCTTGCCACGAAGCATTTCAACACATGCTAGCCGTACATGGCCAAATTGTGCCACGCAACATATTCGGAGTAACACAGGGCCATCGCTGACTTGGTGAGGTCGCGCCCACGCGTAGTCCAATAATGAATCAACCCGTGCGACCTTCGTGGTCGAAGGCATTGAGCGTACTACAACGCTGTAAAGTCAAGGAATAATTGCCCATCAAACAGAAGCATCGATATAACATGAAACGCAAGTCGCTGTAGGTGAAGCATCTCCATATACGACTGCGTTGGTGCGCGACAGATGCAAGCAACTTAAAAGCGTGGTTTGTGCGCATGATATAACAATGCATGTTTCATGAAATAATTTTGCAGTGGACGCTAATAAGAACGCTGGGGTGCCCAAGGTGCATGACGAAGACGATTTCACCATTTAAACATCACGATGTGCACTGACGGACTGATCAACGCGAACAAGATTGATGCAATCTTCTTCATGGTAGATTTAGTCTCCGTGGTCGACCTGTCCCATTATTGTGTTTACCAAGGATGAGGAGGAAATAAAGAGAGAAGGCAGGTATCTTAACCAGAAAATGCGTCTGGTTTGCTGCACTACTCTGGGGGACGCGAAAGCAGGAATAGAAAGAAGAGATAGAGAGACAGGGAAAGGGCAGAAAAGCCGCGCTCAGCTCGCGAACGCACGCGGAGGGCCTGCGCAAGTCAAAGGCATTCCGATGGGCCAGTCGCACTCAAGAAAGACAATAGTGCCTTCACAGTTTGAGCTCTACCAAGGTGTCTCAAGAAAAAGCTAGTGTGAAGCAAGGTGGATCGATTGCTAGCGTCCACCGCTGGCAGGTTATAAAACACATGGGCATGAGTAGTCTGCAATTTATTATAAAGGACCAAGCTTGTAAGAGCGACTTTTTCATTGTGAAAAAAGAAAACATTGTCATCTTGGCCCAATTATTGTGTGAGCCACTGAGGATTGTTTCATAATCAGTGGATGTAGGAAGCACCTGAAGCACGCAAAAAATTGTGAAACAAATTTCATCAGCTATTTCGCGTCCTTGAATTTGGAGCTCGGCAGAATCAAAATCGTGCTGAAAAAACGTGCATGGAAGTGTACGGCGGCAGCTGTGACGAGCACCCATCCCACTAAGGGAATCTGTTCTAGAAGAGTTGCAGCACATCGAAGAAGCGAGAGTTTTGAGCAAACATCTAAGAATGAATACATTTCTTAAGTCCACAGTTCTTTATAGGAACAAATATTTGGAAGCTACGCGCCTACATAGAGCCCAAGCACGTTAAGAAACGTGAACAGCGCGAACAATAGTACTTGCGCAAACGATGAAATGTTGAAGGAAATTTTGCAAACGCCAAATATTTGCCACGGCTCGACAGATGTTCAAGCTTCCGCCAAGTTAGTTCACGCAAGAGCTCGTAAAAGGCCGACACGTGCACACATCGTTTGGTGGCTACTGTTTCTAGACTTTCATTCTGAGTACTCCATTGCCTGAAGCATTCCAAAAAGCCTTGATCGATATTCGAAACATTCACTTCTTCTTGGGCCATTTGGCGTTTGCTAAACGACGTATTGTAGTACGAAGACGCATTTGCAGTGGAGACGCAAAGACATACATTCCAGGTTTTACTAACAACTTCATTCGAAAGACAGCGAGATAAAGTATATATACCGTTGCCAATTCTCAGGTGCACAAGCCAACTCGGGCAGACTACCGTCGGAGTCTATCCGAACTAGAAATATCATTCAAAACACCTATAGAATGTATGATGTGCGTTGCACAGGAGAAACCATGCCTCACCTAATTTAAGCAGGCACCTCTTTCTTCTTTAATATAAAACACTTCCAATACCTCATCTGCCGTTTTAACTTTACTTCTGCGAAGTATCTTCACGTCACGAAATATTGGCTGACAATACGGCTTCACAGTTCGCTTAAAGATGCGCAGGTAAGACCTTCTTTAAGTTATTTGCGTGTTCCCTCATTATATTATTGACACAGCGGCCAGGTTGACAGAGAACTTTGTACAAGACAGGGAATTTAATGAACAAACCCGGTAACGCCCTCCATGTAACGCTTGACATGATTTGCTTGGTAACCTACCTTAGACCTGCCCATTATGCGGATAAAGGCACCATCCAGTGAATCGGCAACGCCTCTGCGCAGCAGCGATGCTGCGCTGCTCAGCGCCGCCTGTGGCGAGGGGCGCGACACTGGATGTTGGGAAGACCGCGAAATTTAATTATCGTACATATGTCACCGAAAGCCGCACGTATATCCGTGATTAGCCGTTTTTTGTGTACATGAAGGTGCAAGCGTGGTCTTCGGTAATGTCTCAAATACCTCTTGCGGGTTTAAGCATATTAAAGGAGTAGGAGAATATATCATGCTGCTGCGGTAAACAGCAGAGACAAGCTGTGCGCTACTTGACATGTTTTCTCCGCGGAAACAAGCGGCCGGCTTGGATGTTAACGCGCAGTTCCGTTCGCAGCAGGGAAAACAACTGTACAAAGGCATCCTGCACGTAAGTAAAGCCTACTCTGATACTAACAATTAAGTCACTGAAGTGGCACACTGAAAACGTTCTGCTACTGATAATCTGAATATACATAATCGAGGCTTTCTTCATAATGAGATAAGGAAATAGGTCCGTTAGCAGGCCGTCACTAGCTTTAAGTGACAAAGAAATGTCGTTCTTAAATGATAGCCTATAATCGCCGCTTAACTTAGAACGTGCAGTCGCATCACTTGGTTGGATACTAGGATTAGGCCTGTAATGCATCCGTGCTCATATGTACCTGCCATGTTTATTGAGTACAGGTCACTGGCCTAGGAGCAGTGTTCGCTCCTATCATTGCCTGTTTATGCCTACTGCGATTACTTTTCACTTACGTTTTTTGCTATTAAATTGCGTGGGTTCTGGTGAATAAACAGTTGGAAGTTGGCGCCCGTATATGTCGTCTGTGCGTCTCTTTACCTTCGTCTGCTTAGCGCGGTAACCTTTGTTTTTAAGCTTCTAAAATGTTGACCGGTTTTTAATCGACGTCTCGCTGTTGATGATGCATGCCTCATTTCTCTCCGACGTGTTGTAAGCCGCGGCCTATCATTTGATCACAATGGCACACCGTTAATTTAAGTCACCATACAGCTCGATCAGGACTAGGTAAAGCTGCACTGTCACGTTGGGTCAAGATTGTGTTAATATGCGTTCAGTAGGTCACGATCCGCGTATCGAGCTATAGCGTCACGATCGCGATAGTAGGCTGTCGCCAGCACCGTAATGTCGAGTGAGGAAAACAAACTCTATTCGAATTGCTGGGCCGGGTAGCAACGAGTGACCATGCCTGAATGAAATTGGGAAATTCGATCCAGTCGGGCGCGATCTTCATTGAAAGTGAGTGTGTGACACCACGGTGCTCTAATGTTATGTGCGCTTCGTCGTAGTCTGGCACGGCGCCAAACTGAAGCTTTTGCTGTTTTGAATTAGTTGGAAGCGGTCAGTCAAGTAATACAGAGTAAAATGGCGGGCGTGACTTATTTGTGGTTCGTGTGACACAAAGTGAGTAGTTCGTTGTGGAACCCTTCACTCTCTATATGGTGGGCAAGCTTAGATTTGCACATTTTGGAAACATTGCCCTTTTTCGCACCTGTCTAACAGGTACTGTTCATAAATCGGGAACTCGCAGGTAAATGATGTCATTTACATCAATGACACATTCGTTTCGTTTTCTCTTTCGCTGTCCAAATTTGCTTTTGCGAGGCAAGCTAGATTTGGCCGGCGTTTCTCTGGTTGGTGTTTTGTCCGGTTGCGCGACTTTCTGTTGCCAACGGATGTTTTCCGTTTCTTAAGGCGCTCCTTTGACGATGGGTAGCAGCATTTCTTTCGTGTCTTGCTTCACCACTTCCGTGGTTATTCTATGCTGCACGCACGTTCCAATGTCACTTCGTCGTTTGGCATTGCCTACAGCCTGCACCGTACTCTCTCGGTACGTAGCCCAGCAACGAGCCAGTCCCGCCGACCTTCGGTCAAAAAGGTACCAAGTTCGCATGTTGCAATGAGTTTCTTCAATTCTACTATGAAATGTGCGAAGGTCTCATGCGCCTGTGGCTTTCGCTCGCGAGAGCGATGATTCCATGACGAGGGAACGCTTGCGCTCGTGAGGCTTCTTCAGAACGCCCATGACTTCCGTGAATGACGCCTTAGCTGGTGTTTTAGACAGCAGCAAGGTCCGCAGCATGACGTATGCCTCCTCACTTATAGCTGTTAAGCAGATTGAGAGCTTCTTGTCTTCGGCCAATACTTCGAACCGCTCCAGACACACCCCAAAGTGGCCTTGATCTTGTTGGAACACCGGTAGCTTTCCAAATGTGGTGGCCACGCTTCCGTTCAGCCTGTTTGAGGTGGGCCTCCTAGAAACGCGGTGCGTGTCCCATCCTCGTCGGCAGTTGTTGTAGTTTGACACAAGGTACGAGTGAGAAGATACTTAATTATGGAGGCGCACACTGGCACGCTCAACGCCGCAACTCAACAAGAGGAAGGGAGCACATAACGATACTCGGGCGCCTATATAAGCACACGTTATCTCTCGCCATATGCGTAGAAAGCAGTAGGTTGCGAGCACACAAATGTGCAACGCGAATGACTGATGACGTCCCTGCAGAGATCACGTTTTCTCTAACGAAAGTTTCTGCTAGAAGATAGTGCCTCTATTACATCTAATCTAAATTACATTGCAATAATTACACATGGAGTGCATAGCTGCGCACATATATAAGCACTATGCTTCAAACAAGCGCATTATTTTGCCACAGCTCCCCCCGTAGGAGGATTTTCCTTCAACAGAGTTCTTGGAAAGGTGGTCGCTGAACAAAACATTGTTTTTTGTTCTACACAAGATTGCCACCAATGTACTACAATTACATTACTAAAAATCACGTGCCTTTGGAATATCTACCACAAATAGCAGCACTTCTTGCTATAGTATAATTCTACGGAGGAGCTGCACTATGGTTCACTGGGATGCTTTGTAAAGCAAAGAATATATCGTCAAATAGTGCGAGATATGCAGGCAAGAATCGCATTAAAGAGCGTTGCCTAAATTAATGTTAAGTCGTGATTTATGCATTTATGTGTGCTGCATCTATGGATACAATGGCATTTGAAGCCGCAGTGCGCCGTGGCCGGTCCTGCAGCTGTTAACACATCACAATCTGTTTCAAGTTTCCATCTTGCTGAGTGCAGTTTGTCGGAAAACTAAACTGTTGCTGTAAAGGGGTCGAAATGGGGGCTTTAAAGCACGCAAAACATCTTTTCAATGGACGTATTGACGGACAAACAGCGAATACAACTGGGCTTGTCATTTAAATTGAATGAGATACAAATGAGTAAATATTCCTTAGATAATCAAGGAATGCTAGCCAACTGAACTTTTGTAATATTCGAGAAACGGTTCTTCAAAATGCAACAGCGCTGAGTGAAATGGGTTTCCATGAATATTAGTATGATTGAAATACATAGTTTACAGTACGAAAGGATAGAGGCAAAGAGACGGGACGATTCGAGTGATATCCGAGAACAAAGATTTTATTAGAAATTGGAGACCTGTGTTTATACGAGGTAGCAGACAAACAAGTATAGAGTGGCGGGACAAATTCCACTGTTACAAGCCAAGGTGAAGTTATGTATTATCTCAAATCAGCTCCTCATTCGTTGTAGCGATAGATGGCTGGCGGACGCACGACTGCGCGCGCTTAACAAATCTTGTGAGCTTCTGTCATTTCAATTCTTTTCTGGCCCGTATGCCTCATCAATTTGGAAGTGTTAGTGAAATCTGTTGAACAGACGCATGACTGACAAAGACTTTATAATGACAGCTGTGTGAGACTGTCAGCGAATTAAAATGATCGCCCAGGCGTATACTAACATAAAGAACGATTTCGCCTACATCTGTCATGCCGCATGACAGAGGAACCCCTGAAACCACATCGTTGCTGTAGTGTATAAAAAAATGGCCGACGATTACGCTTCTTGGCCTTGCGATCTTTGAGCGCAACTTTCGCCTTATTTCAGCAACCGGCAATTTTATACAGAACACGAAGTGCCGAACAGAGGCAGTTCTGCGTTTCGGATTGAGCAAATGGGTGGAGAACAGAGGTATTGAGTAGAGGTCACACATTAATATATTCACAGACAGGACTCAATGTGGCCGCACAAGGTTTGGGTGGAAAACACAGACAGGCCTCAATGTGGCCGCGCAAGGTTGGGGTGCAAAAAGAGAAGTTACCAAGTAACACCAAGTTCCGCCTTTTCACAGCAGCAAGAGGCCGTCTTGTAGCAGCTTTTATTTTCCGGACCGTTCCCTTCTGAACACTGGCTGTGGTGTTGGGCTGCTGAGCACCCAGTCGTGGCATCGAATCCCGGTCACGGCGGCCGCATTTCGATTGGGCAATATGCGAAAACACCCGTGTAATGTATTTAGATGCAGGTTAATGAGCCCCAGGTGGTCGAAATTTCCGGAGTCCCCCAATACGGCGTGGCTCATATCAGAAAATGGTTTTGGCACGTAAAACGCCATCATTTAGTTTAACTTCGAAATACACGCTATTGAATTGTAGAAATTGTCGAAAGGACCTTGGCTAGGGTTTGAAATGACATAAAACTTATAATGACGTATTGTAACTGCTACCGGTCCTTTGTCAACAATGAAGAAGGGCGCAAGTGCATGCGAATAGTTCAGTGTTCGTTGGATATTTTAACGTTGCAGTGATGATCCAGGACTCAGTAGCAGAACTGTGAATGAGAAAACTAAATAGTGGACGAAGATGTGCCCCGAAAAACAGGCTACGCTCAAAGCGCAACCATAGTAGCGAGCACATTTGGTTATCGTCGAAAATCGGTTCATGGGTCAAGTGCATCAGCTGTTGTACATGAGTCATCGAATGTTCGTGAGTACTTCCTAGTGCTCGCTTGTCTTCCAGAAAGTACTGGACAATTCGCGTCGGTGCATACAATGAGCTTACACAATGTTCAGTGACAATGGAGAGCTGGTAGAAGCATCGATAACACTCGAGAAACTTCCGATACATGCGGGCGCGTCCGGCACTGCGCCGCAACATTTGTTATTCAGTGAAAAGAGGTCATCTGAGAAAGATAAAAACAAGTACACGTGTCGATTCCTCCGCCCCTTTAAAAATCATCATTCTGATGCTACGAAAACGAAAATGAAAATAAAACTACGCATAGTAAAGAAAACAACTACAAAGCTGCACAGAAAGAAAGTGCCAAAGTTTGTAAGCGGGCGTAGAAAGGCCTAAGACGCACCACGTGAACGTCTTGAGGTCGTGCGCGGCGCCGCTGTGATTGCGAAATGCCGCCTCGCGCGATCACATAGTTGCGTGCCCCAATACGTCTGCCGATCTTGTAGGGTCCGAAAAAGCGTCAAAATGGTTACTCGCTAAGACCTCGGCGGCGTATCGGAACCAAGACCCAAACATCGTCTCCAGTCTGGTACTCCACATATTGTCGTGGAAGACTGTAGCAGCGGCGGTCTTTTCTCTGCTCCTTATTGATGCGCAGGTGGGTGAGCTGTAGGGTTTCTTCAGCGCACTGAAGATAGGTGGCGACGTCGAGCTTCTCTTCGTCGGTGATATACGGCAGCACAGCATGGAGAACCGTTGTCGGGATTCTTCTGTAAACCAGCTGGAACGGCGCGCTCTGCGTTGTTTCTTGCACCGCCGCGTTGTAAGCGAAGGTCACGTACGGTAGGAAGGCATCCTACGTCTTGTGCTCGATGTCGACGCACAATACAAGCATGTCAGCGAAGGTCTTGTTCAGCCGACATGCTTGCAATGTACGTCGAGGTCGAGCAAAAAGACGTGGGATGCCCTCCTGTCGTACGTTATCTTCGCTTACGACACCTTGGTGAAAGAAACAATGCAGATCACGCCGTTCAAGCTGGTATGGAGAGGAAACCAGGCGACGACTGTCAACGCCATGCCGCCACACATTACCGACGGCGAGAATCTCGACATCACTGCCTATCTCGAGCGCGCCGAAAAAGCCTGACAGCTCTCCCACCTGCGCTTCAAAGACCAGCAGAAGACCGAAAGCCAGCACTACAGTCTTCGACCATGCTAGGCGGACTTAGCGAGAAACTGTTAGCAAGCCTCCAACACAGTCGGCGATCGTCGAAAATCTCATCACGGGTCAAGCACGTCGGTTTCATGCATGAGTCATGTAATGCTGGTGCTAATGCTAATTGAATAATCGCTAATGCCCGCCGTGTCTTCCAATAAGTACTACACAATTGGCGTCGCGAATGGAGCCAGATTACACAAGGTCAGGTGACAACAAACAGCGAATAGAACAATCGATAACACTCGAAGAACTTGTGATCCATGCTGGCGCGTCCGGAAATGAGCGGAAGAACAAACGGTGAATAGCGAATACCAAAGAAAGGTAAATATAGACACTTTCAATATTACGCAGGGTACGGGTAGCCATGTGCATCATGTCCTACGCCCCTTGGTAGGACGCAAATCCGCCTATGTCAACGATTGCATAGGCTTTATTGAACTCTAGGAGATGTCACAATCGATGCCGACGAGGCGATGAGTGGTTTAGATACAAAGTCAATGTCTATGCGTGACTCCATCGATTACGTGGTGCAGTGTTGCAAGGAACTTCTCGAGAACGAAATTTCGCTACCTTCAGGCTCGCCATTTAGGGAGCAAGACTTATGCCGCTGCCTGCAATTCAGCATAAACAACATGTATTTTGCCTTTAACAAAGATGTTTACGAACAAGGGATGGGAACATCAATACGGGCTTTGGTACCCATCACCTGTGCAAAGATTCTTCTAAAGGCACTTGAAAGTTGTACGATAGCCTGTTAAAAGATATCTTCAAATTTTTGTTAGATACACATACGTCTGTGTTTAAGCAAAGCTTGTTATTGCTCACAAATTTCTGAAGCGTTTTGGTCACGCAAAAACCCAGTTGCTCTCGCTGTAGAGCAGCTACGGGGAAGAGCGGTTTGATGAGTTGACATTTCCGTTGGCACCGGAGTGTGAGTAATTAGCAAGGATTCTGGCTGCATAGGCGCGCTCTCACTCATAAGCGCAATCAAGCAGAGCTGTTGCGATTCTGTCGAGGAGGGAAAGGGCAGGAAAGAGTGTGACGCGTGCTACGGTGGCTTCGTTTCGGTTCTTTTCAGTATCGGAAAGCGGATGAGACGGCCACGCGTTGTGCGTTCCCAGAGGAACAGGCAGCCTTTGAAGAGCGGTGGCGAGAACTCGCCCGTGAAAGGGCTCGCCGTCGGGTTACCGATCCAGCCGTTTAAACCGTTTCGCGGGGGCTGCGCCAACTTCATTTTCGTTGAATTCTGTCACGGAAAACGGATGGGACGGTCACGCGATGTGCGTTGCCCCGAAGAACAGATGGCCTTCGGCGAGCGCTGGTGAGAACTCGCCCGTGAAAGGGCTCGACGTAGGCGCACCGATCCAGCCGTTAGAGCCACCCAAGCCCAGTCAATCCGACAGCAACGAGAAGATCCCGTGCTGTGGGACCGGGAGCCTGAAGCAATCCGGCACTGTTAGCCGTGGGTTACTTAACCATGACGAATGTCAGGCGCATACTGGACAAGCTTCGTTTACTCCCATTTTCCGGTAGGCGAAGGCCTGCTCATTTTTTTGTACAATCTGTCGCTAGGAGGCGCTGCCTTTTCTTGAGCCTCTGAACTCTAAGGCAACACTTCAGAGTCTACATTTTGCCTTTTACCACAGGACTCATGAGCAGCTGGCATAACAGATAGGAGAGGATCAACATCAAGCTATTGATAATTGGCATGAAATTATTGTTCAGTGCCTCTATATGCATGCAGGCATTGCTGCTAATCACCCAGCTTACGAAGCCACCTGGTCTGCCTATGTAGGAACTCGACCAGAAACGATCTTCTTGTTCAGAACCGACGCCATAAGAAAGTGTCATTTTGCGGTTACAGCTATAGCATACGAATATCAGACTTCTCTCAACACGCGGAAATATCATCGTCCTGCACTCTATACTTATCTAACGATACAAGGGCTAGCAAAAGCATACGGCTTTGAGGCGACGTTGTGGTGCCACCTGTTGCTCTGAGTGACGTTTATAAAGGGCTACGCCATTCCGTATCACAAGGAGGATGTGCCAAAGTACAACTGCTGTGGAAGAACAGATACTATCGGACAGATGTAACTGCTTAAATATGTCACATGTCAACGTGGTCAAATTGGCAGGTCCATTAACTGCAGCGCCTTGCTCTCAGGTTATATCCATGCCTCAGTTTGATGGGCAATACTAAGATTTCATAGGTATGTTGTCACTTCAATAATGTCCAGAACTTCTCGTCTGTTTGGTCCTAATTTGTTTTGTAGCCTTCATAAATGTAGTTTGGCTTTCAACCTCAGTTCGGCTCCCTTCCTGGTGCCATTTTCTCTTCGCTTTCACGCACCAGTGTGACAAAAGTCCCCTAATTTCCTAACAGTTGTAGTTATTGCAGATGTTTCGGTGCGGCTGCTTCCGTGTCTGTCCTTTCAAATACGGCTTTCTAGAGCAGTGGCATTGTGACCGTCCAGACAATAACACTGCTACGTAAAATGCAGGGAAATAGAAGGGAACAGAAATAAAAGAAACAAGCAGCAAAAGCCACATTGTCTTTCTTTCCCTGTTCTGAAGCACTGCAATGTTTTCGACCCATGCACGTTTTGTCCTTAGAACGTAAAAGAAAAACCGAATACTGATGAATGTATTTTTACAGCACTGTCCTGCAGTAAAATTCATTGCTTGTGTAAAAACATACGACCCAGTCACGCTCGTGTGCTCTGTGCAGTTACCGCTCGGTAGCGTTCATAGAATATAGGTTAAAATTACCATGGGAGAAATTGTTCGGGGATGGTAAGAATGTCCACGGAGGCTCGTCTTGAAGCTCACTTATTAAGTGTTTCTGTATAGTATTGTTACATGAACGGGGGGTTGAGCACTGAAAGCTATCTACAATGTATTTTTACAAAGCAACTGCGGCGCTGGCCAGTTCAGCTGACAGCTCAAGACCCGGGAACAGTTCGTTTTCTGCGCCGAGGCGCCCACGCGCATTGTCCAAAATGAAAAAGCAATATGCATGTAAAACTATCCCCGGCGGCAGAAATACTGTTGAGGTGCGTCTAAATATCTGTGTTAACAGGATAGATATAAGGTCTCAGGAGTGCAACATGCACAACGTCAGTGAAATGTGGGGCAGGTAAGGCACCGGCATGTTCTGGGACGATATATCCAATATGTCAGTGGAGCCACAGCACGTAGCACTGGGTACGGACCTGTTTACCGGGACAAGAGTCTTTCTGGCGGCCCGACATGACGGGTCGGGCACCGCAGCACTAGAGATGCAGGTGGAAAGGGTGGTCTCTGTGTTGGCGATCGCACAAACGCCGCTGCTTCTTTTGGGAGGTCAGGAGGCGAGCGTGGGTAATGTCGTGTGCTAGGCGTTCCCTAGGGATGGCATCAAGTGGGTATTCACTTGTATCCACTGCAGCGGATGGATACGATGTGTCCAGTGACAATGTTGGTTCATGGCTAAACAGAAAACAACTGGGAATAACCGGCCGTGTCATGGCGCGAGGAATTAGTTGCAAATGTGGCAAATGGTAGAGTACGGTCGCAATCAGTATGGTTCGACAAGACACACTTTGCAAACAAGTGTGTCAGCGTTCGATTGTGACGCGTTCCCTGGGGATAGCATCAAGCGTGTAATCACTGGCATCCGCTGCAGCGGATCAAAACGATGTGTCCAGTGACTATGTTGGTTCGCGGCCAAACACAAAATAACTGGGAATAACCGGTAGTGTCATGGCGCGAGGAATTAGTTGCAAATGTGACAAAAGGTAGAGTAAGGTCGCAATCAGTTTGGTTGGACAAGACATACTTTGCAAGCATGCCTGTCAGAGTTCGATTGCGACGCTCCGTGGGACCATTAGTTTGCGGCTGGTAAAACGGAGTCCGCTTGTGCGTGGTTGAGCAGGACTGCAGGATGTCGGTGATGACTTTTGAAAAGTAGGTCCGGCCGCGATCATTGAGCAGCGGCGTGGGGGTACATGTAAAATCACGTTGTGTAAAAAAAAAATAGGCAGCATCTTTGACGCAGCTTGTTGGCAGTTCTCTGGTAATTGCGTAGCGCGTGGAGTAATCTGTCTCCACAGCGACGCACTTACTACCAGACATTGATAGAGGTAAAGCCCCAAGTAAGTCCAAGCTAACGCGAAAGAAATGCTGTGATGAGACGTCGAGCGGTTGAAAGCACCTGGCAGGGAGCGTTGCGGGTGTTTTCCGGCGTTGGAATTTCTCAAACACCCCAAAGTATTGCTGGAATGAACGCGCAATGAACGCGCAAGTGCGGGAGACACCGAGGTGACCGGCGGTCGGTTTGTCGTGAAGTTCATGAACAGCTTAGCGGACTCACCATCACTCCATCATTCAGGCAGCTGCGTCGCAAGAATTTGCCAACCTTGGTTTTCTTGCCGGCTGCTATGCCTCGCGACCTGACGACAGACTGGTGCCGTCAGATGTGCCTCGCAGCGACCTGTATTGTTATCCCGGATCACGCAACCCTTCTGGTTTGGAGCTCCGTAGGACAAGCACGTCGCTTTCCGTTGCCACTGACTTGGCCATGCAGTTCGCCACTGCCGCGCCTCCTGGACTTCCCCATGTTGGAGCTACCTTTCCCCCTCTCCGCCCATATGCCTATCCTCGCAATTACCCGCCTCGTCGTGTATCTCCTACATGTTATATATATGTTCCTGTTAACGACACTCTTCCCGCTCGCCGTCTCCTCGCGCCATCGCTTCCCGTCGCTCCATCCACGCCGCTATTCGTTGCCTCCCGGACGGAAAGCCTGACCATGGAGCTCGAGGGTGTAGTGCTGCATTATTTTCGATGTGCCGAAATTTTCCATTGACGCTCCCAACGAACCAGATCTTACTCGATGTTCACGTCCATGGTGTTCTTTGAGGGCGTTGATTCTATAGCACCGGCATCTATAATGAGTGCTAACCTACGCGTCGACTGCTACTTCACGAGCCGTACGTGTCGCTGATGGCCGCACTCGTATCCAGTTTTTCTGGACATGAGGGTTTCGTTCGCATGAGTGCCACCACGTGGCGTTCGGACCTTGCAAGTTTTTGAATTCCTGCGGTGATGTATTCACAACGTCAAGAAAACAAAAATCAAATAATTAGAAGCAATCCCTACGCGCTGAACTTCGCTACAATGCTTATCCCGCCGGCGTTGTCAGTGTTCTTGTTTATCAAAATGACTTATCATCCTAGGAGCGTTTAGTCACGACGAGCGATGACTGATTCTGGGCTTTTGTTACCGTTCCTTCTTTTTCTTTTTTTCTTTTGTTATTAGGGACTAAGCAAGCTAGGGTAATCGTGAGAAGCACTCTGCCACAACATTTCTTCTGCCGGTGCACATTCTTAGCGTCCGAATATCGCAGAACGTCTAGGAGAGACGCCATCGGCGGCTGCTTTTGATTTTCACCTGTCGATTTCGTTAAGGTGCCACCAATTATTTCTCTAACGACTTTGCCATTCGCATTCATGGGCTACTGCAGCAGCTGCAAGTCGAGATTTGTCTAAGTGTCAAGGTGGATACATGGATGAGCTGCTTTTCCACCTTGAACCAAAAGACACAACAGAAGAATTATGCTAAATGTATTGGTGTCGTTGTCGATTAGGATGCTATGGACGAAGCTGCTCGCAATTTTACGACTTTGTATCCAAATGGCCCATCGCCTCACCGCCGTCGGTTGTAACATTTCTTTGAGGTTCAATAATATCTACGCAATCGTTGATATAGGTGGATGTGCGCCCTACCAAGGGGCGTACGGCATGGTGCACACAGTTGACAGGACGCGGGGTAATATTGACACGTATGTATGTTTATCTTTCTCGGGTGTCCGCTTATCCCATTTACCGGCCACTGGCCCAGGTACACTTTTGGATGCGACATATATTACAAGTACTTACTTGCAGTTAGATTCCAAAGCAGTCGCCTGTCGTAATTATCCACGCGCGTGAAGGAAAAGCGCTATTTAGTTGTTTTGCAGTATTATATGCCGAATTTGTGTGTTCTTCATATTGTCTATGATGTTTCGGTTCCACGTTTATAATGTAGCCGCATGTAGACTAGTAGATATCGAGCGTCATAAAGCCTGCCTACACCCTCGAAGACCTTGCGCACAACTCCTGACACTGGCATTCAAGGGTTGTCCCACTGCCAAGGACATCCTTAAGGTATGTGAAATAATAAATTATGTGGTTTTACGTGCCATAACCACGATCTGCTTATGAGGCACTCCGTAGTGGGGGATTCCGGAATAATTTGGACTCCCTGGGGTTCTTCAACATGCGTCTAACTCTCAGTACACGGGTGTTTTCTCATTTCGCCTCCATCGATATACGGCTGCCGTGGCTGAGATTCGGTTCCGCACCGACGTGATTAGCTGCTCAATACCACAGCCACTGAGCAACTACGGCGGACAAGGAATCTTGGCAGTTCAATGAAGGTGACAGTCGGCACGGGAGACAATCTGCTGGACTCCTCACTTTGCGAGAATCGCTGCCAGCTGTCGAAGAATGAAACCGCGTAGTGCATTATATATAATATGATGGATGGCGCGTACGAAATTTCAAACTCGAATCACTCTGTAACGACTGACGACCAGGTATCTCGCTTATATGTGCAGTTGACAAACAGTTCGCGGGCGCTGGCGTAGGCCACCGGATCTACATGACCTCTGTTCAACACTTACTAACGTTCTCGCCTTATTTCGTACCTTCGGGTTTCAGCTGAACTCCTTCCACAGCCATTTTATTTGTTCCCATATTAGACCACCCTGTAAACATTGTGGTTTTTTATGTTTGAGTTAAAGTTTATACATAAGCTAATGCTGGCCTCAGATTTACAACGCTTTCACCTTTCCCAAACTGCCTGTAGTTTTGCCTGGCTCTGTCCACATCTTGGGGGATTTTTGATTGACATTGAAACCACAGCATGGCCTCAAGACCATGCTGCTCAAGAAGTCATATTATTTTCCTGAGGACTTGTGCAAGCTTCTGCCTTCTTGCCGTTCATCAACATCTTTATTTCTCTCTTAGTTGTATCGCATTGGGACGACTACAATCCCACGGAAGTCGGTAATGATGTAATGGCCGCGGGAGTTTAGCCGTATTAATCTATTCTGCCGGGGACACGACAGCTGCATGCGCTCATTGTTAATGCAAATGTAGCAAAAATAACCGCCCTTTTTAACCATATGAATTCACAGTCTAAAGATTATGGGTGCACCGGGGGACTGAATGTAAGTGATTTACTTCATGCGTCAATGTAGGCCCGTAGTCCAGAGGCCAATTCCGCCACTCGCACTGTGTCAGAGCTGATATTTCACGTTACTTCAGATATGTCAGCCATATTTGTCACAAAATCACGGTATTTTCTTCAGATCTTAACATTAGACAGCCAAAATAGAATAGACAACGAATAGAACAGAGAGCAAATACTCATCCTAATACTTCAGTACTCTTCATTCTAACGTAGATGTCCGGGCTCCTCCATCTCTTACAAAGTAGTAAAGAATATATCCAACACTTCCCCCAGGCCGTTGTTTTAACGCGAAAGTGTTAAAGGCGTTATGTCTCAGAAAATCCCGTGTCTGCGTCGGTGGCGTTGTCAGAGCACGAAATTTGTCGTATATATTATGCGAACTGCGGCATCGCAGTCAGCAGTCGAAGAAGTGCAAGACAAAGTGACCCGTGAGCGTGGGCGGTGATTCGAGGCTCGGCTGAGCGCTCTTGGGTGCGGCCAGCCAGGACTGGGGCCTGCTGGCGGGGACTGAGGGACCGTGCCGTTCCCACATAGGCGCCCGTAACGTGGGGTCCCGGCTGCGTTCCGAAATGGACCATGATCACGGGGAATGCGGGCGGCATCCCTTTCCACGCCCAGTGGCGACGCCTGCCTGTCCTGGTGCATGACCATCTCCGTGGTTCAAGTTGTAGCCTCTGGCGTTCGCTGAGGGGAGTTTCATCGGCTCCTCCTCCGTCACCGCCATCGGGTCTTGCATCGGGCACAACGGTCTCCCACGCGCTGCTGAAGCTCCCAGCGCGGCCATTGGAGAAGGTAACTGCCCGCACGGTTACTGTATCAACACGATGCAATCCTGCATCAATGGGACAAGTTATCAAAGCAGAGACCACGCGTGGGTCCACACCCGGCAGTGCAGCCGTGTCGAACGACTCGGAGACGTCGAACAGCGACGATGACTGAACCGTCGACGGTAAGGGAGCCGCGAATGCACGCAATGCGAAGCTGTTGAAAAAGACCGGCTCGGAAAGACCGCTCGTCGTGTAGCAAAGCCGAGAAGAGCGGCGCGTCGTCTTCGCCCGAGCCCGAGGAGGGCGAAGTCTCAGACTCTGGCGGCAGTTCCTCGGCGCCGGCTGGCGGTAGTGGCAGCGAAATCGACGATGATGATGATTCCGAAGAGGTGTTCAACGACGGCTACGAGAACCTCATAGGTGCTTGAGATCAGTTGCCAGCGGTAGTGGAAGCGGTATCGTTCGGGCAAAAATAATCATCATCTACGATCTTCCTCTTCTGCTGACTGCATGGTGCGGTGCCGTGTGGTCTCTGTACGGTGAAATGGCACTGAGTGGACCGCTGTTACTTTCGGCTACCTGCTGCGTTTACTCATCAGAATGAGGTCGAGGAGGAAGACTGGACCAGGTGTGCCTCCTGAAATCGTTTAGGGCCTTCTGGTTCCGGCAAGACATCGACAACTCGGAGGCTGCACCACCTGGCATGCGGCATCTTCGCGAGGCGTACGTCGGGGAACCCAGACACATTTAGGGCCTACGGGTTCCTAGAAGATCTTGTTGACTAGAACATTACCTGCTCCACTGATCCTCGTTCGGTGCCGCAGTCTTCAAGGTTTGCCCGTCACCGGGGGTCGGTGCCGTCGCAGCAAACCGCCGTGGATCAGTGTCATCATCGCCTTCGGAGAGGGAGGGGCAGTATGGGAACTACGGCATTGGAGCCAGCAGTCGAAGAAGTAGAGGACGAAGTGTTTTGTGAGCTCGGGCGGTGGTTTGAGGTGCGGCTGGGTGCTCTTGGGTGCGGCCGGCCAGGACTGGGGCCTGGTGGCCTGCACTGAGAGACCGCGCCGTTCCTACAATATTTAAGTATATGTATATACCATTCTTGTTACGTAACGTGCGGTATACGCGGGTTATGTTGCCCCGAAATTCCATCAGTAATGTTGCCCACACCTTGTCTTACATTCTTGACAAAGTTATTGCCCGGAATTTTGAGAATGGGAGTCCACAAACAAACGTCGTGGAACAAAACACTGACAATGCATCCCTTTTATGTTAAATATTCCCAGAGGGGTTTATTAAATGTGCTAAACAATAACAGTAACTCGAAAATAATTTAATTTCTCGCGTGGCTGTTCACTGCCTACGGGATCGGTCCCCGCAAGACGCCATGTTTCCACCAGAGCGCTTGCTGTCGTGCATAGCGGTCGCCACCAGCGTGTCCCGATAAGTGCTACGGTTACCATAAGCGCTGAAGAGGGCGGGGGGGGGGAAGATCCGGGGCCTGAGTACCCTAAGGAATTTTCCGGGGGGGGAGCCTGCGCCTTCCCCCCCGGGCGATGCCAGAGCCCCCTCCCCTCGCCTCCACACACACACATTTACACACCCATACACGCACCCACCTAAATTGCCATTACCCGAGCATTGTCACCCACATCATTCGAGGTTTCTTTTGACTTTCCTCGACCTTTTCAATTCAAATATTACTGGGGCTAATACCTTACTGCAGCATTGTTGGCGCGAAAGTGCACCCCTTTTAATTCATACCATTGTTTTATTTCTGAAAATTCTAATAGGAGGACACGGGCATTAGAAGCACTAGCGGCAGCTGCCTAATTCGGATTTTCTTCTTTCAACATTGTTTTAAATTTCCATTCTACCCACCATGCACATACACAATATATTGAAATGTACACACAAGACAAAGTTTAACATATTTTTGAAAAAGGTGGAAGTAACATTTTAAAAATTATTTCTAAAGGTACAAATAAGCTACGCCTGGAGAATGATATGTTGCTGTATGTTCACCACGCTTCAAATTGCTTTGCGTACTTCTTTGACCATGAAATATACCTATAGACTGAGTCACCTCCTCGGCAGAGTTTTTTTAGCAATGATGTGTGAAATGCACGTGAATGGTGTGTGTCTCAGTATTGCGTCTCTTTCCAGTAAGCAGTTCTAAGGGTTCCTGAAAGATACATTTCTAATAATCTACATCTATTAGGGATGGAAACATCGTCACTTCCATGCAGATGTCATAAATATTGTCACGAGAGGAAAAGGCAAGTAGTCAGTTCCAAGCGAACGGCCGTTTACTATTCGTTTCTGCAGCAGCTATCACGCACACTTTTTCAGCCTCGCCTTCTAGCTTAACTAGCGCGTGCTATTACCCATCCCTGCAAAAAATGAGATACCACTTCTCCATGCGACTAGACAAAATTTACCCCCCCCCAAAAAAAAGAAAGAAAAGTTGGGGAGATGCTAAATGCCGCAAGGAGAAAACAAAAGAAATGAGAAAGACAACGGACGGGACGACAGGAGCCGCACCACAAAGTTTGTGAAAGAGAGTCAGCCCGTGTGGTAGGACTTCATCCTGATAACGTTAACAATGTCATAGGAACGTGGTCTACGGGAGTGGTGGGAAGTGTCTGCTGGAATTATTTCGTAGTTGACAGGAATTACACGATGCAAAACTATGTAAGGTCCAAAGTATCGGTGCAATAATTTTTCTGAGCAGCCTCGTTGACATATAGGGGTCCAAACCTATACCAGATCTCCCGGGTTGTATGTGACGCCTCGATGGCGTGTGTTGTATCGACGAGCATCTTGACTTGGTCAAGATAGAATTCGTTGCCGTGCAAGGTGCCACGCTGCTTCGACATGCTGAAACAAAGGTGTCGGTGTCTGGTGTGCTAGGTTGAGACGAAGTATGTAGGAGCATCACGTCGAACATAGCGGAGACGTAGCGTCCGTATACCAGACGAAAAGAAGGAAACGCAGTGGTTTCTTTAAGCGCAGTATTATGCGCGAATGTCACATATGGGAGCAGTTCGTTCCAATTTTTATGATCCGTGGCGACATACATAGAAAGAATACCCGCCATCGTTTTGTTCAGACGCTCAGTTAACCCGTTAGTCTGCGGGTGATACGCAGTTGGCGTACGGTGCGTTGTTCCACTCAGCTGCAGAATATCTCGAACCAACTGGGCGGTGAAGGCCGTATTACGGTCTGTGATGACGACTGTAGGAGCACCATGTCGAAGGACAATATTTTTTACAAAGGAGTTGGCTACATCTGAAGCAGTAGCTCGCTGATGGGCTTTTGTTTCGCCGTATCGAGTGAGGTAATCGGCGTCGACAACAATCCAGCGGTTATCAGCCGAAAACTTGGGAAACGGGCGAAGTAAATCCATCTCAACTTGTTCAAATGGTGAGCAAGGAGGTCGTACAGGCGGAAGCAGACCGGCTGGTTTCAGTGGAGGAACTTTGCGACGCTGGCAATCTCGACAACTTCTGACGTACTGCTCCACGGTTTTTGTGAGTTTTCGCCAGTAGTACTTCTGCTTGATCCTTGCCAGAGTACGCGTGAAGCCAAGATGCCAGGACGTTGGTTCGTCGTGGCATGCACGTAGAGCGTCGTCGAGGAGAGGAGCGGGAACAACGAGCAGCGAAACGGTTGCCGCAGGGTGAAAGTGCCGCTTGTTTGGGATGTCGCCGCAAAGGCGAAAAGAGGACAAGTGACAGGCGAACGGCCGCAGGCGTTGTGGACGGCTTCCTTCAAGGTATTCAATCAAGGGCTGGAGTTCGGAATCTTGGCGTTGCTGTTGAGCTAAACTTAAAGACGGAAGAGTACAGAGAAAACCAGAGTCTTCGTGAGGATCTAGTGGTGCGGGATCGACGGGGGCGCGGGATAGACAGTCGCCGTCCGTGTGTTTCTGGCCAGACTTGTAGACGATTGTCACGTCAACTTCCTGCAACCGAAGGCTCCGTCTTGCGAGACGACCTGAAGGATCCTTGAGACTCGCCAGCCAGCAGAGAGAGTGGTGGTCGCTGACGACGCGGAAAGGGCGTCCGTACAAGTATGACCGGAACTTCTGGATAGCCCATACGACTACCAGACATTGCTTTGCAGTTGCTGAGTAGTTTTTTTCAGGAAGAGACAACGTTCGGCTGGCATACGCAATAACGTGTTAAACACCAGCTTGAAACTGTACGAGTGTCGCTCCGAGACCAACGTTACTATCATCAGTAAGCACTTCTGTGTCGGCCTCGGTATCAAAGTGACGAAGGATCGGTGGTGTCTGTAGACGTCGCTGAAGGTCATGGAAGGCGTTAGATTGTGCCGGGCCCCAAACAAATGTGACGTTGTTCTTGATGAGTCGTCCCAAAGGTGCGGCAATCTCACAAAAATTGGGCACAAAATGACGGCAATACACAGAAAGCTCTAAAAATCGGTAGACATCGTGCTTTGTCTTCGGTATCGGGAACAGAGCAACTGCTATGGTTTGTCAGGGTCGGGGAGCACACCAGTGCTGCTGACAATATTGATTGATTGATTGATTGATTGATTGATTGATTGATTGATTGATTGAGTAACCTTTATTTTACAGTCCTGCAGAACGCGTATTAGAACGTCGCGGGCCGCTCCCACGTCGGGACCGACAGGCCTAGCCTGCCAGCCGCATCGTGGGCCTGCTGGACAGCCCAACGTTGCTCAGCCAGGAGTGGGTTGTGGAGGGCCGCCTCCCACCTAGCTGAGCTGAGGTCAGGGCTTGCTATAGAAATACATCCCCAGAGCATGTGCGAAAGTGTTGATCTATCCCCGCAAGCAGGGCACGCGTCGTCAGTGTAAATCTCCGGATATATCGCATGTAACGTGAACAGGTTGGGATAGGTTTCTGTCTGCAACAGTCTGAATGTCAGTGCCTGAGGCCTAGTGAGCTTGGGGTGAGGAGGAGGGTATTGACGCCGCGAGAGATAGAAGTGTTTAAGAAGTTCATTATAAGTGGCAGGCGCGTCCCTACCATGCGTAACTCTCTCTTCGGCCGTTACAGCGCCACCGCGGTCAGTCAATGCGCGCGCGGCAGCGTGGGCCGTCTCATTGAGGTTCGTGGGGACACCCGCCATGTGCCCAACGTGGGCTGGGAACCAAGTAAGCAAGTGATACTTGATTCTATCCGGACCTGCCTTACGAAGCAGCCCAAAAGCCTGTTCTGACATCACTCCACACTGAAATGCCCTAATGGCCGACCGTGAATCACTGTAGATGACGTCGCTGCTGTCATCGAGCATCGCCAAGGCAATGGCCACCTGCTCGGCTATCGCCGGATCTCCGATTCGTACGGATGCACAGTTCGTGAGTCGCTGTTTGGAATCCACCACTACTGCAGAAAAGGAGCACCCCTTCCGATATGCGGCCGCGTCTACAAAGCAGGCTCTACGCCCCTCTGTCTGGATCTGTTTGAGTATGGCTGAAGCTCTTGCTTTCCTTCTACCCTTGTTATATTCAGGGTGTACATTTCTTGGTATCGGCGATACGGAGATCAAATCTCGTATGTCCCGTGGTAACTGGCATTTTCTTGGTGCTTCTGCAGATGGTGCGTAGCCGAGCTCTTGTAATATCCTCCTACCGGCGGCAGTCGTGGAGAGTCTGGCAAGTTGCGCTCTTTCCTGAGCCTCTGCAATCTCCTCCAGAATGTTATGCACACCTAGCTGGAGGCGATTGGTGTTCGTGAAGATCGGTATACCCAGGGCTCGCTTAGTTATTTTCCTGAGCAACGTGTTGAGTTTGTTCCTCTCTGCTCTTTGCCATCTGTGCACAGCCGCCACGTAGGCAAAGTGGCAAAGCCCAGAGGCGTTAATCAACCGTAACAGATTGTCTTCTTTAAGGCCATGATGACGGTTAGCCACCCTTCGGATGAGACGTACTGCGTTGTCCGTCTTGGTCGTGAGCTTCATTATCGTTTGCGCGTTACAGCCAGTAGATTCGACTACCATGCCGAGTATTCTTATTGCGTCGACCCTAGGAATCTTGTCTCCCTTGCCCGTGCGAAGACAAGTGGTGCTGTCAGACAGTGGTCTCCAGCCCATGGGCTTACGACCTGTTCTTAAGGGGCGGTATAGTAAAAGCTCTGACTTCTTAGCCGAACAGTTTAATCCCGTGGGTCGAAGATAGCCCTCCGTGACCTCGATGGCCTCCTGTAACGCACTCTCAACCTGTCCATCACTTCCTCCAACACACCAAATGGGAATGTCATCCGCATAGATGGTATGCCTGATGCCCTCGACTCGTGAGAGTGTTCTGGAAAGGCCGATCATGGTCAGGTTAAACAAAGTGGGCGAGATCACCGAGCCCTGTGGAGTGCCCCTTGTTCCAAGCTCCACCTCTTCCGCGATCATGTGTCCTGCGCGGAGAGTCGCTCTTCTTCGGTGCAAAAATGACCTAACGTAATCATGGAATCTTACACCCAGACCAAGCTCGGATATCGATTGCAGTATAAATTGATGGGCTATCTTATCGAAAGCCTTCTCCAAATCTAATCCAAGGATGGCCCGAGTGTCCCGCGTGCCATTCTCGATTATCTGACTCTTGATGAGCTTCATGGCGTCCTGTGTGGACAGACCTGCCCTGAAGCCAATCATCGTGTGGGGGTAGAGTTCCTTGTGTTCGATGAACCTCGTGAGCCTGTTGAATATGACATGTTCCGCAACCTTGCCAACGCAGGACGTGAGCGATATTGGTCGTAAGTTGTCCAGGCTTGATGATTTGCCAGGTTTGGGGATCAGTACAGTAAGTGCCCGCTTCTATGCTTCCGGGACCTTGCCTTCCTTCCATGTCTCGTTGATGACTTCTGTCAGGTATTCTATCGAGTGATCGTCCAGGTTACGGAGGGTCCTATTTATGATGCCGTCGGGATCAGGAGCAGACTTGCTATTAAGCTCATGCAGCGCCCTCCTAACCTATTCCGTGCTGATGTCTGCATCCAGCTGGGAGTTGGGTGGCCCAAGGTAGTCTGCGTAGGCGACCGATGTCCCTTGCCGGGGACCAACAGGGAGGTACTTCTCCACCAGGCTCTGCAGGACTTCCTCCGTGGACTTGGTTCGTGTGGCTGTATGCAGAAGCTTTGCCATCACATGCTGCTGGTTGGACCTTGTGTTGGTGTCGTCCAGAAGATGCTTCAAAAGATTCCAGTTTCGACCATTCCGCATTTGACCATCAACTGAGTTGCACACCTCGTCCCATTGTTGCTTTGAGAGGATGTGGCAGTACTCCTCTGTAGTTCTATTGAGTTCAGCAATCTTTTTGCGTAGTCTGCGATTTAGCCGTTGGCCCTTCCATCGATTGAGGAGGGACTGCTTAGCCTCTAGTAGATGGGCTAGGCGACTATCCATCTTTTCCACGGGAAGGTCCGTGCATATTTTGTGAGTGTTGCTCTTGATATCTTCCCTGATCTGGTCCATCCACTGTTCAAGGCTCAGTCTGGTGGTTGGAGGTTGGCGCTCATTCCTTATCTTGCGGAACTTGTCCCAATCCGTGAAGAAGAACTCCTTCGGCCTCTTAGGTGTTGTTGGATAATGTGTAGCGAGGATATAATGATCGCTGCCAAGATCAACAGCAGTGTTAGTCCATTGCGCCTTTGACAAATTCTTGACGAACGTTAAATCCGGAGTCGAGTCCCTGCACGAAGATGTTCCCATTCTGGTCGGAAAAGACTTATCAGTGACGAGCGTAAGGTCCAAGTCTGTAGCATTCTGCCATAACTCCTTTCCATTGACCGTGTTGTACATGTAGCCCCACGCGTAGTGCGGGGCATTGAAGTCCCCGGCTATCACCAAAGGATTAGTCCCGGCGAGATTGATTGCCTTCCTTAGAAGGGCTTTGAAACGCTGGCGAAGGTCATTGGGGCTACTATACACGTTAAGAATGAAAACGCTCTGGCGTCTCAATCGGCCTGGTATGATTTCTATCATCACATGCTCTGCCTTACAGGTGGCCATCCCCAGGTCGTGAGTGATATATGTGAGCTTACGACTTACAAGGGTGCATACACCTCTCCTCCCAGTTTGACCATGAATCGATTGATATCCCGACAAATTGACTTCAGCAGATAGGGTTTCTTGAATAAGGATTACTTGTGGTTTTTCGGAATTGCTGCGAATGTACTGCTACAGAGGCGCTTTCTTCTTAAGAAAGCGCCTACAGTTCCATTGCCAAATGCGAAAAGATTCATTTGAGCCCGCCATCTTGTTGCTGTCTACTTTTGTCCCCATATTCTGCGGATGAATTGTCTCCAGTTATAGGGGACCCAATGGTAGTATGTG
Organism: Dermacentor variabilis; assembly: GCF_050947875.1. NCBI lineage: Eukaryota > Metazoa > Arthropoda > Arachnida > Ixodida > Ixodidae > Dermacentor > Dermacentor variabilis. Next base: position 133,982,997 of record NC_134571.1, read on the forward strand.
GTACGAAATTGACGCTAGGACCAGGGATTGGCAACATTACGTTCTCTAGGAACGATTCTATTTTGGACACACGTTTGTTCATACTTTCAGTTTGAAAGGCCATCTCGCTTTGTATCTGGGAGACCTTCTCCGCCAGTTGCCTTACGCTGTCGCTTAGCGCTGAAAACATTTCGCGAATTTCTGACCTTGCACGTCCCGGAATACTATCCTGCTCACAATCCACTGCTCGCTTTTTAGAGGGTCTCGCCTCATCTTGTTCGCCCTCCGCTATGGGAACCTCCATAGGTTGGGGTGTTTCCAACGGAGCGGACGCAGGCGGAGGACGCGTTCCTCTCGCGTGTTTGATCTCCGCGATTTCGGACGTAAGCTTTTTAATAACCTCCCTCATATTCGCATTCTCGCATTCAAGTTGTGCTATTTTATACGCGCTTCCTGTCACATGCTCTGAGGATGCCCCCGACCTCACCTCTGCCTGTCCTCCACGGATAATGTCAGCCAGGTGGTTGGTCTCGACGATCCAGGAACCGGTCCTGTCTGGTGCCCTCTGGGTCTGGAACTGGACCTGGTGCGGCTGTCGGGCCTAATGCGGCTTCCGGAATTGATGCGTATTATCGTCCCTCTAGACGCTGTCCGTCCTCTGGATCTGGAGCGCCCGCGGGATCTGGATCGCCCTCTGGATTGGGAACGGCTTCGGGTGCCGGATGGGGCCGATGAGTCCGATTCTTGAGAGCGTGGGTGCCTTTCACCGGAGATAGCTGGAAGGTATTGCTCATCCTTGAAGGGTGGTGATGGCTTGCTTCTTTCCTCCCGCTCAGCGTTGCGAGCGCGTACTCCTCTTCTGCGTCGAACTACGTACGGCGTCTGGAAGCGTTTCCTGCATTCCTTAGCTGCGGTCAGGTGGGCCTCGCCGCATAACTTGCATTTTGGATCGCAGCTGTGTTGTTCATCGGGATTGGTTGCTCCACAACCCCTGCTTACCACTTCCTCTGGTGACGGGCAGACATCGGAGCGGTGTCCAAGCCGTCCGCAGGTGTAGCAAACATCCATCTGTTTGTGGTAAAGCGTGCACCTGATCAGAGTGCCCCCATACGCAACGTAATTTGGGACCTTATATCCCTCGAATAACACCACCACAGTTCCAGTATTCTTGATTCTTTTGGCACCGAGCGCGAGTGGATTTCTCCGGTTGACGATCTTCCTGTCAATGACCTCAGGTCCGTCCTCGATTGCGATGCGCCGAATTACCCCCTTGCAAGTGGCGTGCGGCGCAGCAACATACGCGCTCACCTCATGCTGCTTCCCGGCGACTGTAATGTTCTCCACAGCGGCGTAACGAACCGCGTGTTCGTGACCCAGATGTGCTGATCACCATCACATTTTGCATCGGATTGGGGCACATAGTGTCCCATTCTCTTTCCGTCGTACTGATACCGGTTGCAGCCCATATGGCTTCTGCGACCACTGTTGGGCCTGCCTTGGTAATACTCAGTCCGCTTCTGGGTCTGACCACAATCTTCATTTCGTCCTTTGGTAGTGGTGGCATCTTGCTGCCCAGGATAATCTTGCTTTTAGCTAGACATTTGAGCTCCTCGTAGCGAAAGTGACACATTTTCGAGCTTCAGTGGCAGGCCGGCGGTGCGGATGACTTGAAGAACCGCCTGAATCCGCTGGTTGTGCTGTTCAAACGTGGTGGAAAAAACAAGTACATCGTCTAAGTAGACTTAGCACGAGTGCCATTTGAGGTCAGATAAAACTGTGTCCATCGTACGGTGAAATGTGGCTGGAGCGGAACACAATCCAAAAGGGAGGACCTTAAATTGATAGAGAACGACGGGTGTTATAAACGCCGTTCTTTCCTGGTCCCGTTCGCCAACTTCAATCTTCCAGTACCCACTACGCAGATCCATTGAATGAGATTAACGGGCATGTCGCAGGTGATCCAAAGAGTCGTCAATCCAAGGAAGTGGGTAAACGTCTTTTTTCGTGATCTTGTTCAGTTTGCGATAATCGACACAGAATCGTAGTGAACCTTCTTTCTTCTAAAGTAATACAACAGTTGAAGCCCAAGGACTTGTCGAAGGTTGAATGACATCATCGTCTAGCATTTGTTTAACTTGATGACGAATAGCATCATGTTCTCTCTGCGACACGCGATAAGCGTGTCGGCGAACAGGTTGGACGGTCGGTTCAGTGATGATATTGTGTTTGATTAAAGGAGTTTGTTTGACCGTCGTGGCCGCGAAACAGACGCTAAATGACCATAGCAGAGTGCGGAGCCTCTTCTTTTCCGGTTGGTCTAGGTGTGGGTTGACGTTGATGTGACTGGTCAAGTAGAGATCGCTCGGTTCCGGAATCGAGATTGTCGTTACCGAAGCGCAGGCGTTGGACTCGGCCACCGTTTCAAAGTAGTCCATGGTGGTATGCCTCGCAAAGTGCTTGTATTCGCCACTGTAGTTGGTAACTAGGATCGTGGTTTGCCTATTTTGGAGCTCTACGAGACCTCGTGCGACATCGACTTCTCTATCCAGCGAAATGGAGAGGTTACCTTCTGCGATGCCTTTCATAGTTGGTCTTAGGGGCATTCGACGAGGACGAAGATGCTACTTTGAGGCGGTAAGGTCACGCAGTCATCCACCACGCGTAAAGCCACGCGGTGACGTTCATCTTCCACATTCGAATCCGAAGAAACATAGTTAGAAAAAGTCCCGAACAAGTCACACAGGTTAATGATCGCCCCATATTCCTGGAGAAACTCCGTGCGCAGTATAAACAGCCGAAAACGCTTGGACAGCACAAGGAAAGACCCTACGAAAGTCGAAGTAGAAATTGCAAGTCTGGCGGTGCATCATCCAATAGGTGACACGAGGTGTCCTCCAGCCGTAATCAGATGTGGGCCGTCCCACGCTGTCAGCATCTTGCGTAGCCGAGTGGTGAGTGAGGCACTCATAACTGAGTAATCAGCTCCCGTATCGTCAAGTGCAGTTACCGTATAACTGTCGATGGAAGCAGTAATAGCAGCGGAAATTCTTTTGGCAGTTTCGAATGAAGGTGTCAGCGGTACGTCGCGAAGTGGTGGCGTCGGCGGAGGATATCTGATGGTTCGCATGACAGCGGCCTCACCCCCGCAGGTCGCCATTTTCAGTTCCCCTGGCGCGGGCTTCCACCGTTGACTCCAGCTGAATCAAAGGCGGATCGAGCGCGGTTTGGTGACGTGTACCGATGAGGTAATGGTAACCGTGACTCTCTTCGCTGCGGGGCAGGAAGAAGCCGCTTACTTTCTAAGTACTCCTCGATTTTGTGCGGGCGTTCACTTTAGCGCGGACAAGGGGCGTCCGGATAGTATGCCCGCAGACCAATCCGTCGGTACTGGCACTCGCGATACATGTTACCAGCCACCGAACAGCGGTAGCACAACGGACGATTGTCGGGAGCGCGCCATACTGTAGACCCTAATCGTCCACCGGTTATCTAGCCTGCGCATTACGCGACCTGCCTAGCTCCGTTTCTTTTTCTCTTAATGTCAATTAGAATATCGGCTATACCCATTTGCTCTGTGATCTAAACCGCTATTTTTCTGTCTATTAACGTTATGCCTAGCATTCTCCGTTCCATCGATCATTGCGTGGTCCTTAACTTGTTCTCAAGCTTCTTTGTCAGTCTCGAAGTTTCTGCCTCATACGTCAGCATCGGTAAAAATCAGTGATTGTGCACAATCCTTTTCAGTGATAATGGTAAGCTTCCAGTCAAGAGCTGATCATTTCTGCCGTATGCGCTCCAACCCATTTTTATTCTTCTGTGAATTTCCTTCTCATGGTCACGGTTCCCGGTGAATAATTGACTTAAGTAAACGTACCACTTCGCAGGGTCTACAGGCTGACTGGGGATCCTGAACTCTTGTTCCCTTGCCCGGCTATTCATGATTATCTTTGGCTTCTGCATATTAATCTTCAACAACCCTCTCTATTAGCGTCATCAATCACTTGTTGTAGCTCCTCTCAAGTTTTGCTGAACAGAACAATGTCATCTGCAAACTGAAGGTTGCTGAGATATTCGTCGTCTCTGCTTCCTCCTAAACCTTCCCAGTTTAATAGCTTGAATACTTCTTTCAAGCACGCAGTGAATAGCATTGGAGAGATCGTGTCTCCTTAGCAGACCCCTTTCTTTATAGGTTTCTTATAGGTACGTTATAGGTATCTTATAATTATCTTCTTTATAGGTTCTTTTAGGTATCGGAAGAATTGAATCATATCTTCAATGATATCAGATTTCTATAGAAAATGAGTATATTGGAGCCCTTCCTTGGGATTATCTAGCTAAGCGAAGAAATGTTGGTCAAACGGGCTTCTCTACGAGCTGTGCGAACAAATATTTTCCAATTAAATTCTCTCGGAAAGCGTAGCTGATGCAGGAAACGAACGTCTGTCAAGTGAACCTGACCGCACCTAGTCTTTTGTGATGTCATCAATAGTTCGCCTCTGTCAGCATGTTCCTAGTGTCCAGTCCACTTTCAATTCTTATTGACGCTGTTTTTTTAAGGTAAGCAGTTGAAAGTTTTAATATCGATATAGCACCAAACGTTTGCCGCCGAAAGCTGGCTTGGGCGCAGAATTGATGTGTGATGCAATGGTGATTCACGTTTAGCGCTCTGCTGACATAAAGACAAGGAGCTGCCGCCTAGGGAAGAATGATGAAGGTGGACAGTTAGGTAGCTCCTCACGGAGCCGTGATTGTGATGGTGCCATCGTGATGAAATGTGGGGAGGCATACTTGACGTTTCAGGTGCTCTTTCTGTCTGTTTCGCGTTCGGAAAAAGATCTCGCCATAAATGCGGTGTCATTCATTTTTTCTAGCGTATTTAAATACGAATTTCAATAATCTCTGTATCCTATTCGTCCCTGAGGGTAGGTGTAAGCAGGGAAATGTGCGATCGTTCCTTCACACACACACACACACACACACACGCACGCACACACACACACACGCACGCACGCACGCACGCACACAGACACACATGTGTACACGCACGTACGTACACAAGGATACAACACATGTTCACCCGTGTGCTCATTAACACGGGCCAACATATGCACACACGCACAGGAAAGTTACAGATGCAGTTAAGTCTCCTTACGTGCATTCAATGCGAATGCATTCTAGGCGTGTCAACTATATCAACGTCCATACAATCTTAAAAAATTTTGCACCTGTTGAGGCTTACCTCGTTCCACAACGATAATCGTCATCTCTCCTGCCCGCATTTCTTTAACGCTGCGAGCCCGGTACTTCCAGGTGACGAATGACATACGCGTAAAGAGCGTCACAGCATTCTCGACAGGAAGTTAGCGAGCCCATAGCTTTAAAGAACGGAAGCTTAAGTAAGGCAGATGACGATTATCCTTGTGGGATAAGGTAAGCCCCAAAAGGGGAAACTGTAATAAGAGTGGGCTATTTCGACGTCCATGTTACGTAACATTGTCCCATGACATCATCACTTACTCATGTGATCTTGCAACTTAAGGTTCTTAGTTGGTCACGGGAAAATGGGATAGCTTGTTCATGTGCACGTATAAGGCAAAGTCAATTTTGAGAGTGGGCCATCCAAATTTCCGGGGGGGGGGAGGGGCTAGTCAATATTGGGGTTGGGCCAGGTCAGTTTTCAACGTAGGTCAACTCAATTGTCGAAGTTAGCAAATTCAATTTTGGTCGGCCAAGGTGTTCGACCGACGCCGTCCGTTCGTCCGAACAGCCATGCCGTCCGTCCGATGCCGTGGCTGTTCATCGTGGGATTTAGAGTAGTAGCCGCAGCACCTCCTGCGCCGCCAAGCTAACTTCATCACTTGGTCACTTGGTTTATTTGCCATGACATATTAATGCCGGACGATTGCCGGATTTTCAGCTTTATGGAGCATAAGGGTTATTATCTTAATATTGTTACGGCGTTAGACACAGTCAGACGTATATTTACAAGATATTTACAATAATTGTAGCAGCTGACAACATGGTAGACAGCGCGCGAAATCCAGAGCATCGTCTTCTTCTGACCAGGATTAAAACAACTTCTTCGTCAGCGTGTCACTTGACCCCCGGCGGCTGAAGCACCGGCTCGGTGCTGGTTAGGAGGCGCGAGAATGATACAAGGCGCGCGACATGAACCACGTCGGAGCGTTGCTGAGGCACGGTTGGTTCAAGAGGGGTGATTTCGTATGTAACGTTAGTTACTTGACGCAAGACACGGTAAGGGCCAGAGTAGCGTGAAAGTAACTTCTCCGAGAGGCCAATGTGTCAAGACGGCGACCAATGGAGAACCAGGTCACCCAATGTGTAATGGACGCCACGATGGCGGGCGTCATATAAGCGCCGCTGATTGTCCTGCCACTCCACAAGTCGACGTCGGGCAATGTGGCGCGCTTCATGTGCTTTGAGTATGGCTTCACGGGCGTACTCAGATGTGGAGTTCAGATTAGCAAGCAGAACGGTGACAAAAGCTAGCGTAAGGTCGCGGCCAAACAATAGGAAGAATGGAGAGAAGCCTGCGGTGTCATGGCGAGACGAATTATAGGCGAAAGTAACGAACGGCAGCGCAACGTTCCAGTCGCGATGGTCAGCGGAGACATACATGGACAGCATGTCAGTAAGGATGCGGTTAAGGCACTCTGTTGGACCGTTCATTTGTGGATGGTAAGCAGTAGCAAGTTGTGTTTAGTCGCGCACGAGTGTAGAGTGTCATTGACAACTTTAGAAAGAAAGTAACGGCTACGGTAGGTGAGGAGATATCGAGGGGCGCCGCGGTGAAGGATGACGTTCTCTAAGAGGAAGTTGGCGACATCGGTTGCACAGCTTGTCGGTAGAGCCCGTGTGATTGCATATCTGGTGGCGTGGTCTGTTGCTAGAGCACTTGTTTCCCGAAGCAGACGCAGGAAAGGGGCCTAAAAGATCAACACCTACACGGAAGAATGGTTCTGATGTTACGTCAATTGGTTGAAGGCGACCAGCAGGGAGCGTGGTCGGCTTTTTGCGTAGTTGACAAAGGTCACACGCCGCGACATAACGGCATACGCCATGGTATAGACCAGGCTAAAAGAAGCGCCGACGAACGCGGTCGTCCGTGACACGCCAAGGTGACTTGCAGTCGGCACATCATGAAGCTGGCAGAGAACAGTTTGACGCAGATGCTCAGGCACAACGAAGAGTAGGTCACGGCCGTCCGGGCGCATGTTAGAGCGGTACGATATACCATCTTGAAGTTCAAACATACGAAGGGAAGTATCGGGCGTCGTTGAAACGAGCTGTTGAATAAAGTGTTGCAAGGAGGCCTACCGACGTTGTTCGGCTCGAATATCGCGAAAAGCATCCAGAGAGTGAACGGTGACAGGTATGCCGACTGCAGAAACGTGAGGAGGGTCGACAGGATGGCGTGACAAGCAGTCGCCATCTTGATGTAACCGGCCCGTCTTGTATACAACTGAATAGTAGTAGTCTTGAAGAGCGAGAGAGAGAGAAAACATTTATTTGTCATCAGAGTGGGCGACTTCCTCGCAGGGTGGAGCGCTTAGTTCATGGCCCCATTGGCTCGCGCCACTCCGCGTACCTGCCGGATCAGCCGTCGCTGCTCTTGCAGGCGCAGAGCCCAGCGGCCAAGGCACCCTGAACGATCTTTGAGGGACGAAAGCCAACTCAGAGCGTGGTGATCAGTGATGACTGTGAATTGGCGGCCGTACAAATAGCGGCGGAATTTACCCACTGCCCGAACGAGAGCCAGACACTCGCATTCGGTGATAGAATAATAGCTCTCCGCAGAGGAAAGAAGGCGGCTGGCGTAGGCAATAACGCGCTCTCGCCCTTGTTTGTGTGCCAACATAGCTCCGATACCGTGGCCACTGGCGTCGGTACGAACTTCTGCTGGACCTGACTCATCAAAGTGAGCGAGAATGGCTTTGGAGGTAAGCAGCCCAATCATCTCGGTGAAAGCACCAGCTTGCTCAGGGCCCCAAATGAATGCAGCGTCCTTCTTGAGGAGCTGATTGAGAGAACGCGCAACGTTCGCAAAATTTTGGAAAAACCGACGGAATTAGGAGCAAAGGCCCAAGAAGCTGCGAACATTCTTGGCACATGTTGGCACCGGAAAGTCCTTCACTGCCCGCATTTTATAGGGATCAGGGCGTACACCAGAAGAATCAACGAGATGCCCGAGCACGGAAATTTCACGACGACCGAAGTGGCACTTGGACGAATTTAGTTGTAGCCCCGCCTGACGGCAAACAGATAGGATCGTCGATAGGCGTTCGAGGTGTGTCGCAACATTCAGAGAAAAAACAATCACGTCGTCCAGGTAACAGAGGCAGATGGACCACTTGAAACCGTGTAGGAGGGCGTCCATCATTCGTTCAAATGTGGCCGTGGCATTACATAAACCGAAAGGCATCACTTTCAACTGATACAGGCCATCGCGACTAACAAAAGCTGTCTTCTCGCGGTCCATGTCATCGACGGCAATTTGCCAGTAGCCGGAGCGAAGGTCGATGGACAAAAAATATTGTGCCCCATGCATGCAATCCAGGGCGTCGTCAACGCGTGGTAGCGGATAGACGTCTTTCTTTATTACCTTGTTGAGGTGTCAATAATAGACGCAAGATCACAAACTGTTGTCCTTCTTTTTGACTAGTAAAACAGGTGATGCCTTTGGGCTGCAAAAAAAGTTCGATTATGTCTCCAGAAAGCATCTTGTTAACTTCATGTTGGATGATATGTCGCTCAGTAGGCGAGACGCGGTTGGGTTACTGATGGATCGGGCTCACATCACCGGTGTTTATTCGGTGTTTTACGAGATACCTTTGTCCTAGAGGGCGCTCTCCAAGGTCGAATATGTCCCAGTATGAGGCAAGGAGGCAACGTAGTTCTTGAGCACGCTGGGTCGGAAGATCGGTAGCAATAATTTTTGTTAGGGCATTCAAGTCTGAACGGACAGGTGGCGAAGCGAGAGTTGAAAACGAGGAGCTGTCACAAGTTAAAGCCAAAATGTGGTACTCTCTGTCTGGCGTTATTTGCGCCACGGATATTCCGCGCTGGAGTACTTGTGTATAGAGTCCAAAGTTCACAAGCGGAAGGCAGGACGTGTTGTCCGAAATGGTAATGACGGTGTGAGGAAAGCGGCGTTATGCGAGAGCAGGAGATCCGGATTAGGGGATACGATGTAGTCGCCGTCTGGTACAGGTGGAACGGGGGAGACACCTATGTAGGTGAATATGTTCTGCGGAACATATCCGTATCGGAGCACTATCGGGAGGGTCAATAGCAGCAGGTAGAGCGAGTTACACAACGACAGCAGAACACTCTATCAAAACGGAATTTGTACACAGAAAGTCAAGGCCCCAGGATGAGGTCGTGAGGGCCCCAGTGCTCTAGAACATAAAATAAAACAGAAGTCTCATGTCCGGCGACACTCACGCGAGCCGGACACATGCCAATAGGCTGGTGTTCCACCGTCAGCGACTTGGACGACAGGCGACGGGGCAGGAGTAAGGAATTCTTTGTCTTGAACTACGTCATCTCCCGCATATTCGCGCCGTGCTCCCGAATCAATTTGGTACGACCGCCTTCGTCTGCCTGCTACCTTAGCTTTCGTCGATTTGTTAATTTTTTTCCCTTTGCCTGACGGTGATTACATCATCACATCTGTTCCTGATGTCTTTTCGCGCGCACTATCACTGTGCCCCACTCATTCGTAATCATTGCCGAAAACCAGACATGCCTCCCCGTCATCACTTTTGGCCTGACAAAGCAAGTTCCACTACAAGGCACATCGGTTGCCACGCTGCGTACTATAGCACATGATCACGTCACTAATGCCAGCGTTCCTTATTTCAATGAGATCGCCGTCAGAAATGCTTAAGCTCAGCAAGGAGAGGTGAGAATCGTTTTCCAGAAACCAACCACTTAGCGAGTTATACGCCAGAGCACAAGACCACTCGACTATTGCGACAATGGAAGGCTTATGCGGCCGTTCACGAATGCGACAACGCGGCCGCGTACCACGACCTAGGGCTGCACATTGCCATTCGACCATTTCGACAGGACAAGAAGGAAAACTAGCGACATACGCTAATCGAGCGGCACTGTTGGAAGAAGAAAAGCGGCTGAAGTAGCTGGCACCACTGGCAGCAGAAGACGCCATATGGACGGAGTTGTTTCCTCTGACTGTCGATGACAGGAAACAATTGCGTCCATACAGACCAGTGCACAGTATCGTGTGGTGTGACGTGCTGTGGCGTCGTGTGCCTTTGCGAACGTGCACTATAGCCAACTTAAGACTGCTGCTAGTACCATCTACAACCAATCTGGTTTGCTAGTAGCCATTTCATGATTACAACTACTCTAGATTAGTGACGATACAGCATTTTTTTCTGTAGTGTATTGTATTGTCTGGGAGCTATTCATGATAAATAAAAGATCAAATTCCTCGTGCATTTCTTTCTCCTTTTTTACTGACACTTTCTAAACGCTAGCAAACGTTCACTTGCATAGACACACGAGCGTGACCGATTGAATATTTTTGCAGAAACAACGGATTTTGCAGAACAAGAGTTTTAAAAATATATCTACTTAAGTATTCACTTCCTTACATTCTAAGAAACATAGAATATACACGGGTCGAAAACACTACGTGCGTCAGAACAGAGAAAGCAGCGCAGTGTGACTTATGTGGCTCGTTTCTTATTTCCTTTTCCCTCCACTTTCATTTTATTGTGCGCAGCAAGGTTTTTGTCGGTATTGTCCGAATACCAATGCTCTTCAAAGCAATATTTCAAAGGAGAGAAACGGAAGGAGCGGCGCCAAAACATCTGCAATAACAACAGTGTTAAATTGATTACTTTCGTCATATCTGCCTTGCGTACTTCGCAGTGAGGAAAAGGACAAGAAAAATAGTAGAATTCACGTTGAAAACCCAACTACATTATAAAAACTGCAACGATCAAACTACAACCACACGGGAGCTTAAGGCACATGACATGACGCACATAATCGGTTAGAAGGAGTCAGGTTGGCCCGAGTCCGAGAAACAAACAATTCTAAGCAGTTCATCGTACGTCGACAGGAGACGAGAGGTTGCCGTAGTGAGGTGTGATGAAATCACGACGTAGAACACGGCTCGATGTTGGTGGGTGAGAAAATGATGGCTCTTCACAAGCCGGCGACGACCGCTCAGCAGTCAGCTGGCATCCGAGCCGCAGTGTACTTTGCTAGAATGGTCGGCGACCGTTCCGTGCCCAGCCCGGCGCATGTGTGGTCGTTAGACACTGTACAGAACACCTGACCGAAGAGACATCCGCGATCCGGAATGCTCCCGGCAAGGAGTTTCACAACAGGCCTGGCCAAACTTCGAACCGCAGTACTCGTGCTGGCGAACGCCTACCGGTCGGCCTGCAGCTCCACGGACGGTCGCGTTCCCTGGAGTATTTCAACTTGTGCTGACCATACGTGGCAAAACGGTACCTCGAAACATATTCGGAGTAACAGAGGGCCATGGCTGAATTGGTGAGGTCAGGCCCACGCGTAGTTCAATGATGAACTAACCCGTGCGAACTTCGGCGTCAACGGCATCGTTTTCTTTCGCTCTTCACAATAATGATAAATTAGTTAGTACAATATAAAACAGCAAGCGGACCTTTGCGTATTACGAGAACTGTTGAACAAAACTTTTGCATTAACGCATCCTGACTTTCCCTCGATAAGAACCATACTGCCGCATGGCACCGAACCTTTTGTAAACTGTTCCTTCGCCGCTGCAATCGCTGATAAAGTGGTCTCTCTGACGCCGCCGCCAGTGAGTGGTCCTTGCTGTCATTGCTACGTTTAAGTATATAGTAGGAAGCTTAAAGCGTAAAATTCAATTATCGGAACTTATTTTGAAACCCTTTAACTATGCCTCTGCAGAGCTTCACCGCTAAGCTTTGGTTTACCTCTTTACATTGTCACTAGGACACAACAATAGATGACGACATTGTACGGAGTGCCATTATTTCCAAGCTCTGCGAAACAATGCTCGACGGGACGTTGTTCACTTTATTATTTCCACTACAACGCCCTAAAGTCTTGGATGTATTGCCCATCAAACGTAAGTATGGATGAAACCTGAAAGGCAAGTCGCTGCAGTTAAAGCGTCCCCATATACAACTGCGTTCATGTTCGACAAATGCAAGCAATTTAAAAGTGTGGTTTGTGCGTATCATTTACCAATGAATGTTTCGTGTAATGATTTTGCAGTGGGCTGTAATGAAAACGCTGGGGTGCCCGAGGTGCATGACAAAGACGATTTCGCCATTTAAATATCACGATGTGCAGTGTTCGAACCGAAGCTGACTGACTGATCGACGCGAACGAGACTGAAGCAATCTTCTTCAATGCACATTGAGTCTCTGTGGTCGACCTGTTGCATTATTAGGGCTACCAAGGTGAAGGAGGAAATGAAGAAGAAGACAGGGACATTAACAATAAATTTGTCTGGTTAGCTGACTACTCTGGGTGACGGGAAAATGGGAATAGAAAGATGAGATAGTGAGGGAGAGGAAAGGCAGAGAAAAGCCGCGCTGAACTCGCGCACGCACGCGGAGGGCCTGAGCAAGTCAAAGGCATTCAGATAGGACAGTCGGCCTCAAGAAAGACATAAGTTCCTTTACAGCTTTGAGCTCTAACAAGGTGGCACAAGAAAAAGGTGGTGTGAACCAAAGTGGATCGATCCTAGCGCCTGTCGATGGCAGGTTGTCAAGCGCATGGGCATGGGTAGTCGGCAAGTTATTATGAATGACCAAGCTTGTAAGAGCGACTTCTTTCATTGTCAAAAAATAAAACATTGCCATCCTGGCACCATTGTTGTGCGAGGCACTCGAAGATTGTTCCGTAGTCAGTCAACGAATATCAGCAGCTATTCTGCGTCCTTCGATTTGGAGGTTGGCAGAATCGAAATCGTGCTGAAAGAACGTGCGAGGAAGTGTACGGCAGCAGGTGTGAAGTGCCCTTCCCGCTGAGAAAATCTCTTGTGCAAGAGTTGCACCACATTCAACAGACGAGAGTTCTGAGCAAACATCTAAGAATGAACACATGTTGTAATTGCACTGTTCTATATTGCTACACGTGTGTGGTATTTGATCGTTTGAACGAGGCGCGTGGGCGCCATCACTCGAGAAAAGAGGAAGAAGAACGCGCGCTGGCTCTCGAGCTGTTGGCTGAACTGGCCAGTGCTGTATTCTCCTTTTTAAATATATTTTGTAAATAGTCTCCAGTTTTAATCCTTCGCTCGCTTTACATTTTCGTAGAGGAGGCCGTTCCCCGTCCTCGCCATGGAGAAGCGCAGCGGCTGCACCGTCCTGCTTTCCGCCATGACTTGCGGTGACGACCCCTGGTTTCCGTCTCCTGCGACCCCGACAACACCGTACATTACGGTTAACAATCCCCGCGATCCTGCTATATTCTCCGGCGAAGATAATGTAGACGACGAAGACTGGCTCAGTCTGTATGAGCGTGTTAGCCGGAACAACCGCTGGCACCTTATCATTATGCTAGCCAATGTTATGTTCTACTTGGACGGATCTCCTTCTGTCTGGTTACAGACACACGAGGACGAGATCTCTAGCTGGGATGCTTTCAAGAAGAAGCTCAGCGACCTCTCTGGAAATCTCACCGGTCGGCAGCTGGCTCCTAGAAAATAGCTTGCTACCCGAGTTCATTCTTCTAATGAATCGTATGTCTAGTTCATAAAAGACGTGATCGCTCTTTGCAGGAATGTTGACGAGAAAATGGCCGAGGTTGACAAAGTCGGCCACGTACTCAAAAGCACCGCGGACGAGGCGTTCAACTTGTTGGTCTTCAACAATGTGTCCACCATAAACGTCACTGTCAAGTGATGCCGCCGCTTCGTGCTCGCGAAAAGCCGCCGCATCATTCCACAGTTCTCCCGGCGCCCTAACACGGCTGCGACATCGTCTTGCGTCGACCTTACCGCTTCACCACCTTTAAATGAGCACGTAACACTTACTGTTCGCCGCGAGCTCGAGATCACAAGTCCTGCGCCGTTCCATCAACGCCCCCTTGTCCCCACCAGTGACCAACCAGCCCGAGCGATCTCTCTCATTCAGGCAGTTGTGCGGCAAGAATTTGCAAACCTAGGTTTTCTTGCTGCCTGCTCCATCTACCGACCTGACGCGTGACCGCTGCCAATTGCTACGCCTCACGGCAATCTATATTCCCCTCCCAGATACCGTAACCCTACCGAGTGGAGAACTCCGGACGACGAGCCCATTTACTTCCGTTGCCTCCGCATTGGACACGTCGCTAGCCGCTGCCACACCTCCTGGACGTCGCCGTATTCAAGCTCCTTTTCCCCATCTCCTCGCCCATATGCCAACCCGCGCCGTTACTCACCTCGCCGTATGCCTCCTACCTCTGACGTATCCGTCGATGTCAGTCGTCCTGATCGCTCGCGGTCACCTCAGCGCCGTCGGTCCCCGTCGCCCCAGCCACACCGCTATTCGTCCCCGACCAATTATGGACCCTCCGGGACGGAAAACTAGGCAGTGCAGTTCTTGGAGGTAGTGCTGCATCACGTTCGTCCTTTCCAAATCCTCCGTTGACGCTCCTCGCCAACATGAACCTAATTGAAGTAGACGTAGATGGTGTTCCGTTGACGGCATTAATTCATACTGGAGCCCAAGTGTCCATAATGAGCGATAACCTATGTCATCGCCTCAAAAAAGTTCTTACGCCTGCCATCATTCAAGCCGTACGCGCAGCTGATGCGCCACTGTTGCCGTGAGGGGTATGTGCAGTGCTCTCATAGGAATTGCTGGCCGCTAAGTTCCAGTCCTGTTCACCATGCTGACCAGTTGCCCTGATGACATAATCTTCAGGCTCGACTATCTGACGATGCATTCTGCCCTCATCGACTGTGCCACCGGTACGCTGTGCCTCAAGCTTCCTCTTCTTTCAGACGTTCGCCCCGAACAAGCGAACACCCTCTGCACTACAGCGTTTGTTCGCTTACCTCGAAAAGCCCTAACCTTCGTTTAATTAGCCTCAACGGCAACCGTGCGTGATGGCGTCTATGTCATCGCACCTATTCGGGATGTCCTCCTGGTGGGCGACATCTCTGTGCCACACTCCGTCGTAACCATCGCTGTTAATCGGATGTGTCTCCCCGTTATCAATTTTGGCTTGAGGAAGCAAGTGTTACCTGTAGGCATAGCGGTGGCCACGCTCCGGTCAGTGACAGCCGACCACGTCACTGCTTTTGCAGCCGACGCGTCTCGAGATCCTCCTGATTACCCGCAGGATTCCTTGCACCTCGACTGCCCATTACGTCCCATGGTGGCTCCGGACCTTGCACCTGACCAAGTAGCCGCCCTATATCGTCTTTTGCTTTTCTACCGCGACACATTTGACACTGACAATCGACTACTTGGTCAGATGTCACTTGGTAAGCATCGGATAAACACCGGTGATGCTGTTCCCATCCACCGCCTACCGTGTCGCGTGTCCACGGCAGAGTGGCTAGTTATTCAGCAGGAAGTAAAGAAGATGCTCGCCCGCGGCATTGTTGAGCTGTCGTTGAGTCCTTGGGCGTCGCCGATCGTGCTCTTCAAAAAGAAAGATGCCACGTAGTGTTTCTGCCTTGATTACCGCCACCTAAACCGAATTGCCAAAAAGTACGTTTACCCTTTACCACGAATGGACGACGTTCTTGATTGTCTTCGCGGTGCCAAATACTTTTCGTCCACCGAACTTCCATCTGGTTATTGACAGATTTCCGTGGATGAGCAACACGAAGAAAAGACTGCTTTCGTTACTCCAGATGGCTTCTAACAATTCAAGGTTATGTCGCTCAGTTTATGCAATTGCCCCGCCACGTTCAAAAGGATGATCGACTCTGTGCTTCAATGTTTCAAATGGTCAACTTGCCTTTGTTACATCGACGACGTCCTTGTGTTCTCTCCTACATTTCAGACGCACCTTCAGAGCGTAAATATCTTTTCATATATGGTAGCTTTTCATTCCCATTACGGTAATACTGCTATACTTCTGAGAACGAGCATGCATAATTACATGTTCCATTATTGTGACTCATTGAAAATTCAATCTAACTAAAGTAAGCATGGCTTCAGATGTGAACCAAGAATCAGATGTAATGAATATCATGCATCAAAGGCGACCTAAACATAACAGCAGGCAGGGAAGTGCACGAGAAACTCAAACAAATAAGCAAATAATAAATTGAGAATGGCACCATACTGTTTAACATATCCCTTCCATGAATGTGGATTTTGCATGCGACTATCCATATGCTTGCGCAATGAACCAACTACCTGAAACCAAAGATTTTTTCCTACTGAAGTGGTTAAGATGCGTTAAAATTAAAAAAAAAATATCGCACTTCGTAGAATCTTCGTCTCAAAACAAGTACATAAGTGTCCGGGAAGATTAAAGCATTGCCTGACTGTGCACTCTATCTCATGTCCAGAAATTTACCATGTGCAAAAGTGCTTTATTTTATTTTGCCGTATAAAAATTATGTCTACAGAAGCCATGAAACTAAGGGGCTTTCGTTTAAGACTATATGTTCACAACCACCAATTGATGAACAAGTGCTCTACTCAGATGGTTTCAGTTCTTTGCATTGAACGCATCTCTACCTCCACTAGCATACTTGGTTGGCAAGTAGATTGAGTATACGGTATACACAGTTATATATAACGGTATACACAGTTAAAGGACTTAATTACTCCTTGCTTTCGCTTCGGGAAGCATGAGCTGTTCTAATGAACTGGTTTCATGAGCATGCACTTAAACGATAATGACTTCTTAAACATGGGATTCTTTTCCCCCAATGCTTCCCCTTTCTGGAACCTAAAAGGAAGCCATAATTCTAATATTAGCTTCAAAAAATAGATAAAAGAGCAGACATGAAATTCTGTCTGCTTCATGTAAACATTTGAAATACAGAATGACAGTAGTTTGTATTTGCACCCTTGCATTTACGTGGTGTTTCATTTCAAAGCTGTTAAATGGCAAATATATGTAAGCACTTAACCAAGCATGGGATGTTGCATGTTGTAGTGAACACAGGCACCGTGCTCATTGCAAGTATGTGTCATGTCACTACGCAAATGTGCAATTTCATCGTACCACTATTTTTTATCAGATGGATATATCGGTTGACAAACAAGACAAAAAGCAGTCACTTCTCACAAAGCTAATCAGCTTTTTTTTAAAAGACATTTCTATCTTTTCAATGACGCTTGCTCCTATGTGTTTGTCTCCAGAGAGCACACTTGATTTTGACTTTCCCATCAGAGACATTACATAAATAGAACATGTTAAGATGACTGCCTTGAGCACGTGAGAATTTTCACCTTGGTGTGGCACTGTATTTTGAAAGTGTTGTTGACACCTAGTCAAATGGCACACCCAATATACCCGCATTCTAGTTTTCTCATCCAAATTGCATAGCATTGTATTTTGAGTCTTTGGCGTGCGCTCCTCTGCCCTACGTGGAGTTGCGCTGGGCTGGCTCTTTTATATCGTTGTGTCCTTGCAGCTACCTTCTTTTGTTATATAAAGCGGGTGCCTGTAAAATACCGTGTGCAAAAGTCAACAGGAGGACATGGTGTAAAACAACATCAAGACAGTCAAGAAGTAAGGTCATGGCACTAAAAGAAAGTCTTACCTGTTAGTCTTTCTACTGAAATACATGCGAAACATCTGATTGACTGCAACAGTCCACTGCTAAACTTCAATTTTTGGATTTAAACAAAAGAGAAATAACCGACAGTTCATCCTCATTGAGGAACAATGTGAAAGTACTCCTACTAATAAATAGAGTGTTGGTCATTGCCAGAAGTCATAAGTCTGTCATTATTCTGGTGTGTCACAAACACCACTTGTGACACACCCTAAGCACGTGCCCCGTATGCCCCTCGTATCATCTCTGGTTGTGCCACTGCTGAAGCCATAATTTGAAGATCATATCTGCAAACATGATGCTCAGTAAGGATGAAAATATGGTCCTCCAGTTCAAATGATATGTCTAGATGTACCTATAAGAAAGGGCAACAAGGCTTGTTATAGCAAGCTTACCCACATTTTAATACTAACAACAAAGTTCACCGCGGTCTACATCTAAGCTTACTAAAATGCATGAACTTATTTCATTTATGATGTGCGCAATGGATTTCATTTTTGACAGACTCGACTACTGCTGCAGTTTGAAATCTAGAATTCAACATTCTTGAAGGCATGTAGAAGTTTCAGTTGGACTATAGTTAGACGAACTGTTTGTTTTGTGTACGACAGACGACTGGCAACACGGAATTAAAGCAACGTTTTATTTTGATATTTTATTTCTCCATTAAAAATATTAAAGCGATAAACACATTTTGATGTGCCATACGGTAGCAAGATGCACACATTACGCTTGTACCCCCCAGAGGAAGTGTTATTTAGCTGTTCATATGACACAACTCTGAAACACAAAGTCATATTAACAAACGCACAGGCATCTCCAAAACAATAAGCGTATGCAAAGCGTCCCTGTAATTGTATTTCCACAGAGCAGCCGTTGTACTCGATGCCGATGCATAACTCGCCGCTTGATAATTCACCGAGTTCGTGGACATAAGCACCCTTTCAGATTCGCACCTTGCTCGAAAACCGTAAGAGGAGACAAAAAATCTGACATATAATCGCACCATTTCAATACATGAGCAAAAGCAGTTCGGTCTTAGTGATAAACTGCATGAGACCGATTTATTGCGCGACGGCGACGAGCGACGGCTTCGAGCAACAAAACGGGCCGCCGCTTTAGCAGATCGCTCGGTTCCGGAAATCTAGAAATTGTAGCTCGTCGTCCGGATATGCAATCAGCCACTTGCGAATAGCGCGAAGCCGGAACTGGATGTACATCGCTCAAATACTACCGATTGTCGCGCGGAACGAGCGAAGGATTCAATTTTAATTCGTGCAAGGATAGAGATCTACTTCAAGACCTCCCAAAATATTTTATGCTACTTTTTACAGTAAAATACATCAACTTAATCTACTGAAGCACACGTCACGCTAGTTTAGACGAGTATTTGCAGCCCTCATACCGGCAACACCAGGGAGAGGTTGCTGAATATCGTCGTTCGCACAGAGTACGATTTGTAGACGACGAGCGAACGCAACTGCCGTCTCCATCGCATCGCATGTAGCTGTCGCTCTCAAGATCGCTTATATGGGCTTTATACTTTAATCAGCATAAAACAGTAATTCCTCATGCGTTTTCAGTAAGTTCAAGATAACGCGCCCAACTAATTTCTTGAAGCATGCAGCTGAATGCCAGCGGTGTAGTTTCTAACTAGCACTGGTGCTGCACGTAACTTGAGTGGTCGCAGATTACCCATGGGCGAGACACCATCAAGCGCGCGGCTTATTTATAAGGAAAGCATGCCGCCAGCAAAATGACGCCTTATGTTATGTGACTTCTCATTTCAACAGCGTTCCGTACAGAGCAGACTGCCAAACTGAATAAATTCAATCACACAAAACGCATGCTAAGCACGCTCCGCATAGGCTCGGAATCATGGGCAGGTGTACAAACCATTTTAAGCGTCGTTTCGCCTCACATCTTATTTACCGTACCATGGTTCTGGCTGTGTTTGCGATTTTCAAAGCTCTTACGGATAGCGGCAAGTGATAAAGTCACATGCAGTTATCGCGACGACTGAGTTTTTCGATTGACATCAAAAGACACAGTGCGCTTGCCTAGTACGTTGTCAATCGCGTCGGCTAAGCGCCGCTACGATTTCCTGGCGAAAGCATGCCATATACGGAGAATGTGCACCTAACTTAGAATTTACCCACCGTGCAGGATTTGTTGTTATATATGGCTGTCTGTTCGAAGCAAAAGGGTGTGTTCTTTGGTCAGCGTGCGTGAGTGATACATCGCCATGTTCGGGGCCAGCCTCCTACAGTTGAAGCAGAAGCTGATGCTACGTTTTGTTCTCTATTGCCGCAAGAGTAAAATGGGCATTCTACGCTCTTTCAGAAGGGCAGAGTGAAAAGAACATTTCACTCTCTCCTTGCTGACAGATTGAACAACGCATTTCATTCCACTCGACATTTTCGAGAGTAAAACAATGCTTTGAAGAGTAAATCAGCCGCTTCACTCCTCCGATACCCTCTCTAGTTTTTAGAGTGTAAGGCAATGCGTGTGTGATATTGGTATGTCTCTATTCGTCATCAATCCCTTGAATGAACGTCCAAAGGTGACACAAGGGGTATGTTGCCTAAATATAATAAAATTGTGGCGGGCCGTAAATCAAAACACACCTCAGCATCCAGCGCGGGCGCTCTATGGATAGGCATGGTAACGAGCTTGGCACTAGAATATTAATTACAATGCTGATTGCTGCGAATTTTCAGCTAGTATGGTGCGAGTACAACATGCTATACTGCGTCGTGGCATCATTTGACATTGTGAGTGTCAGTGAGATCGAATTTCGCGTTTGTGCTGATGCGCACAAAAATTTCGTGGTCCTTTGCTTGCATCTGGATATGCAGCAGGTGACGCAATAAAGCTATCACCGGCATTCACAATCGTGTTCTATGTTTTCTGCAACTCTTCTTTCTTTGTTTTTCATCATCATCATCATCATTATCATCATCATCATCAGAAGCAGCAAGAGCGGCAGCAGTAGCAGCGACGGCGGCAGAGGCGGCGCCACTGCCGTTGGCGCCGCAAAGCATAATCCGCATGATACGCAAAAACATAATCCTTACTGCAGAAGCAGCAGCGGCGGCGGTGGCGACAGCAGTAGCAGCAGCAACAGCGGCGGCGGAGGCGGCGGCAGCAGCCTGCCTACGCCCACTGCAGGGCAAAGGCCTCTCTCATATTTCTCCAACTACCCCGGTCATGTGCTAATTGTGGCCATGTTGTCCCTGCAAACTTCCTAATCTCATCCACCCACCTAACTTTCTGCCGCCCTCTGCTGCACTTCCCTTCTCTTGGAATCCAGTCCGTAATCCTTAATGATCATCGGTTATCTTCCCTCCTCATTACATACCCTGCCTATGCCCATTTCTTTTTCTTGATTTCAACTAAGGTGTCATTACCTCGCATTTGTTCCCTCACCACATCTGCTCTCTTCTTATTCCTTAACGTTACACCCATCATTCTTCTTTTCATGGCTTGTTTCGTCGTCCTCAGTTTAAGTAGAACACTTTTCGTAAGCCTCTAGGTTTCTGCCCGTATGTGAGTACTGGTAAGACACATCTGTTATACACTTTTCTCTTGGGGGATAATGGCAACCTGCTGTTCATGATCAGAGAATGCGTGCCAAACGCGCGCCAGCCAATTCTTATTCTTCCGATTATTTGAGTCTCATGATCCAGATCCGCGGTCACTACCTGCCCTAAGTAGATGTATTCCCTTACCACTTCCAGTGCCTCGCTACATATCGTAAACTGCTGTTCTCTTCCGAGACTGTTAAGCATTACTTTTAGTTTTCTGCGGATTAATTATTAGACCCACCATTCTGCTTTTTCTGTCCATATGAGTGAGCATGCATTGAAATTGGTCCCTTGAGTTAGAAACCAACGCAATATTATGAGCGACTCGCCAGTTACTAAGGTATTCTCTATTAACTCTTATCCCCAACTCTTCGCAATCCAAGTCTCTGATTACCTCCTGTAAACAGCTGTGAATAGCATTGGAGAGATCGTATCCTCCTGCCAGACGCCCTTCTTTATTCTGATTTTGTTGCTTTCTCATGGAGGACTACGGTGGCTGTGGAGCCTCTACAGATATCTTTCAGTATTTTTACATACGGCAAGTCTACTCCCTGATTCCGCAATGCCTCCATGACTGCTGACGTTTCGACTGAATGAAACGCTTTCTCGTAATCAATGAAAGCTATATATAAGGGTTGGTTATATTCTGCACATTTCTCTATCACCTGGTTGATAGCGTGAATATGGTTTATTGTTGAGTAGCCTTTACGAAATCCTGCCTGGTTCTTTGGTTGACAGAAGTCTAAGGTGTTCCTGATTATATTTGCGATTACCTTGGTAAATACTTTGTCGGCAACGGACAGTAAGCTGATCGGTCTATAATTTTTCATGTCCTTGGCGTCCCCTTTCTTACTTTTTTCCTTCAGTAACATGTAAATTAATGAAACTACATGGTTACATTAAGAACAGGTAAACAATACCGATATTTTTTTTTGCTACATAACAATGTTAACGTGATCCTTGTAGTGGTGATAAACTATGTTACAATTTATATTTGCTGAGCATCTCACTGTGCATTGTATTCATAATATAACTGATACCTGAGCCTTACATTTATTACCACATTGTTATGCTGATGCTTTATTACGTTATGGTAATTTCTCCTATTTTATGCTTACCATACTGTTTGCTTGCATGTCGTACTTTTTCCTTAAGGGATGACTTCGTACGAAAGCATGTCTATAACGGGGCCGATTGCTGCTTTCGCACTGTTGCCGACCACCTGCTCTCGGGACCTCCATGTTTCCCCGGGATCATGTCATATCGGGAACCTATATGTAAGTCTTATTTACATATAGTAAGTTAAGTATCAGTTATATTGTGAATATAATGCACGGTGAGATGCTCAGCAAATATATATTGTAACATATTTTATCACCACTACAACGATCATGTTAACATTTTTATGTAGCAAACAAAATATCGGTACTGTTTACCTGTTCTTAATGGAACCATGTAGTTTCAATAATTTACATGTCACTGAAGAAAAAAAAGTAAGAAAATTAAGTCTGTGTTGACATCGGAAGTTTTTGGACGTGATGAGTTTTGGCGACGAATGCGCCACGCAACTACATTGTTTCTTGTGAAGCACGTCTGATTTTTTTTTTTTGGCGGTAAAATGTCGGCCACCTACAACCAATGACCGAGCATTAAGAACCGCAAGGAAGCAAAAAAGGGCTCTTCGCTCTAAAATTGCATGTATATTGTGCTCTGAACGTCTGGTGAGCTTATTGGGATACTTTCCTCGATATACTAAAATGGCTGTAATATTTTAGAGATGGCGCAGTCACAGTGTAAGTGACGCCTCGTAGAAAAGTATTTAGCACGGTCTGCGAACTACTGCACTTCAGATCTACTGGATCACATTTAGGCGAAATACGTTTGACCTCGACCACCAACGAGACATTAAAGTTGTCTCGCCAAATGGTAAATCTGAACGACATATTGAGAATTTAAGAGCGAGAAACGAAGTCGCCGTTGTGAGAAGAGCAACAATCTGTCATCAAGGTCAGCTCGAGCTTTCCCTGATCAGTGATATATCACAGCTGCAGTTCAGTGGTTTTTACATCGATCAAGTATCATAAGAGCACATGACCGCTCTACACACATTACAAATAGGTTGCACTCATGTGATCACACATAAAAATCGCAATAGCAGGTTACACATACAGCAAGTGATCACGGAAGGCAGCCATCGGCATCACTATGCCCTCTATGCTCTCTCTATTCATCTTATATGGTCTTGTCGTAATTGGTAAGTTGTAACACTGACCAGAGCCTCTGATTTCAGACAGACAGTTTGGTTTAGTATGAATCCCTGAACAACAAGGTTCTCATCAATTTTCAGGCATGACCAGTACGGTTTGGGTACAATTGCGATGGGATAAAATCTCTATCACTAAGCTCGGACGTTATAACAGCGTTCTATACGTTAAAGCATCGTGCTCTTAATGTAGTATTTCGATAACTTAGTGAGCACCCACAATGTCAGTGTTTCAACAGAACTTAGATAGCCGAAGTACCGCCTATTACGCTCACGTATTTAATTTGACTTGACTTGTTGTAAAGCTGACACGATTAAATTTATTTATGCTCCTACCATTTGGTATTACCTTGTAAAGGCGTGCCTATAAAATAATAGGCGCACTTAAAACAAATAGGAATTAATTCGCCGGTTTCCTCCCATGCCAGTAGGCACGTTCTTCAGATGTCCACCTGCTGTGGCGGCTTAGTGGCTAAGACATTGCGCTACTACGGACGTGGTCGCGGGATCAAATTCGCAAAGAGGCATTTTAGTTAGAGCGAAATGTAGAAACGCCTATACAGCGTGCTCGCAATCTACCTTAAAGAACCCCAAATGGTCAAAAATAATCCTTAGTCCCCTATGCATAATAATAATAAAGTGCATATATATATATATATGTATATATATATATTCCTATGTTCTGCGGTGGGCTTGCGCTTTCTCTTTGGCATAGTGGCATCTTTAAGTGCAAGCTCAATTTGTTTTGCACTGAGCACGCACGCTTCAACACTGGTATTCTGTACACCGATTTTTTTCATCAACAACTACACACACTTTTACTTTGTAGTTCGTATGACGCGCACATATCGTAGTGCTCTTAATTTACCATGTCCAGCGCACCGTTCGAAGTGCTCAACACTGGATAATATATTGCATGAAGCAGACGCACACCCGCTCGTGTGCTTACCCGGCACGCAATTCTCAAAACTACGTTTAATTTTATCCCTGCCTCAAACGCAATGTCAAGCGAACCGCCCATTTGTTTGAGACGGATTTTCTTAGCTAGATGTCAAGAGCTTTTGCATTTCGGGGTGCAAAAATTTTACAATATAGCTGTTAAACCTCGCTCGGTTTCTCTTGACGTGCGCAGCGCCACCGATCTGGGGGAGAGAGAGCTGAGAGAGGGAAAGCAGAATATAAATATAGCATCGCGCAGCGTAGCAGTGCAGCGAGGGTGCGTGGAGCTTAAAGGGAGAGAAGGAGCGGCATGCACTCGAGCGAAGAACGCGGCCCATTTGCGTGCCCTCTCCTGTGGCGCGTGGCAGGGGGATCAGGCGAGAGAGGAGGGCCGTTCTTCTGCGGCGGGTACTGGTGTGCCCCTATATGCTCCTCGCACACCACACCGTGGAGACTGGAGAAAACTGCGACGTCGACTACGGCGTTGGCCACGCGAATCGCGGACAATGTAGTAGACACCTCTGACGCCGTAGGGACGCGTTGCCGGCTTTCGTGTGTTTTGTGCGCGGTTCAGCACTACTTTACTTGCCTTCACCCAGCTCTGCTGATCTCTGGTGTTTGCGATAGCAGAGCCGCGCATAATTATTTTCCTGCCGTGCTTGCTTAGTGGCTATAGTGTTGGGCTGCTAAGAATGAAGTCGCGGGATTGAATCCAGGCCACGGTAGCCGTATTTAGATGGGGGCGAAATGCGAAAACGCCCGTGTACTTAGATTTAGGTGCACGTTAAGGTACCCCAGGCGGTCCAAATTCCCGGAGTCCTCCGCTACAGCGTGCCTCATAATCAGATAGTAATATTGGCAAGTAAAGCCGTATACTTTAATTTGAAAGATTTTTACTCAGCCATGAAATCAGCTGTATGTGCGCATCCCTCAGTTCTCATCAATAAAGATTTCTGCTACCACGCTGATACAGTTTGCGTCATAGGCAGCCGTCAAGGCTTGGGAGAAGAATGCGCACGTGGCGGGATGAAATCCCAGCCACGACTGCCTCATTTCCATGACGGTGAAATGCAAATAACGGCCGTTTACCTTGAATTGGGTACACGGTAAAGAATCCCGGGGGGGGGGGGGGGGGTCGCAATTAATCCGGAGTTGCCTACTACGACGTGCCTCATAATCAGTGAGTGGTTTGTCATATGACAGTCCAGTACATATGATCAATGTGCAATATCTAAAGAAAGCAACGTGCTTCGACGTGGTAGGTTTGACGTAGCGACAAGCAGCTAAGTGGAGGACGCCTGAATTGAAAAGCGTCACGCGGACGGTGCTAAATTTGTGGGAGATTGACAAGAACCGACCGTTATGAGCTTGGCTGTGCGCTCAACATTGGTGCTAGGAGGACGCAGTTTACTATGGAAACACTGGAGACAGTTTTATCGCCAAAGGCGCTGCCGGGTACGCATTCGCCAGACTAAATTGGGCATGCAGCATATGTCCTAAGAGATTTGAGATTTCCTATCAAATTCACCTCAAACCTATAGCTTCAAAGTTTCTAACTTTATGTTATTAGCGGTAGAACGCAGTAATTGTACAATGAACTTTTGAACAATACTGGTAATTTGCTGGTCATAATTTGGCAGTAACTCGAATCGATTTTGATTCTTCTGTAAATTTCTTTCTCATGATCTGTGTCCAAGTATAGCAATCCGCTGAGATATACACTCCTGCACTGATTGAAAAAGCTCAGTACCAAATAAGAAATCTCGTGTTCTTGTCTTGAGTTTTCAGCACTGATATTATTATATTATTCAAACCTATTATTGAAATTTCTCGGCTAAATTTCTCAATAATTTCTTGCCACTCACCTGCAGCCTTTATTTTACCAATTCTCACATGCAAACCGCTGCTTGCTGCGACGTAACTAATTGATGCTCATACATAAGATATTAGACTGCATACCTAGACCTTGAATAGGTCTAGGTATGCAGTAAAGAATTACTACGATTTGAACATATCGAAATAAACTCCTTTTGATTAAGAGGAAATGTGACTTCGCTTGTGTCCTCGCTCCCTTTGCGCATTAGTATATAAAATGCAGTGAACAGCATTGCAGAGATACAGTCATGCGTACCTGAGTGTTCCCTTATACTATTCTTTCCACTTTTCTTCTGGAAACATAGGGTAGCTACGATATATTTATAAATCAGGCTAATATGTTCAACTATTCTTGCATGCCTTGAGCGCGCAATACTTCCATTAGTGCAGGCATCCTTACTGAATGGAAAGCTTCCCTAATGCGTGAGCATGAATAGCGTAAAAGTATATATATATATATATATATATATATATATATATATATATATATATATATATATATATATATATATATATATATATATATATATATATATATATATATAGTAGTTCACAGCGATTGCGACGGAATTACCTTCCCAGGGCAGCGAATGGCTCCCGACAAAATGCCCAGTTCCTTTTAGTCGCCCTTCACGTCCGTGTTCTTCTTAAGATCAGCACTCACAACAAGTAGTAAAAATAGACATATATCGTATAGACACTCGGCTCATCAACTTGAACAATTTATATGTTTGTTTCCTTTTTTTCTTTTGTTGCCAATGCGCCACAATACGTGGTAGAAATTCGACATTGCTTACCTTCTTAGAAGAAAACTCTCTTTATTATCAGTTGTCTTCCCAAAATCATAACACCTATCAGTCTTCAGCGCCCGACATGGAAGCTTTATGCTCACATCGTACGGCCATGTTTTCCAGGAAAGCTTTCAGGCACGGGAACGCTTTTGTGCAACATGAATCAGTGCGAAGGGACGAAGCCCTGAACAAGTAAAAGAAAAAACGCGACAGGACGGATACTTCTGTCGTAGTTATTTGCTTGTTCAAGATGAACCAACTCGCTTAAATCAAGCTGTTAGCGCTTTTATGTTTTAAGCAATATTGTCAAAAACTCAGTTAGTCAAGTTCAACCCTTGCATATGATCTTTACTTAAGTTCAATAAGTTCACGCACTACAATCGCAATAAATTACCTTTTCTTTTCAAAGCATACATTTGCTCGACATTTAATACATATGCAAAAATATTAGGACAGCCTTTTGAATTGTTATTATTGGTAAAGAAAAACTCGATTCGTTATGTTGGAAGGCATTACTAAGTAAATGCCACACTTTTTTGTGTGCTTTGGCGAAGTAGCTACTTAACTCCATTATCTTTTGCTATAAGTGTATCGAACTAACGAAGCCTACAGACTTTTCGCACGCTGCGCACGTTACAACAAAGCTATTTATTTTGAATTTGAACGATATTACATATTGTTGACTACTTAAAAGTTAAGTTGTGACCTCATCTTTATGTTTACCAACAGTTAACAGTATAGAAGAGTGCAGTCACCCAAGGACCACATGCCTTGCTAGGGATGTGTGTGGCCTTCTTGGTGGCACAAATCGAGGCCCCTGCTTTCGAGGCGTCTGTTGTGACAAAAGTAGGTGACTCTGTCCTCGCTTCCTTTTTGGTAATTTTACAACAATCATTACCATTTTTTTGCCTTCATAAAGGTGTCTACATGATCCGTAACTTGAATGAAGAATGTATAGTTTGTTCATGAAACTGTCAATATCATAGTTGTGCAGCACGTATTTTCTTGGTTCTCAAGCCGGTAGAGTTTTTCAAACATTTTACAATTACTTTTGATGCAGCTCACATCAGTGCAAAGCAGTGCACAACTCGACGCACCACGTGTATGGCAAGGAAGGCGTGCACGCTTTTGAATGGCAAGATTCGTGGAAAGTGTTTTAGAGGTGTTTGCTGCAAAAAACGTAAGTGGCATTTTTGCCATCTTTCGATGGCACTTCACAGTCTCTGTACAAACGGTATTTGTAGCTACAAAACATAAATACAAAATTGTTCCACGTGAGCTTTTTGAGTTTGCTTTGCACTTTAGGATATGAGTGATAGTAGATACTATGCTTTAAGAAAACAATTTAGTCCATGATTACTATCTCAGTAACAGAGAAAATCATTATTTAAACGCGGCTGATACCTGATGCGGCCATTCCTAGCGTAAACTGCTTTCTTGTTGTAGGCTCACTCCGCACTAAATCTATCAATAAAGAAGCGTCTATCCCGGGCTGTAACATGCATTGTCAACTACTGCATTCGAAACAAGTTCCCAAGGCTTCACGTAATAGGAAGTGGGTGATGAAGTAATATCACGCTGAATATGGGTTGGAACACGAGAATCCGTTTGTGTGTGTGTGCCTGTGCGCAGGCGCTGCTATACGGGCATACATGCCGGTAAGGCTGCATGACAACGCCCACACAGACAGTAGCTGACCATCGTTCCGATTACTGGTAGCAACCTGTTTGCAAGGAAAATGACTTTTGTCTTTCTTATTATTAAAAAAAACTGATGGGCGTATGCCCTTGTTCCAACTCGTATTGAACACGATAGTACATTAAGAATGTACGTGATGATGCTGGTAGCGCAAGCACATTATAGGCATTGATAGCGCCATTTCTGTTAAAGCGCTACGCCGCATCACTACATCTGGTAGCATTAGTCCTTTACCTGGTATGCGCTTATCTGATATATGTGGCGATATGTTGACGGAATATTAGACACTATATGCTGGCTTCATAAGGAATGAACAACTGAAAAAATTAAACTTAAGAAGACATTGCAGTGATCCGGACATTAATGACGCTGTTGCTGATTATAGAAAACTGCTGCCGAATTAATCAGTTTAGCAACTGGCTTATTTTTTCCACAACAATTCAATTTTAACAGGTTAAGTGTTTCCTCATTTTCAATAAATTCGATCTCCGTGGCATTTGCAGTTAGGATGCGGCAGTTGGGTAAATTTTGCAACATTCGTGAAACACTCTTTACGCTCTAGAGCACTGAAATACGTGTTTTATTACGAAAGTCGCATTTAACCCACCTACTCGTAGCAACGCCTACATGTTATCAATACTGTTTCCCTAATTTTAGCCGATGATGCACTCTGTGAAGCTTAGAGTTTTCACAACACACTGCCAAACGTAACGTAAAATTGCAATGAAACGTGGTAATTCAGTCAAACTCACGTGAAGATTGTTTCAGGGACCATTTATTTATTAAACTGACAACTGGAATATGCGGAGCACCCTTTGTTTTAGTCAAAAAAGCTGTTTTACATACGGCAGCCATGGCTCTTAGTAACACGGGCGAGCAGCCTCTGGGCAAAGTCTTGTACACACAAATACCTACGTTAGTGCACGGATTGATGATCATGGCTGTAGCACAATTGAGACTGCATCACACGCGTTAAGCGAAAGATTGTGCGTTCTGTTTCCACCAGCGACAAGTAATCGTTTTTACCCCATATCATTTGCCTTTTTCTTCATTCTTTTCTACATTTCACTTCCAATCAAATCTAGTTACCTCTACGATTTCCTTGACTTCAATGTCTTCTGAATTTTACAAACTTTCGCTCGATGCTTCGGTCAATTCAATATTTTTTTTAACTTTGTGACGGCCGATGCGCCGGAAGCGTTTTGTGTAAACTCATTGTGCAGCCCGATGTGCATCACGTGTGGTCGCAAAGCACTAGTATCGCACCCGCAACCCCAGCTCCGCGACACTGGCAGTTTAAGCCGTGCTATGAGAAATCAATTTGGAGCTTTATTTGTTTGGGACACTCAAGTTATCTATACTCGCAAATTAGCCTGTAAAAAAATATTAAGCACGGGTTCCTCTTTTTTTGTTTTTGAGGGAATGTTAACGAGAGAAAGAATGATGGAATATCTGGGCTGCAATGCTATCACGCAGGTAAAGTAGAACAAATACAATGTACACATATCTTTTTCTCCCCCAAGAGCTGTATTTGCAAGATTTGCAGTTATGGCATTGGTAGCTTGGGAAGAAGCTCGCTTTTACCATTTTCCCAGATGCTGTCCCACTATACTTCAAATACGTTTCGGAAAATATTTTCTTCTTTTTTTGCTGAATATGCTTATTCTCTGTGTGTTTGAAATATTTCGAGGAAACAATAGGAGTTTCATTGAAAATTACAAGGAGTTGCGCAGAATTTCCATTCACTTACACATAAAAAGATTATTTAATTTTCATACTGACTGACATATTACATATTCAAACCGTACGGGTATTGTCGGTACATTCAACCATCTTACGAATGAGTTAAGAACATGAATTTGTGATGTTAAACCTTTCGAAATTCACGACTGGCCCGTCTGTGGTATTTGAGCACGCAACTTGTCTTCTTAGGTAAATAAGTGATACACCTCATGTAAATCTCATGTAAACACGCGGTCTAATTAAACGGATGAATGTTGGGCCAAACTGTAAGTAGTACATAAAATAAAATGGAGTGCCCAAGCCTCTGGTTTGCGTTTTTCGGCGGGTCACCTTTTACGTGTTTTTAAGGCTGGCACACAACACCAAAAGTTATCTGTAGAGGACGTTTCCTGCACCTCTGTTGCTTCTTATTTGCGACTGTTTAGGGGGTTCTCCCCGACAGTGATGAACAGGTGGGCGCGGTGCCCATACAGGAGGTACCATTCATGTTTAAACCAGAGGGATGCCTTCGACATATGTAATAAATATCTGATAATGCATAAGTAAGATAGGCACCCTGGTATATTTCGTGCAGTACGATGTTCTCTTCTACACATCACTAACAAAGGTGGCGAAAATAATAACGCTACTTCTCACGCACTTGTATACTTTTTCCGCATGCACAGAAAAGAAGAATTCTTGCGAGGCGTTTGGAGGCGTGTGTCGACCCGTGAACTACACCTGCAATAGCTTGAGAGAAACAAGTAAAAAGTGCGGAAGAAACAAGAAGTGCTGCGTATGGGTGAAATAAACGAATATTCTCGACCTCACACCGTCCACACTGCTGAAAATTCATCAAAGTAGCCATGGAATATTGACACAGGCACAATACATTGCTCAACGTCAACTTTCCATATATATTTATCCAAGAAAACAGATGTTTGAAAAATAAAGAATGAGAGTAAAGAAACCCTTTCTTGGTCCGTTAACTTGTGGCGTACGGAATCATGCAAATTGCTAATATCTAGAAATTTACAGTTTTTTGCTGTGCAACACTGACTTGATTA
Organism: Dermacentor variabilis; assembly: GCF_050947875.1. Classification (NCBI taxonomy): domain Eukaryota; kingdom Metazoa; phylum Arthropoda; class Arachnida; order Ixodida; family Ixodidae; genus Dermacentor; species Dermacentor variabilis. The sequence goes on from NC_134571.1 coordinate 134,014,667, forward strand.
GAGCGGTGAGCTGCTCACTCTAACACGTTTCGAGCCTTGCTAAAAAGGCTCTCCGCAATGACCATTCCCTCTTTTATAATAAACACGTGCGGCTTACACTTACTTTCGGTGCCAGCTCCGCTTGCGATGTTGGTAGAGTTTGCACCAAAGTGTTAATTTTGTCTTTTGGTTGACCACTTATTAAATTTTTAACTGGGGTAGTCTATCGGAGGACAATAAAGTTATGCCGACATGTTTACAGCGGAGAGACACGGCAGGATTCAATGCTGGACACAAAGTGCACTTGACTGGCGAGCATTGTCATCAGTTTGTAATTTGCGTGCGTCGGCGCCCTTCTTGTGTCCTCGAACATCATAACGCTTCCGCTGTTCAAAATTAGCTGGCAAACTGGGCAGTCTTTGTGAACAAAACAAAGGGAAAACACAAGCATAGATAGTCGCGTTTGAGCGTTCACGCTGGCCAAGAAAACTTCGGCGGACACTAACAAACGTTAAAAAAATCACGCATGGTGAATGAACTGCTCAGAATATACGCGATAAGATGGAATTGCGGCCCCTTGTACGTATCTACTCAAATCGCGTACACTAAAGAAACTGCGCTGCAGTGAATATCCTGATGCCACCTACGAACACGGCAAGAAATGACAATCGTGAAAACTTTTTGCTCTTATAGACGAGGGAATGCTGAGGCACGAAAATGTGGAGTGGCTGGCCCTGTTAAAATAGAGAGTATTCCGATAATAGCATCGCAGAGCAGCGGATTGGCTGTGTAGGCGTGTGGAATTACACGGGCGTTTGTGTCATCTTTGGTGCATTTGTGGGCCTTTTCTATTTGTCCATAGTTTTGTGCTGTGTGATCAGATAAGACTGTCGGCCCGCGTTACTTATATTTGTTATTATTCACAGCGGGCGCTTTCTAAAGCAAATGTCTTCTCAACGTTTCGTATATCTGGGTTTGTACCTCCCTCTAAACATAACCGACATAGCAAGCGTGTTACAGCACTATCATTGGGTTACATATTTGCAAATTGTAGCGCTTGGCTATTTGTCAGACGCAGAACTTAATAATACATATGGTAAGTCCTCGAAAACGATGAAGCTGGGAAGCTTTCTCTTTTCTCTATCGTCACTGAAACTAAGCATCGAATTTTCCTCCCGCAAATAATTTTGCTAAATATTGTGGTAAGTAATTTCTACCAGAATGAGACAGCAATGTCACAGTGCCACCATGCGCTCATATTCATCATCGACTACATGCGGGGCTTTCGACCGACATTGTCAGATCGTGACTGGAAGCTTACCATAATCATTAAAAATAAAGGTGTACAGTCAGTGCATTCTACTTGTGCTGGCATATGGGGCAGAAACTTGGAGACTGACAAAGAAGCTCGAAAACAAATTAAGGACCCCGCAAAGAGCAATGGAACGAAGAGTATCAGGCATAACGTTAAGAGGCAGGAAAACAGCGGTGTGAATCAGAGAGCAAACAGGGATAGCAGATTTTCTAATCGATATTAAGAGAACGAAATGGAGCTGGGCAGGTGATGTAATGTGTAGAATAGATAACCGGTAGACAATTAGGGTTACAAAATGGGTGCCGAGAGAAGGGAAGCGCAGTGGAGGGCGGCAGAAGACTAGGTGGGGCGATGAAATTAAGAAATTCGCAGGCGCAAGCTGGAATCGGTTGTCGCAAGACAGGGGTAATTGGAGACCGTAGGGAGGTGCCTTCGTCTTTTAGTCGGCAGAAAATGGGCTGCTGATGATGATCATGGTAATGATGATGATTATCATGGTAATCATGATGAGGAAGAGGACACACAGTACCACCCACGCGCCCCTGCAGAAATGCCGGTCATCATCATCAACCTGGTTACGCCCACTGCAGGGCAAATGCCTCTCCCATACTTCTCCAACTGCCCTGGTCATCTACTAATTGTGGCAATGTTGTTCCTGCAAACTTCTTAATCTCATCCGTCCATCTAACTTTCTGCCGCCCCCTGCTACACTTCCCTTCCCTTGGAATCCAGTCCGTAACCCTTAATGACCATCTGTTATCTTCCCGCCTCATTACATGTGCTGCCCATGCCCATTTCTTCTTCTCGATTTGAACTAAGATGTCATTAATGCGCGTTTGTTCCCTCCCCCAATCTGCTCTTTTCTTATCCCTTAACGTTACACCTATCATTCTTCTTTCCATAGCTCGTTGCGTCGTCCTCAATTGAAGTAGAACCCTTTTCGTAAGCCTCCAGATTTCTGCCCTGTACGTGAGTACTGGTAAGACACAGGTGTTATACACATTTCTCTTGAAGGATAATGGCAACCTGCTGTTCATGATCTGTGAATGCCTGCAAAACGCACCCCAGCCCAGCCTTATTCTTCTGATTATTTCAGTCTCATGATCAGGATCCGCGGTCACTACCTGTCCTGAGTAGATGTATTCCCTTACCACTTCCAGTGCCTCGCTGCCTATGGTAAACGGCTGTTCCCTTCCGAGACTGTTAAACATTACTTTAGTTTTCTGCAGATTAATGTTTAGACCTACCCTTCTGATCTGCCTCTCCAGGTCAGTGAGCATGCATTGCAATTGGTCCCCTGAGTTACTAAGCAAGGCAATATCATCAGCGAATCGCAAGTTACTAAGGTATTTTCCATTAATTCTTATGCCCAATTCTTCCAAATCCAGGTCTCTGAATACCTCCTGTAAACACAATGTGAATAGCATTGGAGAGATGGTATCTCCCTGCCTGACGCCTTTCTTCATTGGGATTTTGTCGCTTTCTTTATGGAGGAGTACGGTGGCTGTGGAGCGGCAATAGATATCTTTCAGTATTTTTACGTACGGCTCGTCTACACCCTGATTCCGCAATGCCTCCATGACTGCTGAGGTTTCGACTGAATCAAACGCTTTCCCGTAATCAATGAAAGCTATATATAAGGGTTGGTTATATTACGCACATTTCTCTATCACCCGATTGATAGTGTGAATATGGTATACTGTTGAGTAGCCTTTACGGAATCCTGCCTGGTCCTTTGGTTGACAGAATTCTAAGGTGTTCCTGATTCTATTTGCAATTACCTTAGTAAATACTTTGTAGGTGACGGATAGTAAGCTGATCGGTCTGTAATTTTTCAAGTCTTTAGCGCCCCTTTCTTATGAATTAGGATTATGTGAGGGTTCTTCCAATATTCCGGCACGCTCGAAGTCATGAGGCATTGCGTATACAGGTTGGCCAGTTTTCTAGAACAACCTGCTCACCATCCTTCAACAAATCTGCTGTTACCCGATCCTCCCCAATTACCTGCCCCATTTGCATAGCTCTCTAGGCTTTCTTTACTTATTCTGGCTTTACGTGTTGGATTTCCAATTCCTCTAGACTATTCTCTCTTCCATTATCGTCGTTGGTGCCACTGGTGCTGTATAAATTTCTATAGAACACCTCAGCCACTTGAGCTATCTCATCCATATTAGTAATGATATTGCCTGCTTTTTCTGCCGGTCAACAGCTGCCTTTATGTCGCGTTTGCCGGTTTCAAATAGTTGAAAACCCAAGGTTCGGCTGCTGAATAAAAGGCGCCGCGGAATATCTGCTCCTCTAAGTGGTATTTCGGAGGCTATTATGGAGAATTTCATCCATGGGAGGCTTTGTACTATGCCTTCCCGCGAGTAGGAAACAAAGTTTTGTGACGCATGCGTATGCCGTGCACGAAATTTAGACGCACTGTCGCTGTGCCGCCCCCTTCAGTTATGTCACAACTCAACTCTCATGGTGTCGAGCTGAAATGGCAGGATTTTGATATGTGCCTCTGTCATTTTAATGCGCATCAACTTAGAAACAAGGTCCCTGTGCAATTATACGAACTAAAAAATAATAAATAAGCTGGAATATCGTCAACGCTGTGACTGAGCTCGAACGGTTGTAATGCGGGTCGAGGCTATATGCTATAGGATTGCCCTACACAAACATGCTAATTTGATAAAATATACATTTCGCTTCTGTGGGCTTCGGTAAATAGAGCGCATGTATCCCTATTTTTCGCGATCATACGCAATTCTGCTGAATGAAAGAGAACCATGTTGCCGCAAATTTTTCGGCAATCACTTTTCAAAAGCAAGGTATAGCGTCCTATCACATGTTTAAACACTACTTCTTATCTACATTCTCCAAAGCTCATGCTGTAACTTGATGTCGGTAAGCCAACAGTAGATTTTGTGTCACTTGCCTTTTCAGCAACACGTTCTGCAGAATAGCTTTCTATGAGAGTTCCTTTGATGCGTGTGTGACTTCATTATAAATACTTATTTTATGTCTTGTAACTTTGTGAGCATAATAGTTTTTAAGTAAAAAGCAATAAAAATTCTGCGAATTGTCTACTTATGCGTAAGGATTGTTTGCCTCGGCTGTGAATTCGCTTTTGCAGTTTTGCTGACTTTCTTTTCCTAGCTAATGCGCGTCTCCCCATAGCCGTGCCGGTTGCTAAGAATGCTTAGGCTTTGGTAGACATTTCTCTGAATTTCTCGGAGCTCTCTCCAAAACCCGGCAATCTTCAATTTGTCCAGCCCCCAATGTTAACTTGGCCCTCCCCAAATTTCAACTTCGCCTATCCCCAAGTATAAGTGTGCCCGCCCCTAAATTTAAAGTGGCGTCATGCCAACTTTACATTCGCCCGCCGACAAATTTCAAGTTGGCACACCTCCCAATTTAGGTTGACCCACCCCAAATTTTCATGTTGGCGCTCCCCCGAATTTCAGTTGGCCCACCCCCAAATTTATGTTGACACACCTCAAAATTTCAAGTTGGCCCAACCGAAAATTTCATTTGGCAGACTCCCAAGTTTCAACTTGGGCCCACCCTAAATTTAAGCTGGCCCACTAACAAAATTAAGTTGGGTCACCTCAAATTTCAGGTTGGCACAACCCCTAATTTAAGTTGGCCGACCACAATATTCAGTTGGCCCACCCAAGATTTGGACTTGGCCCACCTAAACATTTCAGTTGGCCCACGTTAAAATTTCAGGTTCACCCACCCCAAATTTAATTTGGCCCATGTCCAAGGGAGCTATAACGTAAAACTATTCTAAACTTTTCTATTCCAATTCGGCAATCAGCCCACCGCGATTGGTCAAAATATTTTTGGGACCACTCCCTCTTCACCTGTCTGTCAGGCGACGTCACGATAACCGCGATAGCTCCGCATCGATATGACGCGTACACACTGATTATGCGTAATTTGACCGAACGAAATAAAAATAGTTGTTTCTGACTCGACACCTTTTTGCCATTAGCCCTCGGCGATTCGCCAAAAGTTTTCGGGCTGCATTCACCTGACGCGACGTCAAGAAACCTCAAAAACTTGCCACGTCAAAGTGACGCGTACACGTTAAAGATGCATTAATATGCCGAACAAAACTAACTATTCCACTGAATAGGCGCAGGCTGCCCCATCCCGAAAGGAATAAATAATGGCTGCCGCCGATCGCTCCGGCATTGGCTACTAACCCCTGCCGGAGAGCAAGGGTTTATTTGCGTGTATTAAAACTTCTTCCGTGGCCGTGTAACGTTTCCAGAACTTTCGGCACGTTTGCAACCTCGCTCTGCCCATTCTTCTTTGCTGAGGATATGTTTTAGCGTCATTCCTAAGCTTCCGTTGCATGCCGCCGCGACTGTGGACGAGCCACCGCAAGCTTAGTAAGAGAAAGCGCACCAATCGCAGACGTCGGTACCCCCCTCTTCATCCGGTTATCGATATTCAGTGCAGTAGCTCGGCCCCATCGAATCCCTCTCCACTTGAGCATGCTTCTCGCTTTTTGTGAGTCAATTAATTAATACAAGCGGCTCAGTGCAGGCAATGTTATTCGTTTTTCAAGCAAACAAACATAACCTCCTATGAACGAGGAGAGCGTTTGATTGGTCTGTTCAGACAACCCTGCGGGTGACCGGCCGATGCTTGCGTGGGCGGTTACGCCAATTTGACGTCAGGAGATTGGAATAAAGACATATTGGAATAGTTTCACGTTATACAGCCCCAAATTTCAAGTTCGGCCACCCCCAAATGTTGAGTTGCCACCCCTCCCCCCCCCTAGTTTAGGTTGCCACGCCCCATATTTCAAGTTTGCCCACCGACAAATTTCAAGTTGGCCCACCGCTACTATAAGCTTCCCGATGCATTTTCTTAGGAGCCCTCCGTATCTCTATGTGTAGTCTTGTTTATTTTTTTGCTTTAAGCTGCTCCAGATCGCTTGTAAGCTACCACTCATCTACATTTCGACTATCATAACGATTAATTGTCTTAACTTTGGAAATTACGCATCTTTGCGCACATACAAGGCATTACACTTCTCACGTAACAGGGCTGGGGAGCTCGCCAAAGTATGCTTACGCATTAAAAGTTCGGCAGCATGTTACACTCCTCTAACACGTGAAGGCGAAAGCCTGTTGCGATTTGGTTATGCATTAGGTTATGGGATCAGAGAGGTCAGAATTCTTGCTAGTCGCAATGTGAAATAAACGTTTCGCAAGCCGTTGTCTGCGAGCTTCGGCCTCCTCTCTATGTTGCCGCCTCACATCCTTGCGTTGCTGATTTCCCAGTTCGGCTTCTTGAGCTCGTTTTCCACGCTTAGCTGCAGCTTCGGGCGTTCCTATAGCGGGGTCATACTCGCGCCAACGACGTTTCTCTTTCGCTTTAGGTTGCATCCTCTCAGCTGGGGAAAGCAGAACACGCAGTCGAACACCCTGCTGCCGCCGCTTTGCAAGTCGCACCTCATTTCTTGCTTGGCGAGCCTCCTCGGCCATAGCGTGCTTCTGAGGGTGGGTGTGCATGCCATGCTTTATTGATGGTTCCGATGCTTGTTTTGAAGTTGATCTCCGTTGAAACATATGCTGTGATCAGTGTTGTATGGGTGATTTGAACGAATGTATCCACTGTTCGCTTCCCTTTGTTGAGCTCTTGTAGCCCCTGCCTTAAAGGGGTATGAGACATTGTATTTTTTGCTGGCTTAGAGGGGTATGAGTGGGACTCGCTTCTGCGTAGCCCAGACAATCAAATCCTGGCTGTCCGGCGTGCCCGCGACCGGGCCGGTGGGCTAGACCTGCCAGTCCCGACGGGGGACTAGCCAGGTGCGCGACGCTTTCGTGTCCTCGCCGAACCTCTAATAAAGTTATTTCACTCACTGAATACACACGGGGGTATGAAGCATTGTATCTTTCCTTGTTTACGAGGGTACGAGCCCTTGCTGACGATGATACTTGTGCACAACTCAACTAGACACCAAGTCTTTTAGGTGTGAGCCTTGCAGCGAGACACTTAGGCGTTTGCTTTAAAAATGACATACTAGCCACTGTGGTTTTAGAGACTGGACCAGATTGTCGCTCCGGTTTTGGCTTGGTTAGGCGGAGCACGGGGAGCACTTTTGTTTAGATGGTACAGAGCATACTGTTAGGAACGAAGGTGTCTTCTTCGGTGGTAAGCACTCAAATAAGATATAAATCATTCAGATATATAAGATATAAAGCGAGACAGGCTGAACAACTTGATGCTTGCGTAACCCAATGCGGCGAGCTGCGCCATGACGGCGCAGCACAATGCATTAAAAATGCGTCAGATGAGGCCCGCATCGTTTGCTCATCTTGTTTACCCAGGTAACAACGTTGTATTCTCTATATAACTTGAGGTGGAAGTGTTTGTAATGCTCGCGACTGCACGATGAATGTCTGCTAAGCGTACTCCACAATGATTCTGCCGGGATACATGGAGATGAGACCTTTTTCAATTCGAGTACATTAGCGGTTGTTGTTTTTTTTTTTCGATCGGGTGGCCTGGTGTCGTTCACTTCCACCGGAAATCTATGTAGGAGCTAGGCTATTGTTGTGCGAGTGTGCGAGCAAGCATAAGACATCGGGAGAGGCTCAAGTTCGCTAATGTTGCCTTCCGTATATGCACCGGTATTATCTACGGCATACAAGCACGAATTGACAATCTGTGACACAAGTAACCAGAACCTATACGATAAATTAGAGCGAGGGGGGAGGGACTCCTGGAGGGCTCTCCTGGAGGAACAGTCCAGCAGGGCAGAGGAGTACGGGCGTTCCGCTGCCATCTGTTCACAGAAGTGTACGCCTCGATCACTCAAGACATTTTCGCTGTCTACCCAAAATTGCAGATACAGATAGCAGAATCGAAGAAAATTGGCCGCATGTGCCTACCATCCCTAAAAACGTCTTTAACTACTCTTCGGAAGGAGTACATCGCTTGCAATAATGATGCTTATTCACTCAAGACCGTCATTACGGCGTTGTATAAGTGCTAAACTACTACTCTCTGTAGCACCCGAAAAGTCCCGTGAGAGTGCTAAAATAAAATAAAAATAAATAAATAAGCTGCCGGGTGGTTGGTGCCATAAGTACGTATTATCAAGGGTTCCAACCTGACAGAAGCCGTTGCACCGAACACCACTGTGGCACATACTCTGTGGTTCAAGAACAGGGTCGTCCAAACATAATAAACTCAAACAGACCGTTGGAAATCATACCCCATGTTATTCAGAGGTGTGTGCACTTTACCGTTAATTGTGACCTCACAACTTATTTACAAGCGTTATGTAGCAATTTATATTGTTGCGATATGCATTATGCGGACTTTCCAGGGGAATCTTCGCAGTGGGTACGTGTCGTTTTGTGTAAAGTCCAAGTGCCATGAAATCTAACATCGCACTTCATATGTTAATTTATTCATTTTTATTTGCATGATAATGCGGACCTCATCTGGTCCAAGCAGGACCGCATGAATATAACTTGAAGCTGCGCGAAGAAGACAAGGACAGGAACCAAAAACAAACACAACAGAACGAGCGTTGGCCCAAATCAAGTCGTTGCATATAGAGATATACCGTGGGCGCGAGTGAAATTATTTGAGGGTGAACCCACAATTATGGTGGTTTGAGGCGCGACGGCTTTCTCTACGTCCTCTGCTGAGCTCACGTGAGCAAAAGCGCACCAGGGGAGGCGAGCTTCGTTTGTAGGTTTTTCGTCTATCCTGGCCTTGGCTGCGCGGTTTTCGGCGTGGCTTAGCGCAGATGCCACCCACGCGCCGTGTCCTGGCGGCAAGCTGTGGCGCATGCAAAAGCTTAGGGCGAGACGAGATAGCTGGTGGGTTTGCGCGTGCTCTGTTTCCGCGTGCTTATGTCGGTGATCCTGTAAACGCAATTTCTTCAAGACGATATAACCGAGTGACAGCATGAAGCATTCGACTGCCACTGCCGGCGCTATTTATCACGCCAGTATGAGGCCGCGAGGGCTCGTGGTAATAGAGCCAAACCTGCTCATGTTTACGTGGGCGTGCGTGGCGCCATACTTAGTAATTTGTTTAGTAGGCGAATGCTTTGTGTAATCCATAAAGCTGAAGGTAAACTACTAATCTTACTTTCTTGTATTTGTCTAGTACCTTGCTATCGGTGTTAGTGTTTCGCCTTTAGGCCGAAACTACGACTTTCTGTTTACGCAGAGCAGAAGTTCTGCGTAACCTTTCACTGGCAGATCATTGTTGGTCAACCTGCCGTTCCTATATAGGCCGACGAATAAATAAACAGCATACTGCTGAATTTACACTTTCATTTTAAGAGAGCGCAATGTTGAACCTCTTGCGCAAGATCATGCGCACATCTTTATGAAAAACAAATCGCAGTTCCGCCGGAAAGGTGCAACACCAATTGCGATAGAAAATTAGTTTTGCTATAGTTGTATTATTGTTTTCTCGCCCTTGTACTTTACACGGAACATCACGGCAACGCGGACGCCGACGACAGAAATATGCCTTCAGTGTCCATATAACAACTATCCGAACAAAAGCGAAATTTCTTTAGAAGCTAGGTTGAGGAGTCGCCTAACATATGCGGCGGCAATGTGAACACGCGCTTTGCAGAGGGTTTTGAGCAGTCTGAGCGCTCTCGTTCGTCATGCGACCTACCACCACCAGTCCACTTAAAATACGTTTCCATGATCTGGGTTAGGCACCCACAACTACCTAGTTCATGAATGCCAACTACCGCTTTTGAGGACGGATATTTTATACCATTGGATTTCTTTCAGAAGGCATTGATCCCACACAAAAGAATACTTATGAGTCAGTTGCTACTGCATTAAAATATAAACAAAAGCTTTAAACGAATATTTCATTAGCTTATCTTGAGAATGTATATGTGCATGTTGATTAAAGCATGAAACCTGTACAAGTATTTTCTAAGCACCCAATAAATCTTGACTGATATGTCCACGACCACCGAATGATGTAGGACGACACCACGGCTGGGCCGCGATATCTTTGCGCGCATCGCTGACGCCTCAACGCGAATGGAGAACGCCAAATGTTTACCTGTTATCGTGCAAGCCTCCACGCATCGCTGGTACATCAAGCGGTGGGTGAGGATTGGTCCTGACATAATTGTTATTATTGGGCCAATGGTTTGAAGCAGTAGCGTCTTCAAGATATTATACTATGAAGAGAATGCGCCTACCTGGCTTTTTTTTCAACATTCTGCAGAGTTTGAGCTTATGCTCTTGTGCTGCCTGGTATGACGCATAAAGCCAAAGGTGAAAGCAGCTGATCGATAGGAAATTCCGAGAACTTGAAGGCTTCCCGAGGCTACGCAGTTTCGCGAAGCTTTAAGTGTAGCTACCCATTTTTGGCACATCGTCTATCATGGGGCACATATTCTTCCGCCGTGCTTGCTTGTTTTAGTATTGGTTAGCGTTACCTCAATGCGCAATACACAGTAGTCAAGGCTAAGCAAACGTAAGTTCTATGGCGCTATAACGTAAAACTGTTCCAAACTTTTCTATTCCAATTCTGCAATCAGCCCTCCGCGATTGATCACGAACTTTTTTTGGACCAGCCCTACTTCACTTGTCGGTCATGCAACGTCACGAAAACCGCAATAGCTCCGCAACTGATATGACGCGTGCACACTGATTATGCATGATTTGGCTGAACAAAAGAAAGATAGTTATTTCTGATTCGACGCCTTTTCGCCATTAGTCCACCGCTATTGGTCAAAATTTTTCGGGCTGCACCCCCTTCACCTGCCTGTCACGCGACGTCATAAAACCGCAAAAACTCACCACGTCAAAGTTACGTGTACGCGTTAGAGATAGATTAATATGCAGAACAAAACTGAATTTTCTTTTCAATAGCCGCAGGCTCCTCGTTCCTTAAGGAATAAAAGATGGCTGCCGTCGATCGCTCAGGCATATACTAAAATTTTTTGCGTGCCGCGTAACGTTTTTCAGGAGTTTCGGTACGTTTCCGACCTCGTTCTGCCCACTCTCCTTTGCTGAGTATCCGTTTTAGCATCATTCTTAAGCTTCCGTTGCGTGCCGCCGCAATTTTCGAACAGCCACCGCAACCTAAGTGAGAGAAAGCGGGCAAATCTCAGACACGGGCACCACCCTCTTCATCTGGTTATTGATCTTCAGTGCAGTCGTTCAGCCACATCGAATCCCTCTACACTTGAACGTGCTCCTCGCCTCTTGTCAGCCAATTAGATAAGACAAGCCGCTCAGCATAGGCAACCTTATTCGTTTTTAAGCAAACAAAAGTGACCTCCTATGAACAAGGAGAGCGTTCCATTGCTATGTTCAGACAACCCTGCGGGTGACCACTCGATGCTTGCGTCGGTGGTGGCGCAAATTTGACGTAAGGAGGTTGGGATAAAAACTTATTGGAATGGTTTTGTGTTATATGGCCCCTAGATGCGCCAACAGTTTAGCACCCAGAGCGAAGCACCCAGCGCATGACAACTTATCCGCTCGTTCTGACTGTTTATACAATTTCTCACTTTTATTTTCGTTCAACTTTCAGCACATTCTCTAGCGAGACGTTTGCTTGCAAGATTGCATTTTGATTGGATGGGCCACTGCTTGCTAAGGTGATCGTCCTTTTCCTGCATTGGTCCTGACGAGACAAGCTTCCGTTGGCGTTTTGCTGCTTGAGCTGTTTATTTGAGTTTTCCGCATAGCTAGTCACTCCCTTCTGCGCACCTCGAAACCTTGATGTTTTTTTAAACTGTTATTATCGAAAAAGAAGAGTGAATCGAGAGCTGCCAATTTACGCAGGTAGTGTTCACGGAAACATGTGAATAATTTTCTTTCTGAAACAATTAAATAATATGCTATATTTCAGCCAAAAGAAACAAAAGAACAGATGTCGAATGAACCTCTGCAAACGCCTCGGTGAATCATTATGGATCTTCAAACCACCGTCTTAGCTTAGACGCTATGATATTGCAGTGCTAAGCCCGAGCCCGCGGTTAAGATCCCGGCCACAGGGGCCACATTTTGGTGTGAATGAAGTGCAGAACGCCTGCGTAATAAGATTTAGGTCCACTTTGAAAAACCAAGGTGCTCAAAAGTAGTACGGACTTATGGCGTGCCTCATAAAGAGGTTGTGGTTTTGTTATGTAAAACCTAACGTGTTATTTATATGTCTTCGTGCATCTTTTGCAAAGCATATCGCGCTATCAAAATCAAATGATGAAAAAAAAAGAACATCGAAATCACTGCAATGTACGTACTGACAGTTCGGAGAGAGGACGTGGCATATAGGAGAGAAGGCCATGTAAGAAACGCGCCTACATCGAAAGTGTCAGTGAGCATCGCGGTCACTTTTGACGTCAAGTGAACTAAGTGCAGAAATGGCGTTGAAATTACCAAGGTCGCTCTCCCGTACAGCAGTTGCAATCAGCACGCGAATTTCACGAGCTCAACACGCATCCAAGGAAGCTGGTAGCGTGGACACCTGTGCATATATGTCTATATATATATATATATATATATATATATATATATATATATATATATAACATCGCACTAGCACGTATCAGATGGTTAAAGAATAAAAGTATGGTCCTTTGGGCTAGTTGGTTACATACAGCAATATAGGTCATAGCGCTGGAAGAGATGGGATAGAGTGAGACAACAGGACGAGCGCTACCTTTCAAGTGAGTGTTTATTTCCAGAAAACCACCGTATCCCTAGGCCTGCACACTTCAAAGGTCCCAAGCACTGAAGATGAAAACCGTCCGCTTCAAGGAACGCAAATTCGCTAGTAGTCAGGCCATCTTGAGGGGAACTAATGGAGCTATCAGCGGCCCCCTTGCGATCAAAACAGGTTCAGCAACTTCTCGCCTAACTCTACGCACATTTCTGTTGCAAACTGAACACTTGTTGAACAAGGGCTTATACCCACAATCACCGCAATGTACAGACACATGCCCATGCCGGTATCGGTTAAAATTTTAGTTTTTATCTCTTAAACCTATCATTCAGGCATCTCCCATAATGCCCAATGTAAACCTTCTCGCACCATAATGGAAGGCAATACACCCCGTTCTTTACACATGACACTAAAGGGGGCCGTTGATTATTTTTATAACCTGCGCGTTTTTTGGCAAACGGATCATTAGCACTGCATAAGCTGAGCAATTTCTGCGGAGTGGTCCAAGTCCAAGTTTCTTCCGTCCAAGTTTCTTTAGTGCGTGTGAAGGGTTATTCAAATGCGACACAACCACCTTTTTCAGATTGTCGTTACTACTCATGGGCGTGCTATTCAGTTTTTTAACGCACTTTTTGCTACTGATACACGTACATGGTCACGGTAGCCTGCATCCGATGGACGCTCTTTTTGTACGTCAAACTTCTAGTCATTGTATTAGGGCATAACTTCCAGGTTAGCCATTGCTATTTTTACTAGCTTAGAATGAGATGAATGAAGCGGAAGCAACATTTTAGTGTCGAGAGGATGATATCCCCAACAAATATGATGTTCGAACAAAAAAAGATATTGCCTAAAACTGCATGGAATTACTGACCGGTAGTTCATGCGTTATCACCACACTGTGAAGACATAGAGAAAAAATGCTAACTGCATCATTTTCAGATTGAGTAGAATCAAACAGAGATAGGTAATCATCAACATATCTAAAGATTTTGGGGAACCTGACCTCAGACACAAAAACTTCTGTGACATTGTCATAATGAGCCAAGAAAATATCGCTAAGGATGGGTACCATACACGACTCAAAGCAAACCTCACTCTTTTGAATATAGATGTGTCCATCGCATTCCACGTATGTTGAATTGAAATAGAACGTAAGAAGTTCTAAGAACCAGCTCGCTTAAATTCCTGTTTAACTCTGAAGCCTAATTACTCCAGAATTGTAAATGCATTGTTCAACACATGTCACAAAGGGGCTTCGAGACGTGGACTAATATGAACCTTTCACGTCGATAGAACAGATTAAAATGTCCCTTGTCATAATTCCTTCTCAATAACTGCATCACATCGCTCGAGCTTCTTGCAATAAATAGATCATCGATGTTCAACAAGCATAATGCACCTTGAAGAAAACCTGCGACCGCTTTCTGCCAAGTGTCTCTCTCTCTCTGACACTATCACTCTGAAAGGTCTCGGTTTATGAGTTTCGACATAAGACATGACTTTCAAGTGAAGGTCCTCACTTTTCTTCCGAATAGTTCCCTAGCTGAGCTAAGTTGAGGCGAGAGCACAATTGTTTCCCTTCAGCGTTTACTTTCTTTATGGAAGCACCGTCGCATCTTTTCATTACAGAAGATACAGCTTCAAAATATTTTGATGAAAATTTACCATCAGTGAGGAGAGCAAGACCACCGTATCTATCCGCCGATAGGACGCACAAGGAATTGCGCTGCAAAAACTACTGCACGCGACCCTACAGGCTAATGCGTTGACGCAGGTTTCTTTCTGGAAACCACATCGACAGATTCATTCACGAGAATGTCATAATCACTTTCCTGAGCGGCATTTGCCACAGGTCTTGCCAAGAAAATCAGCTCGGAGCTGACTTGTTTGGTTCTGTAGCAAACTTTGGTCCCAGGAGAAGCGTTTTTTTTTTTTTTGACGAAGTCAGGAAGGCGAACTTCCCCCGAACATTCCTCGGACCTTTTCGGTGTGCGTGTCTACAAATGCGCTGGTTTTCTGGAAATAAACACTCAGTGAAAGGTGGCGCTCGTCCTGTTATCTCGCTCTTGTCCTTGTCAACCAGCGCTATGACCCCCATTGCTTAAATATTAGCGGCTAAATAATTAATCTGTATCTCATGCAGCAATCACAGATACTCTCGCAACGGAAACACCACCATATTTGTGAATAAAGAACGCTTGGCAATCTTCCACACGCCATTTTCTTTGCGTCTTGACTCAAAATACTCAAGCCTTCGCCTGACGTACAAGGCCGGAGAAACTAGTCAAGCGGAGATTTGCTTTTGCTTATATCTC
Source organism: Dermacentor variabilis (assembly GCF_050947875.1). Taxonomy (NCBI): domain Eukaryota; kingdom Metazoa; phylum Arthropoda; class Arachnida; order Ixodida; family Ixodidae; genus Dermacentor; species Dermacentor variabilis. The sequence continues at coordinate 134,029,967 of NC_134571.1, forward strand.
CTCCATCAACGTCGTATTGATCAAAACAAATAAAACCTTTCGAACAAGTCGTTACAGGATGTACGGCAATATGATTAATATTCAATCAACGTGGCGACACACCGTATTGATGGAGTGACGATTATTTACAATTTGTGTTGCTCATTCCGAGACTCCTGTTTCTTACGCTGCTATGCGCTACATACATGGGCTCCAGTACTGGCCCACTTTGGTAGGGCACTCCCTTGCCAAAGGCCAAGATCAACCATGAACCGGATGGCATGACGATGACTGTAGGATAAGCACGCTGTGACGAAGAAGCACAACTTCAATGAGATGACGATGGGATAACGTCGACTGCGTCGTAACGACGGTATGAGGACGATGGTATGACGACAATGGTGTGAACACAATGGTATGAACACCGAATGACGAAGCTGGTATGCTCAGGATTGCACGGCCACGGCAGTTTAAGGTTAACGGTGTGATAACCGATGCACAATAGCGACTCTCTGCCGACGACGCAATAAATAATAATATTTGGGGTTTTACGTGCCAGAACCACTTTCTGATTATGAGGCACGCCGTAGTGAAGGACTCCGGAAATTTTGACCACCTGTGGTTCTTTAACGTGCACCTAAATCTAAGCACACGGGTGTTTTCGCATTTCGCCCCCATCGAAATGCGGCCGCCGTGGCCGACGACGCAATAAAGACGATCACATTAGAATAGCGGCATAATCAAGATTGATTGTAACAGCATGATTACGATTGAGTGATGGTGAAGGAGTCATGTCCATAGAGTTACGAAGGCGCTAAGACGATGACAGCATGAGGAGAGTGGGACGACGAATTTATAATGACAATTGAACGACCATGACGGCACTACGACGACTGTATAAAGACGACGCAATCACGACGATGGCAGGACGCGGTAGGAGCACAATGGGAAGACGAAGACTGCATGACGACGATAGCGTGACGATGACTTCATGATGAGAGTTGGATGAAGAAGCTGCCATGAGGAGGATGGAGCGACCACGACGGCATCACGACCTCAGTGAAAGGTGGCGCTCGTCCTGTTATCTCGCTCTTGTCCTTGTCAACCAGCGCTATGACCCCCATTGCTTAAATATTAGCGGCTAAATAATAATACCTAGTGGTCCACGCGCTCAAGCTTGTAGACATCTTAAGCCACTGGGTCAGCGCAAGAGGATCCATGGATAGATAGATAGATAGATAGATAGATAGATAGATAGATAGATAGATAGATAGATAGATAGATAGATAGATAGATAGATAGATAGATAGATAGATAGATAGATAGATAGATAGATAGATAGATAGATAGATAGATAGATAGTAAAGCTGTAAACGCCTGAAGTAGCCATAGTACTAATCACAGTATCAGCAGATTATGATTATGCATTATTTGCCGGCAAACAAATGCACAAATTGTCACATTATTGGTATAGAATGCGAAGCACCAAGACGGAACAGTATGCCTTCTATAATTAGTGGTACCTCTTTAGTTTTCTTTCTATCTCTCTTTCTCTCTCTCGCCTATTTCCTATTTTTCGCTGTTATATAGTTTCCGGCAAAATTTGTTATTTTTCGGGAGCGCTTATCTTTATATTTCATTATTAGGCTGATATCTTTATCATGGTATAATGCTTTGTCTCACTATGTCTATAATGACGTAGCATGTAATTTAATTTTGCTTATTTGTTTACTTAGAAAAAACTCACAGGCAGTTAGAAATGCATTGAGTAAGATGTGGTGCAGTTCAGTTACACTGAAGAGAATTCCTCTACAAAACAACGTAAAGGAAACAAACACTGACGCAAACTAAAAAAATTGAGTTGTCATCTTTTATGTCATTACAAACATTGTCGCACTATTTAACTGCTTTAGTTAGCTATCAAAACGTGATTTTATGTAGCCGTTGCCGCGCTTCAGGTCGTCAGGCACATTCTAGTGGTCTATGGCTGTATCCGAGTGGGGGACCCCTTTGTCGAACTGGATGACTTGAATTAACCTTCATTTCCTACTTTAGATAATTTTAGGCCAATAAGCATGATGGTAGTCTCAAAAAGGCATTTCTGGCTTAAAAACACTTCTACAACTTCAAACTATTGATTAGTATACGGCCAATTTAATTTCTTAATAATGAGCATATCCACCACAGTGGACTTACTTCGCCATTTAACGCCCTCTGCTATGCAGTATTTCATATTTGGCTGGTGTTGAAAATAACTAACATATGTTTCAGCGGCGCTGTATATAAATATCTGCCCCTATTTCTGGCGCTTGTCAATATTTCACTCTCTAGGCCCTCTCCCACCTCATAGAGTCCCGGAGATTATATAAAAAATTCTGCCAGCACCAGACTCCCTTCTCCTCGCTTGCCATATTTTGTTTAATTTCACCAGGGTAACCATGACGTATAACTGTCCCGCTGTGATTGTATTCCAATCTCCAGAAGGCAAATCTACGTTAATGCCGACGAATATGTGGGTGGGGTTTCACAAGGTCTTTCGAACCACTGAATCAAACGCTCCATTTGTTTACTGTTTTTTTACATTTGCTCCTATTGTTTCGTTTTAAAGCAATTACCGTTGGCTATCGTAACGAGCTTTCAGTGTATCACCGGCTGACCCTCAAGAGGCGGGGATCGCGCAGAGGTAGAAAGAGCTTTCGTCTGGCCGAGCTAGCGGAGCAATAATATTGTGGTGCGACAAGTGACCGATGTCACGTATGAAGTCATCCCCACCGACCTGTCAGCGTCATCGTCGGCTGCAAGTGACATCGTTCACGTGGCGATACTAAAGCCATACCAGACACCTTTCAACGCGGATGTGTAGATTAAGCACCGGGACGGTGCTTCTACTGCCGGGGGTGATGCTACGGAACAGCCGCCAGAGTGAGGCTGCACGGAGGAGGAAGAAGACGACGTGGGCCCGCTTGATATAGCGTCGCCATTTTGGCCTTCCGTTAGCTTCCTTGTAAATAAATTGTATACAGTATTGGGCTCCAGCTACACGTAACAATATATCACCGGGAGAGGAAAAATGCGCCGGTGTCTCGAATCGTGCAAGTTGGACTGACATCACACTAGCGTTTTGAACAGTACAGGAGACACTGTGGTGCCGGGATTTGCGATTTCTGCTCTTTGCAATTTGCGATTAAGCACCTATTTGTGCTCACCTTGGGGTATCGCGTCGACGATCGCGGTGACGTACACTCGGGCTCTAGCTGCCGAAAAAGCTCAGCAACGTTATATTGACAAGATGGATCAAAAATATCCACTTGTGGATGAGAAAAATTGAGATAAGAACGAAAGATGAGAAACAGCACGAAGCAGAACGTCAAGAACCATCTTCCACTTCAGCGGTAACATATTCAAGAAGCATTTAGTTATTGACCCTTTCGGTGCAGTGTGCTGAATCGGCTCTCATCCCAGTTGGATAGTTACTATCAAAACGAACACTTATGAATAAGTTTACACCAAGAATTGCTCCACGAAAGATCTTGCTTTCTCTTGTCCAAATCAGTAATATCCCAGCATCATGTATTTATCACACAAAGATCATTAAATTTTTAATGACCTCTTCAGACTTTCGCTAGTAGATACATTGCATTTCAGGCATCCACGAATAATCGAGCGAGATAACAAAGCAAACGAGATAAAATTCGCACACTTACACTATCATCTTCGAAGGTTTCTGAATGAACATTCCTTTTTTAGGTGTGCCTTATAACTACGTCGTTTTCGAAAGAAATGTCTATTATTCAAGCAATTGCGTGCCTGAACACACGAAACAGTAGAGCATGGTTACAAAAACCGTTTTACGGAACTGCATTGGGCGCAGGCCTACGTTGGAAAGTGCGTGGTGTTTCAGCCAGGGCATACTCTCAGTGTCGCTTGATGTTCCGGTTCAAGCTTTATTTTTGCTATACGCAAACAAATGCGTTCTCGCGGGTGGCTCTTTCTCTGATCACTCTGACGCATAAAAATAATGGAAATAAAATGTAGCTTATAAAGAATCTCCCATTCTTGGCCAAGCATTTTTGTATCGCTCACTTCTTTTGTGATTTAATTCTAGGCTTTCAATTGACTTCCATTCACACGCCATTACCGTCGTGCACCACAGCAAGGTTATTGCAAAACGTTGGTTGCTATCACACAATTTGATTTGCCTTCCTTTTAGAGACCGCCTATGCATCCCTGTGGCATATGTTCTGACCCAGCACGGTAGCCATTACGGGGCCGAATTAAGGCTGAGAAGGCCTCGTCGCGATAACTTTGTAGCCAGTTGGAAAGATCAATATTTGGCGCCATTAGGGGGACGGGAACCAAGTATAGCCTAGGTAACTTCTAGCATTGTTATAATTTCACTTGGATAGAACTTTGTGTCAAAGAGCCTCAGCCTGCGTTCTCCTTTCCGCGATACCACATTCTTTTTTCTTGGTTGTGGTCGCCGTTCCTACGCATTTTTTTAAATGAGAAAAAAGAATGCTGCAGTTTCCCAAAACAATGCTAAAAACGAAACGTAGAGCTCACGTCTGCGAGCTAGAAAGAGCTGTTCAAGCATTCACTTTGGCACGTCTGCTGTGTCTCGCAGACTCGAACCTGAAAGGAGTACGAAAAAATATATCCTGTACGCTTTGCCGGGCATGTGACGAGTGCAGCGCACCTATATTTGGATAGTTTACGAAACACATACGTTGTGGCACTGAAATGCCCGAAAAATAGATAAAAAAAATTACCCACCCAATATTGTTTTGCGCAAAGCTCGCCCTATGAATTGAAATTACGAGTGGGTATACGTCGTCTGAGACTCGAGCCTCATTTCGCCTGATAGAGTGCTTCTACAATCTACACAAATACGTGACCAAAGTTGTGATATTGTCTGTATAATCGGGGTATTCTGTGGTAAGTGTAAATGATACTTTTACGTGGTAAGAAAAAAGCGGCAACACGTGTTGGCAGTGTTTCAGCTCATATACACCGTTGTGCGCTCTGGCGAGTGGGCTTAACTACAGCACTTATTTGTAGCCCTCGTTCGCATCAGGTGAATAAGTTCACTGATTGCCCGAACACGATAATTCGGGCGAAAGTCTTGCGATCAATATGAATACCGAAATCAGTGCGTTAGCTACAATACCTAAGAATGTAGATGGCCATATATTTTATTCTGGCAGATTTTGTCAATAAGATTTAGTAGGCACGAGGATACTTCCGTCCCTGTTAGTCATTTCAGTGCGGCGCACACTAGCTGGCTCAGTAGACATCGCAGTCCGTTCGATTAAAAAATCATCAGCCGTTCCACTCTGTGAAGATGGTTGACCAGCGAAGCTGTTTACCACATGACTCAGAGCTGACAATTAAATAACTTTGAACAAAGGTATGAACTCATTTACTGTCTTGAAGTGTGGCCATCGTGACGAAAGGTACGCACACTCATTTATTGTCTTCATCGGTGGTCATTATTTCTCTCGCACCTGCAATCACATTCTTTGATAATGTTAAATCTATGCACGCACGCCGCTTGGTTGTTCGTTGGGCCGGCTGGGTGTGGCATCGCAAGGGATATGTCTGCAACACGGAAAGCGTAAATCAAGGGATATGTCTGCAACACGGAAAGCGTAAATCACTCTCTTTTCTCTAAATCACGGACAACGACAACTAGACTGGTGTCATCGCCGATAATACGCGCAAAGTGAGTAGCCATGAACCTTACGGGACTATGAGTCATTGCATTTTTTGCTTGCTCCCAAGTTTATGAGGCATTGATGACGAATGTTTTAGAGCGCAGCTCTTTGGCGTCCGTTCCTGGGTTTCGCGTCGTCGTCGGCGTTGTCGTCGGCGTTGTCGTCGGCGTTGGCCTCGTAACCAGCTCCGCCCCCCTTTCATCCCCCCAGCGCTAGCAGCGACCGACTGATACCGCTGGATGCCGCTGACGCCGCTAGAGAGTCAAGATAACGTGACTGCATAGAACACCGTCGCCGCCATGCAGAAAGAGTATCAGTCAAAGGCATCAGTCAGTCGCTGGTATCTCTTCCCTCCTCCCTTTATCGTGTTGTCCGCTTGCTGCGCGCGCTTCTGCCCCCATCGTTTGCCGCTGGGTGTACACGCCGCCCCCCTCCGCTTCCGCTTACTGCTGGTTGCTCTCGACGGCGGCGATGAGCCTCCGCTTCGGCGGCGCGAACTGCAGGGTCTTCTCGGCGGCGGCGATGAGCTTCTGCTTCAGCCTCGCTTACTGCTGGTTGCTCTCGACGGCGGCAATGAGCCTCCGCTTCGGCGGCGCGAACGGCAGGGTCTTCTCGGCGGCGGCGCTTAGCCTCTGCTTCCCCCACGGCTGTGACAACCTCGCGAGGCACTTGTATAGATCTCGTCTTTGAGAATCAAGCATTGGTGTACCAAGTCGAACATATATCAGTCTATTTCTCCGACCACAAAGCTTCCTTCATGACTGTCAAGAACTGTTAGTGGAGTCTTTGTTAAAGGAATACGTGTGAAAAATAAAAAAAAAATTCTGTGATAGCGCATACATGTGTTGCTCGATTTCTTTGCCTCAATCTATCCAAAAGGTGAAACAGCTTATTTGCTGCGCTCAAATTTCGCATTAGGAAGTAACGTAATCGTCGGTAATTTTTTTGAGATGCTGTTCTGTATGTTGCAAACGTGATTAGAAGAAGATAAGCACTGTTCGCTTCACTTTGCTGAGTGCTTGTAGCCTCTGCCTTACGGGGCTATGAGCCATTGAATTTTTCGCTTGCTTACGGGAGCATGAATGCTTACGGGCGTAGGAGCCATTGTTGATCATAGCTTTCATTCGCGGAACACAAAAATACACAGAACCTTATCCGTATATAAGTTCAATATAAAGCTAAATTTAGTTGCATACGTATTCGAGTGTTGGTGTTAACGTCCATGTTGTCAAGACAGTATAGCAGGACAGCATTTCGGGAAGGACACAGCGTAATTTTGAAAGATCTCTGTTGACAGCGTACTCATCGCCAATAAGTTAACATTATTTGCTTCGATTCTGAAACTGGAGGCTCAAAAAACACCGAAAGCAGCCCTCATGTAAATTTTAGCGCCCGGCTAACCTCAAAACCACCGCTTCCCTTGCGTGCCTTTTAACACCTTATCTCGCTTCGCTCATCTGTCGGTGACCGACCTTCATTTGCAGTGACAGCTTGCGGTGACGAAATGAATGCTTCAGCGGGCCTTCACCCTTACCTTCTCTGCGTCACGACAGCGTCGGAAATAAGGTGGCTAGTGCTTCCTGTGCCGTTCCACCTATTTTGGATCGGAGCGAAAAAAGGTCAATTTTTCTTTTACGACGAATGTTTCTACAACAAGTTGTGTTTTTGCAACCACCCAAGTTTATCTGGCCTCGCGCAGCATTCCACTTCAATTTGACCGTGGAAAAAGGCCCTAGAAGGATTGGCTGAAAAGTTCATTGCGAATTTAACTAATTGCCAGGATGCGAGGGCTCGTTGTCAATATAGAGTTCGCAATGCTGAAGGCAGATTGTGGTGAAGGCTTCATCGCATCAGTAAATTCTTATTTTTGAAGATCTCTTTGCACTTCAATAAATCACACAGTATGAATATTTTCTTGGCTGATAGAAATTTAACGGGATCGTGTCATGTTCGCAAACTGACATGGCTGAAAGAAATGTCTGGATTTTCTTCTTATCCGCAGTGACAACACAGATCACTTACGGGTAAATAACCTTTTCAAACTTAAATCAAGGCAAGACTGTTGGAAACAATTGAAAGACACACAAGTGGAAAATTCTAAATTTAGTCATAAAAGGAATAAAAAGCGAGAATGTTTTTTGTCCTCGACAGTCGAACTACCTATACCTGAAGCTTCCCTTCAGGGCTACCACCAAAGTTAAGCTGTTTTCACAAGTAGTTATTATACTTTATGTCCATTGCTTTATAATTTTCAGCAGAGCGTGGTAGCCGCAAGAATCGTTTATGGCATTGTTGCATATTGATGGCCTAAGGAAGCTCATGCGACTAGTTCATATTCTAGAAAATAAAAGCAGCGAGGCTGCAGATGTAGTGATTCAATGACCTCCGCAATATATCTGCGCACATTTAGGCTACGCAAGCCGTTAGTTTGTAGTGTGACTTTTCGGCACTGCTTTTTTCATAGGGGTCAGTTGTTCCACGCTAATTTGTCAACACCATAGCGTCTTCAGCGAACCGTAACCTTTTTAAGCGCACGCGTTGTGAACTTTTCTGACATAAGCAGGAAATGGCGACGACGACTAAAGAACATAATTTGCCACTTCATATTTAAGCAATGTCAAACGCATTGGGTCAGCGCCTGAGAAATTGCATGACCCTCCCTGAGCTTGTCGACAAGGCACGTTCTGTTAGCAATATGCTATTAAAGCAACCTTTGTTATGTAAATAGCGCTGTAATTCAATGATGACGATATAGATACATGTCAATGAGTCCTGACTTTGGTGTAAACAACTTCAGTTATGCACACGCACGCAGAAAAAGAATATTCAAGAACGTCGAGTAAACTTAAGAAATAATTATGCCGAGAGGGTGTATTTGTTATTCAGTAGGAAATATTGTTGTATCGCTTATGAGCGTACAACATGTATTCCTCAGCGTCCTTGAATATACCCACTAGTATATATATATGATCTGCGAGGTGATGGTAAGGCAACTGAGATACACCATACATCAAGCAGTCAAGCAATACGCTCCATTGATTTTTTGTGTTCTTTGATGTTCACTTTATGTTTATTTATCAATATTGAGCTGATTCTGTAAGCCCGTCCTTCTCACATGAAACATTAAATATATATATCACACAACAAATTTGTACGATACATCTGTGTCTGCCCTTTTCTTGTTTGAGGGCCGCCATTCTTTTATGAGATCTTTAAATGCCTTTCAGTATGTCCACCAGTGAGTGCAACCAGGAGTGAACCAGGGCTCGATACCACAGCAAGGATGCCGCACTTGCCACCATTGTTGTTACAGGTAGTGGTTACTTTGGCGATGTGCTATGGGCCGCTCAGTTCCAGCCAATTGTTTCCCGATGACGCCTCTCCAGAATGACCTTCCTCGGTGTGCCCATTGACGCACGGTTCCTACCGGATCCGTTCCTGCGACAACTTTCCGTCTTCGCCTGGTCCGCCTCATGCGGAGCCGTTTCGCTCATTCCAGCAGTTTTCCAGCGCCGCCTCTTGGCCAACTACCGTCAACCTGGAGTCAACTACCGATTGCCTGGAGCCATTTCTGGAAGAAACCGTCTTTTTGGGCCGGCAACTTGAGCGTGGCTTTACCTGGCCTGGAAGCGTCCCAACAGTAAAAAAGCGCCAGTCGCCTCTTGGGGCTCGACACCGCAGCAAGGATGCCGCACTTACCACCATTGTTGTTACAGGTAATTACCTGGAAGCAGCACCTTCTATTAGGTCTAGTAATTACTGTTTAATCGCAGTGTCGTGCGCACCACCATTATTTGATCCATTGAACCGATGTTTTTGTGTATTAAGTCGCTTGTGCTCTTTCTTGTCTAGTCTACTGATTATGATTTCTGGCGATGTGGGAAGTAATCCAGGTCCCATGAGCAAAAGAGAGGCCTTTGCCTCAGCCATAGCAAAACTGTCTAAACTTGAGGCGGGGCACGCTTATTTACTTGCCAAATTGATACTAAGCAAGGGGAGGTGTGCAGCCGCCGTGAATGAAATTAAGCTCCTATGAGTTGCAAGTTTGGAAACATGCAACGTATCCAAACAGTAAGCATCCGATGCTGTCACAACTACAAATAACTTGCGCAGTCTTACTGACCATTTGTGTAACATTTCTTCTACGTGTCATAGAGCTGAAAATCGGATACGAAGCTCTAACCTTCTGTTTCTTTGGAATTCATGACGCCCCTAACGAAGATTGGGTTGCATGCGAAGAAACAATAATAGAGTTCTGCTCAGAGAAGCGTCACATTACTGTAACAAATGACCAATTTCAACACGTTCATAGAATAGGAGGGTACAATAAACGCAGGCCAATAATAGCAAAATTAACCTTTTTTAAGGATGAAGAAAACATTCTGATGTCAGCACGCCAAGTGAAAGGATCGTCATTTGCTATCGGGGAAGGTTTCTCCCAAGCTGCATGGCAGGAGAGAAGACAGCTAATTGCATTCGCGATGTCACAGAAAAAACAATTCAGGGTAACCGTTGACAGGCTGCCCATTGACAACAAGACATAGATATCATTACTAACCCTGTCATTCTATCCAATAGATCGCTCAGGTGTACCGTGGGTCCAAAAGGCCATAATCAGTCTAACTCCTATCATGCCTTTCCTTCGGTATGATCATCGTTCACTAGCATTCGAAGCCTTGTGCGTAAACGCGACCAGCTTTCTTCCTTCCTTGAATATAGGAAGTCGGACATGCTAGCATTAAATGAATCTGAGTTGTATCTGCATATCACTGATAAAGAAATATTTGAATGTGTTCACAACTATCGCATTCACAGATATGAACGAAAAGATAAAAGAGGCAGCGGTATCTTTCCAGGAATAAGAAAAACACTTCCCTTTTATGTAATTCCCTCATACTCTAACCAAGAAATTATCTGGCTTGCGTGCATGTCTCATCCTCGCGAGTACTTATAGGTGTATGTTAGCGACGTACGTATTCTACTTATGCATTTTTGATGACTTGCGCAGCAACATAGAATCAGTGACGAAGCTTCACTCGTTTGATGCCATCTATCTGCCAGGAGACTTCAATTTTCCTCTGATCGACTGGTTTAACTTATCTTCATATTGTAATACTTCGAAAGAATTTATTAATTTAATCTTAGATTTTAACTTGTTTCAGGTTGTTACGCAGCTTACACGGGGTAATAATATCTTCGATTTAATCCTCACAACAGCACCTGAGACGGTTGATAACATTCTGTCTATTAATGGTTTTAGTGATCATTCCCTTACTCCAAGGAACTCTCAACATACCCTTATCTTTTACAGGTTTCGCTACTAAAAAAATTCGCGCTTATAATAAAGCCAATTACAAGGTTATGAATTCGAAATTAGATATATTCTTTTCCCGCATGTTACCTTCATTTCACAGTCGGTCGGTGGGGGAGAATTGGATAATATTCAGGAATTTTGGAAAACCAAAGAGCCCTAAGGAGGATCTACCGCCTCCCCACAAAGACCTTAGCATAGAGCAGTCGGTTGCCTGGAGACCACTGAAGACTAATACACACCCCAATCTGAGTCAACTAAGCAAAGTCTATCCGGCAACATATGACAATAAATGCCCGCTATGCGGGAAACACGCAACGCTTTACCACGTTACATGGGCCTGCCAAAAACCGAAGGTAGCGCCAGTACACAAAAAACCAGCACCGGAGCAGTGGGAGGCTGCGCTGTCCTGCTCGAAGCCTGAAAACAGCTCGAGCTGATTGACAGAGCTAGTAAGATGGCAACCGCAACAGGGGCCCTGGACTGGGGGCTCCATCTTCGCCTGGATACCTCCTTTGTGAAAATAAAGTTTTTTTCATTCATTCATTTATGCATTCTTCAGAAATGAGATGTCTGCCTTGGCTAACCAGTGCGTTCCTCTCATTAAGATAACCAATGGTAAATCTAACCCATGGTTCCCCAGATCCCTACTCTTACAGAGAAAGAGGAAAAAGCGCCACTACGAAAGTGCTAAGCGCTTGCGCACGCAAGCAGCTTGGGACACGCACAAGGAAAGCTTAAGATGTCTTCAGCTAAAAATATATGCTTCATTCATGACCTACAATCTCTTCTAAAATCCAATCCCAGAAAGTTCTGGCACAATATAAGCCCAGATCAGGACCACACTAACATTTCTTTACACAACAATGATAACACTCGCAATCCAGATAATCATTGTGCTTCCGCTTTAAATACTTATTTTTCTTCTATATTCACCACAGAAGTTCAGCCTCATCTTTCGGATGTGTGTATCGGAGCTAAACTACCCATACATGTCACCAATTGAAATAAGAGTTGAATGTGCCGCATGCCTGATAAATAACATCAAGCTAACTACATCCTATGGCGTTGACGACGTTCATTCTAAAATTTTGAAAAACTGCGTCATAGCATCTATAGTAAAATTTTGTCTCACATCTTCAGGCAATATTTAGCGACTGGCGTGCTGCCCTCAGATTGAAAGATAGCAAAGTCATACCCATATTTAAGCCAGGCAATAAACACACACCGGTAAACTACCATCCAATATCATTTACATTTATATGCTGCAAAATGCTAGAACATGTAATTGCATCAAATGTTTACAGTTACCTGGGAGCCAACAAATTTTTCTTTTATAACCAACACGGAATTCGGAGAAAATTCTCTTGTGTAACGCAAATATTAGAATTAACAACTGATTTGCATACTAACATGGAATAGGTCTACAAACTGAGTGTGCTTCTCTAGACTTTTGAAAAGCGTTTGACCTCATAGCACACTGCCCTTTGATTTTGAAATTATCTGCTCTTAAATTAAATTCTCTTACGCTAACATGGATTCGCAATTCCCTTTCTAATCATCAGCAGTTCACAGCAGTTAATTTTGCCTCTCCTCTTTCGCATATTACTTCTGGTGTACCACAAGGCAGCGTTCTTGCGCTTCTTCGGCCATTACTATTTCTAATATTCATTAATGACTTAACAAATAACATTTGCTCACACCTGCGCATTTTCGCAGACGACTGCATTCTTTGTCGTTCCATCAAATGTGCCGATGATAATACAATCCTCCAAAAAAATCTAGAACTTATTTCTCTTTGGTGGAACACTTGGGTAATGAAGCTTAACGTTTCTCAATGTAAAATTATCTCTTTTAGCCGCAAGCATACTAAATCTACGTTTCCTTATCACATAAGCAACATCACTATTTTGCATGACACTCAATATAAATATCTTGGTGTTCACCTAACTTCGACTATTTCGAGGTCAACACACATTGCACACATAAGCGCCAAAGTTTCGAGATCATTAGTGTACAGAAGACGCAAGTCGCATAATTCTATTAAAGACGTTCGTATACTTGCTTATCTAACATTCGTTCGACCTCAGCTTGAATATGCCACATCAGTCTGGTTTGCCCATCAAAAATACTTGATCGAAAAACTCGAATCTATTCAGAATAGGGCTGCTCGTTTTATATTACGCTGTTTTTACTATAACAAAGTCGTAACACAAATTAAGCTTGGCCTCTCACTACAGCCCTTGCATGATCGTTGTGATATAGCCCTGTGATAGTTATTTCATAAATATGTCCATTATACAGCGCCGCCAGTTCTGCCTCTTGGAACTCCTTATTACACATCACACCGGCTATACAATCAGTTCAATTTCATGCGCATCTACGGAAAGGCTAATTCATTTAACTACTCCGCTCTTCTAAGAGCCATTTGCCTTGAGAGAAATCTTCCTAACGCCATCGCTTAGGAGAATTACCAGGAAAATTTCCGGCATCCATAACAACGCATTTTTCAAACTCTACTACCTTAACGTGTTATTTTTTCTTCAGTTTCCCGTTATGATAGTGCTACTATCCCTTAAATACTGTTTGTTATAGCCAACTGTGACCCGCTCGCTCTGTAATTCTATTGATTATATTTTAATTTCTGAAAGTTTCTTGTTCACTGACCTCTTGCGTTCAAAAGCATGCGCTTTCTCCTTTGTACAAATTAAAAAAAACATTGCTGTATGTTATCGCATTTCTTACACTGAATATTTTGTATATATATTCACATATGTGTTCTAATTATAGTATAATTTTTAGTGTACTCTCCCCCTCATCACATAATGCCTCTAGGGCACTGTAAGGTATCTTTAAATAAATAAATGAATACATAAATAAATAAATAAATACATTATTTCTCCACTGCTTGCTTCTGCGTAAAATCAGCGTTTGCCTCATCTTTCACAGAATATTAGCTTTTTGTTTGCAGCTTAAATCACAGCTGAGAAATTAACTAATGGTGCTGCTTTATTTGCATGAACAGTACGAGTATAATGCGCGACCATGCGACAAGTCAAAAAGATCTCTTTAGTACTGATCGGTCAAAGATAGCAGCGACGATCCTTAAAGGACGCAACCACTGAATACGGTCGCTATGCGTAGGAGCCACTGTGAATGACCTTCGCACTAAATAAATATATGCGATGACGCAAATTGTGTACTCTGCCCCACACAGAACACTAAAAAGCATTAGGCGAACTTTTTGCCGAAGTCCTCGTTTACTTCGTAAACCGCTTAGTAATGTGCATAGCTGAACGCGCAAGTTAATCATCCGAGCTCTCTGACAATCTTGAGCTACGGCTCTAGTCTGCAACAAGCTAGTTCGCGTGGTACGCGAGGCGCAGTTCTAGAAAATGAGCCAGAAGCAATAGATTTACGTGAAATAATGCAGATCCAATGCGCATGCTGGGAGCTATGCCAAGGAAAGCTTCATGCCTCGTGTAATCTCATGTACTAATGTGTGCTCATGAACACCGTTCACCAACAGTGGCTAAATGCAACGACCAAAACAAGCGGATTCATTGTGTAAAATGTTCGCGCACCCATATCACGAGGGTGGAAACGATGAATTATGTTCATCGAGGAAAACAAGAATAGAGAGAGTCAGGTTTTAGGTAAAGTCCCTTTTTAAGCATTGGTGTCTTTGAGCACTAGGTCATCTGGCACAACGTTTACTGGCAAACACCTTGCATGGTAGTTTACTTTAGAATAAGCATGTGCTAAGAGAGTTCTCAGCCAGAAGGGTCAATGGGCTGATGCTTCACGTCATATTAGTATGACAGAAAAATCTTCATATGGTGAATGAAGGATAGTTTCCCGAAAAAGCCGGGGTGGAGAGCGTACTGCTTAAAGAAAGGTGGATATGCAATGACATCATATTGGGCAGTGTTGTAGGCAAACGTAATAACAGGTAATGCAGCATCCCAGTTGTTGTGGTCTGAAGCGACGTACAGGCAGCATGTTGGCGAATGTGCAATTTGCCGATTATGCTAAGTCATTTGTTAGATGGTAATATGGCATGGAATACGCAGAGATACAGGAGGCCTTCCACGAACTCACTGGTGAACTGCCGACCACGATCACGTATGATTGCTCAAGGAACGCTATGATGAAGATAACGGCATTTAGTAAAAATGAGAGGTCACTTGCAGTTATCGAACCAAGCGCCGTTGCTTCAGTATAAGATGTGAGATATTCGGCGCATGCGAATATTGAGTGGTGGCCACAGCTGACTCGTGAAAAGGACCAAGAAAGTCATTCCCTGTATTTTTGAAAGGCCAAGCCTGCGGCATTATCACTCGCAGAAAACTCGCTGGAGCTATGGTTGGTTGACTGCAGCGCTGGCAGTCATCGCTGCAAGCAACGTGCGGTTTCGTGCTTTTTTTTTTGCCGCTGTGAGTGTTAGCGAAGACGACGAAGCGTTTTAGCGCATTCGAGGTGACGAAGTGCGAAATTGTCGCGCGGGATCTGAAGTTCCGTAGGGTGCATGCACTTTGGCCGAAGGAGAAGCAGTGGAGCACCGTGGCCTAAATAATGCTTATAGCAAAGTTAACCATCACGAATAAAAAGTGTTGTCGCCAATGCTAATTTGCAGGCTGCGCAAAATGGCAACCTTGGGGAAGAATCGTGTGGTCATTCGTACTTGATGGTGGGATAACGAGGAAAGGGCGAGTAGGTTGAAGCTAATTGCCTTGTAAATTATCACCATTAGCACTCATATTCAGAGAAAGAAGCCGAGTTAAGCAATCAAGTGTCCATGTAGCAACTGCCGCTATGATAAGCTAGAGAGAAGTCATAATCATGAAGACTCGAGTGCCATCACCCTAATCATCCAGATGGGACTTGTAATTAAGGAACCAGCGCAAGGAATGGTCGTCTGTCACAGTAATGAAAACGCGGTCGTAGAAATATATCCGAACTTGTTGAGGAGCTGCACAAGCGCTACAGTAATCTTGATTAACACCGTTTAACAACATATCGTTGACATGCCCAGCGGACACTTTTCCTGGTGATGGCCACACTCATCTTTAACCGCTACAGCGAACCGATTCTTCTAATGAGCTTCTGCATCGTGCGGGTCCATCTACACTGCACGAAAAAGCAAAGATACATTGCTTGAAATGTTTTCTCAGTTGCTGAATGCTCACTTTAAAACCATCACAGCAGCTTTTGTTAACGTTAAAGAAAAAATGAAAGTATGCCAGAAGCACGACACAATGTACGAATAATATTTGTGCAATAACAATACGTTTCGTTTTTCTTTTCCCCTTAAGTAATCAGGGAATGGAACGCGTTTGACCAATTTAATGTCTGCCAGCCAACAGTAGAAAAGGTGTAGAGGAAATGGAGAAATTCATAGTGCATGTGCTTTCGTCAATGTGAAAAACTTCTTGTGCGCCGTTAATTTTAGACCGTTTCTATTTTCTATTTATGTATCTAGTACAATGTTCGTACCTGTATAATTTCTGTATTGTACACCACTCCTGTAATAATCCCACCCACGAAATTGACATGATACTGAAGTAAATAACTAAATAATAAATAATTAATTAATTATGAACTACTTGGTGGCGTCGCGTGACCATGAAATATTTCCGACAATAATTGTTACGTGTTTGGAAACTCCCAGTTGCATTTTCCTAGGCACAATTACAGACTCCTGAGAGACATTCAGTGACCATATGAAAGCGTCACTATTGAAGTCTCCGACAGAAGGACGAATGACGAGCACAATGTGCCGCAGAAGAGGGTTTTTTTTACATTTGCAGCAGGCTTCTGGATGCAATAAAAATTCATTCATCTCGAGAGGTTGTGGCATTTGGTCTTCTTTAAGCAGATTGACAACCTGTGTTTCTAATTCATTCGCAGTCTTCACGTTAAATTCATGGTATTATAGACTATGGCTTCACTTTATATCGCTTTGTCAGGAAACTTCGGACGTTATTTGGGTGGTCTTCTTGAGCTTGGCTACTGATAACGAGGGATGAAGGCTAATGTAATGACGCGAGCTAACTGAAGCTCAGCGGTAGTGTCAGCATTCACATCTACGACAAAAAAAAATCGCCGCCCAAGCACTCCATACAGAGGGTTAACCAGCGAAGCTGAAACATGCGGCACCGGTGTTTATCACTGGGTGAAAGCCGACGTCCTATTAAACGACAGCTTGATAGGCTGCCGAATGCACGCTACGCAGTTGCTGCTTGCACTCGGCTGCACGAGCCTGTTCTTGTGCCCCGGCTGCAGCATCGGCACGGCGTAGACAAGCTCATTCCCGCCCGATTCTGCTCGCGGCGTCGCTGATTGAAAGCTGCCTGCTCCTTAGGAGTACGTATGACGCGTGGCCAACCCATTTGGACCCGGGGAGAAACTGCTGCTCGCGCGTTCAGCTGCGACGGAGAGCGATGATATCACTACTGGCGCTGCCAATCGCACGCCTCACTTTCTCTCTTTCTTTTTCGCGCATAGGCATGGGGTTGCACCGGAAGAGTTTTCCGCGTACAGACGACAGGGGGACTGACAGACGAATCGGCTAACCCTATACAGCTTCGGTGTAAAAAAAAAGGAAGAACCCGCCGTGGTTGCTCAGTGGCTATGGTGTTGGGCTGCTGAGCACGAGGCCGCGGGATCGAATCCCGGCCACGGCGGCCGCATTTCGATGGGGGCGAAATGCGAAAACACCCGTGTGCTTAGATTTCATCATCATCATCATCATCATCATCATCAGCCTAGTTACGCCCACTGCAGGGCAAAGGCCTCTCCCATACTTCTCCAACTACCCCGGTCATGTACTAATTGTGGCCATGTTGTCCCTGCAAACGTCTTAATGTCATCCGCCCACCTAACTTTCTGCCGCCCCCTGCTACGCATCCCTTCCCTTGGAATCCAGTCCGTAACCCTTAGTGACCATCGGTTATCTTCCCTCCTCATTACATGTCCGGCCCATGCCCATTTCTTTTTCTTGATTTCAACTAAGATGTCGTTTACCCGCGTTTGTTGCCTCACCCAATCTGCTCTTTTCTTATCCCTTAACGTCACACCCATCATTCTTCTTTCCATAGCTCGTTGCGTCGTCCTCAATTTCAGCAGAACCCTTTTCGTAAGTCTCCAGGTTTCTGCCCCATATGTGAGTACTGGTAACACACAGCTGTTGTACACTTTCCTTTTGAGGGATAGTGGCAACCTGCTGTTCATGATTTGAGAATGCCTGCCAAACGCACCCCAGCCCATTCTTATTCTTCTGGTTATTTCAGTCTCATGATCCGGATCCGTGGTCACTACCTGCCCTAAGTAGATGTAGTCCCTTACCCCTTCCAGTGCTTCGCTACCTATCGTAAACTGCTGTTCTCTTCCGAGCCTGTTAAACATTACTTTAGTTTTCTGCAGATTAATTTTCAGACCCACCCTTCTGCTTTGCCTCTCCAGGTCAGTGAGCATGCATTGCAATTGGTCTCCTGAGTTACTAAGCAAGGCAATATCATCAGCGAATCGCAAGTTGCTAAGGTATTCTCCATCAACTTTTATCCCCAATTCTTCCCACTCCAGGCCTCTGAATACCTCCTGTAAACATGCTGTGAATAGCATTGGAGATATCGTATCTCCCTGTCTGACGCCTTTCTTTATAGGGATTTTGTTGCTTTCTTTGTGGAGGACTACGGTGGCTGTGGAGCCGCTATAGATATCTTCCATTATCTTTACATATGGCTCATCTGCACACTGATTCCGTAATGCCTCCATGACTGCTGAGGTTTCTACTGAATCAAACGCTTTCTCGTAATCAATGAAAGCTTAGATTTAGGTGCACGTTAAAGAACCCCAGGTGGTCAAAATTTCCGGGGTCCTCCACTACGGCGTGCCTCATAATCAGAAAGTGGTTTTGGCACGTAAAACCCCAAATATTATTATTATAAAAGAAAGGAAAGGATAACACGGCGCGACACATCGCGCGCTGATAGATCACACCGCCGTTCTGTCGCAGATAAACCGATATTCTTAAACCGAGGGTAGCATATGCGCTACCCTCGCTCGTGCATTTATCGTCGCACGCATCAAATCGGTTTTATATATGTTTCGCTAAAATTTGTGGAACATTTATGCGGGAAGTTCTTGCGGCTAAACATAACGCTTCAGTGACGTGTACGACAGTCCTGTCTGTACCATTAGGCTGCACTGACGGGAAATCATGCTTCGGAGCGTTCTAGGCTGCAACACCAGACAAAGTGTTGATCTAACACTTCAATAGAAACTCACAAACGCGCAAGAAACATGGCGACCACGATAGTGTGTCGACCTATGCAGACCGCCGACCACGTGTTACTACAATCTTCCGCGCCGTGTACTTGCAAACCTATTTGTCAATACTTCAACTGTTGCTATAAGGCACCCAGCAGCAGCCTGCAGCTTATGGCATAACCTACATTGGTTCATAAACTTAGTAGCACATTTTACGGCTACAGCAGTTAAACGCTCAATGTCGGGTTTGCCCTGTGGGTCCGTCTCTTCCGTTACTTTCATCATGTAAGTTTTCATCAGGCCGTGACGTCAACCCTAGCTTTGTCATTGCAACAGTGTGAAAAACAGAAAAACTTCGCTACCAGGATTTCAATCCAAGTCACTTAAGCATTCTGCATTCAGTATTCGCGCACAGTAGCCAACAGGCCATAGTTTTCAGCAGTGGAAATCTGTAATATTCTGCAGTGGTTAGTAGGACGGTCTTATCCCACCAAACACTTAGTAACTTGCGATTCGCTGGTGATATTGCCTTGCTTAGTAACTCAGGGGACCAATTGCAATGCATGCTCACTGACCTGGAGAGGCAAAGCAAAAGAGTGGGTCTAAAAATTATTATGCAGAAAACTAAAGTAATGCTTAACAGTCTCGGGAGAGAACAGCAATTTACAATAGGCAGCGAGGCACTGGAAGTCGTAAGGGAATACATCTACTTAGGGCAGGTAGTGACGGCGGATCCGGATCATGAGACGGAAATAATCAGAAGAATAAGAATGGGCTGGAGTGCGTTTGGCAGGCATTCCCAAATAATGAACAGCAGGTTGCCGTAATCCCTCAAGAGAAAAGTATATAATAGCTGTGTCTTACCAGTACTCACCTACGGGGCAGAAACCTGGAGGCTTACGAAAAGGGTTCTACTGAAATTGAGGACGACACAACGAGCTATGGAAAGGAGAATGATAGGTGTAACGTTAAGGGATAAGAAAAGAGCAGATTGGGTGAGGGAACAAACGCGAGTTAATGACATCTTAGTTGAAATCAAGAAAAAGAAATGGGCATGGGCAGGACATGTAATGAGGAGGGAAGATAACCGATGGTCATTAAGGGTTACGGACTGGATCCCAAGGGAAGGGAAGCGTAGCAGGGGGCGGCAGAAAATTAGGTGGGCGGATGAGATTAAGAAGTTGGCAGGGACGGCATGGCCACAATTAGTACATGACCAGGGTTGTTGGAGAAGTATGGGAGAGGCCTTTGACCTGCAGTGGGCGTAAACAGGCTGATGATGATGATGATGATGATGATGATGATGATGATGATGATGATGATCCCACCAAAGGCTCTACCTGCGCACGCTGCTCCCTCGACCTGTTAACAACGGTGTGCTGCATCGACGTATTAACGACAGGTTGAGGGAGAAATGCGCGCTTCTGAAAGCTTTGACTGGATGAGGCGTTCTTGCTAAACACCGCAGAATCTGCCTTTGCACGTGTTCACTACACTGTTGCACTACACTGTTGCACTACACTGTTGCACCACACGTGTTCTCCCAAAATAGAAAGCGGAAGAACTGCAGATTATTACTAGAAGCCCTTTGTATATAAATTGAGACAGGCAAGTGCCTGAGCGACCGTTGTATGGCTTTGGTAAAAAAAAAAGAACTGACGGTGGCCCGAATCAAGTTGTCGGTGGCACGAATCAAGTTGTCCCAACTTTCTAACCCTCATTTTTACGCATGCGCGAAGATGTGGCGTTTTCTGTAAACACATGACATGCGTTATTCTTTTAAAGGTTGCTGTAGTTGAAGACCAGCGCTCCACCTTTTCTGTCGCCCTTTTGTCTCTGTACCTGTTTTCGTTTTTTTTATATGCGGCACGATGCGTTTGACATATTTAGCATATACGGGAAAACATGAATATATATAAAAAATTACAACAGACAATACGACAAAGCTGTCTAGGAGCTTTGAGTAGGGCAGATGCATGGCTGTAGCAGAGATGAGGAATAGTTCAATAAAATAGCATCGCATGGCTCCCAAATATGCAGCGAAGAAACTTCCATGTCAACAACGGCAGTATATGAGTAGCTGCCATTTGAGATTCTCCTCTGCGCTCCTAAATGTCTTTATCATGAAATAAAGCCACGTACTCGCCAGGCGATCCACTAGAACTTGTTGGTCCTGCTGCACGTGTGCTCAAACAGAGAGGCAACAAAACGAAACAGTCTACGTCATCATGAGAACTAATGCTCTTCTGCTCGCTTTCTGCTTACTACTTATAATCGGTATGTCGTAGCTGCTCGACTGTGTATCTCGTTTCATAGTACGGTTATTGTTGGATCAATATGATTTTGGGGTGACAAGAAATGATAGGGCTTATGCCGATGTGTTCAAATGCCCAAGCAGTCTTGCTACTGAGCTGCACAATGTAGTGTCTTTTTTTTGCAAAAGATCTTTCTATTTGCATTAAAAAATGACACCGTTATAACAATATTACAGACGTATTTGCCACGTTATAGAAGACAATAAGAGTCATGTAGGCATGGTGCTTGAATCACAGGTACTGAGGAATTTGAAAAGCACCATAGCGCGAACACGATTACGTCGTGTGATTATGCTTAAAAGCACACGTGCTTCTACAGAATTAAGTCAGCTGCACTCATGCACAGGTAATTTTGTATCCCTGGGATAGCTGTTTTTACTACATTGCACAAATCGATGACTGAAATGATAAATGAACTGTCCGGGTTATTTTGCTATTCAACATAGAGTGAGAAAAAAACGGCACTTATTCGTAACCACACCGCAACCTAAATTGCAGCAGTCGGCCCAAAAAGGTTAAAATTAGGTTTGCCGTGTGCGTTCCCGGTTCCTTTCGGCTCTTTTCTATAAGGGTCAATTCCTCATTTTTATCACATTGTCGTCAGGCCACATATCCAAAACTTCATTCTCATGATGTAGTTAAGAACAAAAGTGGGCTTACCGTCGCCACTGCAGATTAAACTCATTCTACTACTGCACTGTGCAGTTAAGTTCCGGATGCTTTATGATGCGTGCTATCGCGGACTTAGAGGTTAGCTAGTAGTGTTTCTTTCAGCCCTGTAGGCTTTGGGATTGGCGTCTACTCTCAATAGATTTGGAAGGCCTCAGCAAGCAGTATTTTAGCCGGTGAAGAAAACGTGCCGTGCATCATCATCATCATCATCAGCAGCAGCAGCAGCAGCATGGTTACGCTCACTGCAGGATGAAGGCCTCTCCCATACTTCTCCAACTACCCCGGTCATGTACTACTTGTGGCCATGTTGTCTCCGCAAACTTCTTGATCTCATACGCCCACCTAACTTTCTGCCGCCCTCCGCTACGCTTCCTTTTCTATGGAATCCATTCCGTAACTCTTAATGACCATCACGTTATCTTCCCTCCTCATCACTTGTCCACCCCATGTCCATTTCTTTTTCTTGATTTCAACTAAGATATCATTAACTCGCGTTTGTTACCTCACCCAATCTGCTCTTTTCTTATCCCTTAACGTTACACCTACCATTCCTCTTTCCATAGCCCGTTGCGTCGTCCTCAATTTAAGTAGAACCCTTTTCCTAAGCCTCCAGGTTTCCGCCCCGTAGGTAAGTACTGGTAAGACACAGCTGTTATAAACTTTTCTCTTAAGGGATAATGGCAACCTGCTGTTCATGATCTGAGAATGCCTGCCAAACGCACCCCAGCCCATTCTTATTCTTCTGATTATTTCCGTCTCATGATCCGGATCCGCAGTCACTGCCTGAACTAAGTAGATATATTGCATTACCACTTCCAGTGCCTCACTACCTATCGTAAACTGCTGTTCTCTTCCGAGGCTGTTAAACATTACTTTAGTTTTCTGCAGATTAATTTTTAGACCCCCTCTTCGGCTTTGCCTCTCCAGGTAGGTGAGCATGCATTGCAATTGGTCCCCTGAGTTACTAAGCAAGGCAATATCATCAGCGAACCGCAAGTTACTAAGCTATTCTGAATTTACTCTTATCCCCAATTCTTCCCAATCCAGGTCTCTGAATACCTCTTGTAGACATGCTGTAAACACGAGGTACAGGGTGTAAACACCCTGTACCTCATGTAAACACGGATTTTGTTGCTTTCTTTATGAAGGACTATGGTGGCTGTGGAGCCACTATAGATATGTTTCAGTATTTTTACATAAGGCTCGTATGTATTCTTACATACGGCTCCATGACTGCTGGGGTTTCGACTGGATCAAACGCTTTCTCGTAATCAATGAAAGCTATATATAAAGGTTGGTTATATTCCGCACATTTTTCTATCACCTGATTGATAGTGTGAATATGGCCTATTGTTAAGTAGCCTTTACGGAATCCAGCCTGGTCTTTTGGTTGACGGAAGTCTAAGGTGTTCCTCATTCTATTTGCAATTACCTTAGCAAATACTCTATAGACAACGGACAGTAAGCTGATTGGTCTATAAATATTCAAGTCTTTGGCGTCCCCTTTCTTACGGATTAGGATTATGTCAGCGTTTTTCAAAGATTCCGGTACGCTCGAAGTCATGAGGCATTGCGTATACAGGGTGGCCAGTTTCTCTAGAACAAACTGCCCACCATCCTTCAACAAATCTGCTGTTACCTGATCCTCCTCAGCTGCCTTCCCCCTTTGCATAACTCCCATAGCTTTCTTTACTAATTCCGGCGTTACCTGTGGGATTTCGAATTCCTCTAGACTATTCTCTCTTTGATTATCGCCGTGGGTGCTACTGGTACTGTATAGATCTCTATAGAACTCCTCAGCCACTTGAACTATCTCATCCATATTAGTAATGATATTGCCTGCTTTGTCTCTTAACGCATACATCTGATTCTTGCCAATTACTAGTTTCTTCTTCACTGCTTTTAGGCTTCCTCCGTTCCTGAGAGCATGTTCAATTCTATCCATGTTATACTTTCTTATGTCAGCTGTCTTACGCTTGTTGATTATTCTAGCTTTAGGGTTAGAGGATTTCATACATTGGCGTTTCTTGATCAGATCTTTCGTCTCCTGCGATAGCTTACTGGTATCCTGTCTAACGGAGTTACCAGCGACTTCTATTGCACACTCCTTAATCATGCCCACAAGATTGTCGTTCATTGCTTCAACACTAAGGTCCGCTTCCTGAGTTAATGCGGAATACCTGTTCTGTAGCTTGATCTGGAATTCCTCTATTTTCCCTCTTACCGTTAACTCATTGATCGGCATTTTATGTACCAGTTTCTTCCGTTCCCTCCTCAGGTCTAGGCTAATTCGAGTTCTTACCATCCTATGGTCACTGCAGCGCACCTTGCTGAGCACGTCCACATCTTGTATGATGCCAGGGTTCGCGCAGAGTATGAAGTCTATTTCTTTTCTAGTCTCGCCGTTCGGGCTCCTCCACGTCCACTTTCGGCTGTCCTGCTTGCGGAAGAAGGTATTCATTATCCGCATATTATTCTGTTCCGCAAACTCTACTCATAACTCTCCCCTGCTATTCCTAGTGCCTATGCCATATTCCCCCACGGCCTTCTCTCCAGCCTGCTTCTTGCCTACCTTCGCATTGAAGTCGCTCATGAGTATAGTGCACTTTGTTTTGACTTTACCCATCGCCGATTCCACGTCTTCATAGAAGCTTTCGACTTCCTGGTCATCATGACTGCATGTAGGTGCGTAGACCTGTACAACTTTCATTTTGTACCTCTTATTAAATTTCACAACATGACCTGCCACCCTCTCGTTAATGGTATGGAATTACTGCATGTGACCATCTATATTCCTATTAATCAGGAAGCCGACACCTAGTTCTCGTCTCTCCGCTAAGCCCCGGTAGCACAGGACGTGCCCGCTTTTTAGCACTGTATATGCTTATTTTGGCCTCCTATCTTCACTGATCCCTATTATATCCCCTTTACTGCCCTCTAATTCCTCCAATAGCACTGCTAGACTCGCCTCACTAGATAGCGTTCTAGCGTTAAACGTTGCCAGGTTCATATTCCAACGGCGGCCTGTCCGGAGCCAGGGATTGTTAGCACCCTCTGCTGCGTCGCAGGTCTGACCGTACCGTGGATCGCAAAGAAGTAAATGCTTCTCGATTGCTGATGCAATAATATAAAATCATCTGTGTTTCGTGCTTCGAGGGAGTAGTGCAAACAAGCTCTATCAAAACGTCCTTGATTGCCGTTCTTTAGGTGCGGAAGAGGGGAGGAAATACACCGTAGCTAAAGTACTAAGGAAATTTTAGTGGTGGACGAATATTGAATTTTTTGAGTACGGGCCGAATACGAATAGTATGCATGGAATGCCAAAATGAATATCTAATAGTAAATCGCAAGCACACATATTTGTAGCAGGAGTGTTTGTTTTGTCATTAATAGGGCATCGGGCTCGTACTGTCTAGAAAAAATACGCAGCCTACTATGACGCACAATTAGATTCTGTTTAAGGACAAGATTACTAATTGTCGACAAAAGAAGTACTCCAATATCCTCGCAGAACCTTCAGAGCTTTGCTGCAAACGATCTTTGCTACAATGTATGAATATCCTACAACTAGATTTCGAATATAGTAAATAACTGGTTGCTAAGGAAACGACGAGAAGTTGTGAAAAATAAAACTGCTGAAGAACTTGCCTGGCGTAGCCACATGTAAAAGGACTCGTTCCGGGAAAAAAACTACCCGTTCTAAAATAAAACCAAAAATTGCTACTATGATCTGACTGCAATGAACACTAAATTATAAACTAAATGCAAAAATCACTTGTATTCAAGTTTGCTGTCATGCAAAGCGGGAAACACTCCTGCCACGAATCATTTTATTTCGCCATTGCTTAAAAACCTATTTCGTTGTTGAACTTGCTATAATCAGCGGTTACTTGTTAGCAGACGGAGCACAATAACAAAAGTTTAACATTCGAATATTTGCCTCCCCCAGTATATACATATATATATATATATATAAATATATATACATATATCGCAGTTTGCGAAGGCACGTATAATCACTATTCATCTCCTGGCAGAAGTCATACATGCACCTTGTCTTCACGCGCTTATTCAGTCGTCGCTTACTTGTCAAAACAAATTATTCGGATAACGTTCACTTCTCAATAAAAGAAAGAAATTGTCAATCACGCGTTATTACCACTCAAATGCGAGCATAACTAAAACAGATTCCTATAAAATCTTCTCAATTAAAGAAACTTCCACCGAGTCCAAAGATAGAAGACGTGACGAACGTGTTTCCACGACGTTCGCACTATCTTCTGAGTTAACCAGAAAGCTAGCAGATGTTTAGCCTAATCAAGAAATCAAAGGGTAGGTTCAGTCGATATAGAAAGAGAGTACCGCTGGAGTAAAAAATGGAAATATTGTCTTCATTGGAAAGTAGCGCGAAACGATTTTATGAACTTCAGGGATAATTTTTTCATACACCCATATACGTTTCCATTGAATACTCGTGCCACAGGTGGGCGCATAATTTTCGCGTTTCGATGAACTTCTTCTAACTTGCGAACTTCTGTAGAACTGATTCACCATTACAGAATGTATTTGCGTACGATTTTTGAACCACTTCAGTAAATCCTTTCTTCGTGCACATTTTATGGTCAAAGCTTCTCCTCATACACGTATTCATTGAGTGGCATATTGTGTCTGTCCTCTAAGTCTCCTATCGTTTCACGTCAATTGCAATGCTCTTTGTGCATGTTATGGGCAAATTGTGACGAATAGTTATGAACTCATATTCTGCCGATGCTTTGCGACTTGTGTGAGCGTACCTTGCTCTTTGGAAAATTGAAACGGCTTCTTTTTTACGATGAAGTTGTCGTTTGCGGGCCGTTTAATTACATTATATAGAAGGTAATCTCGTGGGACCGAGACGAATGAGATTTAGAATGATGAATATTTAGTTACTAGCAGAGATTTTGTATCAATGCAAATTTTGTATTTTCGATAACGTGTGGCTTCATGTTAATCCACAGTTAACATGCTGCTGCATTTTCATCGCTTTCTGCTTTGTGACGCTTCTTAAGAGATGTGTCACTGCCTTTTCTGCAAGATCCTCTAACTTCGTGTTATCTTTATGCAGCAATTTATTTTTTGACCATTTAAGCCAACGATGACCTATCATTGCAAGTTTCGTATATTCAGTGAACTGCACTTTTTAATTTTTATTTGGCACTTATTTAGCATCATAAAATGCTCATACTTTTTCATACATAGGTAATTTTTTGCAGTTATCAATAAAACGTTGCTGCAATTAGGAAAGCTTACCAATAATTTGTGATACACACGGCAGAAAGGCGTAAAACGATGGGCGCCTGGCTGCAAAACGCAGCGTTGTGTGCATCGTCACATATGTCTGCCTTCTTAGTTGCTCTCGTTCATACGTGTGCAGTACTCAGCGATGGAAAAGCCATACTCTGCACGGGCCTGATAGCGGCCGGCCCCCTTTGCGTTACTGGCGAGAGCGCTGGGCGATCGCCGAGGCGCCGAACGCATGTCATAATGCATCACAAACGTACTCGCTTTCATGCGTATACGAAAATAGATCAGCTCGGCGTTACCGACACCCACCACCGGCGCGAACAGTCCAAGGGAGCCACACGCTCCTATAGTATCGTGCTTCAATAACTGAGTACTGTACACGTTCCATTTGTAGTGCATAAATAAAGTCATTTCAAACTACACGCAGCCGGAGGTAATTTTTTTTTCTGATAACGAGGACAATGATCTTCAATGTCAACTAATCACCAAACGCCTATAGAAATTTATACGTGTTATTTAAATATAGAGTGATTGAGACCGTGTATTCGTTCCTGCTGTTAACAGCGCAAAATGTAGACTAGACACAAAACAAGAAGACGACACCGGGGTGTCGTCTTCTTGTCTCGTCTTTCGTCTACATTTTGCGCTGTTAACAGCAGGATGGAAAACCAACAAGCCCAAGCTGCTATTCTAGTGAAATACAGTGCATTCGTTGCAGCGTAAATAGTTAGGTACATTTTCTTTGCGCAATTCTGTATGGAACGAAGCCGTTAACCAGCCCATCTGTCGTGGTAGCATAGGCGAACCGCACGTGCTTCTCAAAGAGCTGTAATAGCTGGCATTCTTCATGTAACGCACCTTGCATCTCGGTCGCGCGAGCATACGCACCCTTCGCGCCGGCGCCTTTCTATGGGCAGTGAAATACCAACATCGAACCACCACCAACTGAACATGAAAACTTGCGAAAGATCCATACAAGTCTATTCGCTTTAGTGCATGCTTTCTCGAGCTACAGAACAAAATAGTTTTTGTGCTTGAAATGATGTGTAATTTCAAGGGACGGTCCATTTACCACGCGTTCCCTCTGACTTTATATTTGAGTTATATTTCTTTATAAACGTCCACGCGGAATAGGCTTTGCTAGCGTCTGCGCACCGTGTCGCGTGATAACATGGCAGGCCGCGGTTCAAGTGCGCCGTGCTGAACGAGATCTCAAATTGCAGTTCTTGTTTTTCCGAACCAGAAATATACCGGAACATCTATGGCTCTTGAGCATGTACCAAAACTCAACTGCTTTGTTTGTTGTTGTTGTTGCGCACCTTTGTTGACACCGTTTGTGCTAAATGCAAGAGAGAGCATTTAGATGACCAAAAACGTGGATGCAGTTGGCTCAATATAAGCCTTGACGCGCCGGTTTTCTTCATCATGAAAGGTATCTTATGGAGAGCTGTGATTGTTCTCTTTTTCCTTCATTCAGCTCACAGCGATTCCAAGGAATGCAGCAGGAAAGGGTTTAAATGTGTAGCTGAAACGCAGTGTCCGTCTCAACGGCAAAAAAATAAGCAGTCTTGCGAAAGAACCGGAAAGATTTGCTGTGACGTTCGTGAGTATCGTCTTCATGTTTGCCAGAATCAAATGAAACTTATTTTTGAGTTTTTATATGCAGTGAGCATTTGTATCCGATTTGCCATCACCACTGGAAAGCTGTGGCTATCGAGTAATAGCCAACTACACTGTAATAAAGCAGTCAAAAATGTGAAAATCCATTCCCAGCGGCTATTGCACACTGAGGTTACAGAATGCGAGCTATTTGTAATACCTTTCCGCTGAGAATGTAGAGTAATATAGGCACCGCATGTGCTGGCTGAGATTGTGCATGGTTTGTGTAGACCAGAATAACTTTATTAAAACAAGTACGGTGGTTGGGAGCACTGCTCGATGTTTTTAATCACGACATTTAGGTGTACGTTAACGTGAGAGGTCGTGCATGTCCGGAATTTGGATACGGCGTGATGTAATATCAGCGTTGTCAATTTTTTAACTAGAGGTTAAGAGGAAGCTTTAGCTCGGGCCCAACTCCGACGCGGCCTATTCAAATACATGTAAAAACGCAAAAACGTTTTTCTGAGGTAACCCCTGGACCGATTTTGATGAAATTTGTTGCATTTGAGAGGGCAAGTGAAATTCTAGTGACTGTTGGTCGCGGAATTTCTATTTAGGTCCTGAATTTTCTTAAAAAGATTTTCAAAAATTCGAAAGTTTGAAAAAAATAGAAGCACGAAGTTTACAAATTCATAACTCTGCATCAAGAGCAGATATCGTGGTTCTGTAAACGAGATCCATCAGATCATTGAAAGCGGACAAATTCGATACGTCATTTTACATCTTACGTGGATTTGTTACGTTGTTTACATTGGGTTCTGCAAAACCTATATTTCCATTTTACTATATTTTTTGACATTCATGTGTAACGCATCAATTTTGTCCGCTTTAGATGTACTATTAGGTGCAGTTCACGGAATTGTATTATCAATTTTTTTTGCTGAGTTACAGAGTTGTAAACTTGATAGTTTCGTTTTTTGAAAATTTTCGATTTTTGCCAATTTTTAATAAAAAATTGACGACCTAAATAAAAAATCTGAAACCAGCTGTCACTAGATTTTAAGTTTTTCTTTTAAATGCAACAAATTTCGTCAAATTTAGTGCAGTGGTTGCAGAGAAAAACGAATTCTGCTTTTACATGTATTTAGATAGGAGCACCCGAGCTAAAGCTTCCTCTTAAGCCAGGAAGCTACATGCTCGAATGATGCCAAGTAGAGCACGCATTCAACGGGTTACAGTGCACCGCATTACTTTAATAAAGTATAAGCACCACGTTAAAATAATGTGCGTCGTCAATGTTAACTTTTTGGTCTGCATTCAGATTATAGTGCGACGGTAATATTGCATGTGAGGCCCTGATGTGGTAGCTTCAATTAAGGTTAAAAATTATTAGGTACGCTAACAACCTAAACATAATTAAAGGAAAACGAGACATCCACCCAACTGTAGCAATTGGTACAAAGAAAACCCCTATGGGTTCCTCGAAACAAAAGCCCCGCAGTTGAAGAAAACTTCGTCTTGGTCCGGGACTCGCTTCGTCTTGGTTCGTCTTGGTTCGGGGGCAGCCGCTCTACCATCTGAGCTAACGCGGCTAACCAGCTGGCAGGGCGAAGTCGAATTTGTCAATAACTCGAAACAAAGGCAAGGGTTTGACGCCGAGAGATTTACTTGTCTCCACCTTGTTGGATTCCGCATAACTATTACGTCTATCGAAATGTAATTGTAATTAGGTGTAAGAAGACTAAACGGGACTGATCAGCCTTAGCAGTCAACAAGAGTTCGTAATTTTGTAGTCACCCTTTGAAACACTGGATGACTATACTTGGGTGATTGTAGCCTAAACAAAATATCTAGACGAGGCATTTTTCGTTGCAGCCTCCTTATCTCAATGTATCGATAAAGTTCCGCTAGTCCAGCAGCATCAGCTGTCGTTTAACGTCTAGTTTACCTTCGACATCTAGCATTTCAGTCGAAAGAATATTGTGCTTGCCGACGCAATCTCACGTTCCCAAAGA
Source organism: Dermacentor variabilis (assembly GCF_050947875.1). NCBI lineage: Eukaryota > Metazoa > Arthropoda > Arachnida > Ixodida > Ixodidae > Dermacentor > Dermacentor variabilis. Next base: position 134,061,129 of record NC_134571.1, read on the forward strand.
AATTCTTAGCATGTGACTCCTAGCCGAGGCTTACACATACAGCGATGAGCTTCAACGACTCCCCGAGGGCAACTCTTCGTTCAAGCTACAAGGACATCCTGCCCCTTAGTCAAAGACCAGCATCTACTGCGATTATTCCCAAGACAACCCACGCGTCACGTGCCCTCATCGCATCGTCTTAACCTCTCTAATCACTTGCGCAACCTCAGCCTTCCTGGCATCCACGCCTCCACGCACCTCGTAGCTGACCGCTACGTTTGCCTTCCATGCAGCGTGAAGGTCAAGCGTGAACGCGCAGTCGTATTCGATGATAACGTCCCGAAATTACCCGGCGCGTCAGTGCGCCAATAGGAGCATTCGCCTAGCCTTCAGAGCGCTCCCTACATGTCCAGGCAGATATAATTGGTACCTTTCCACCTGCTGCGTCTTATTGCGGCTGCTTCATTAGACGGTCTGAATTGTGACTCTAGAAAAGGATCGGCGCCGAGGTCGCCGCGTCGACTTTTTTCGCCGGTAGGGTGCCCTGTGTCGGCAAACCTTGTCGCCTCACAACCGGTCAAGCACGGCAGTAGGAATCCTGACTCTTCGGGATCCTCATGATATCCACCGGTTCTTTAGCGACTGCAGACACCAGTTGCCACCCTTGCGTCAACGGGATGATCGAACGCTTGCACAAGTTAGTTCAAAGCAGCAATCATGTGCCACCCCAACTCAACCTGCCTTGCGGCTTTCTAAGTCGGCGCCCAGGGTATCCGCACCATTATCAAGCCAAACGTTTGAGCGACGCCTGCAGACCTCGTCTACCAGAAGCCCCTTCGCCTTCCCGGGGAATTGTGGTGGTGCTTTCGACGACACGCCGCACGCCGCCTCAGTGACAGCGCACGAATAGGAAACCATCACCGCTTCCACCTTGCTTCTGTGCGATCAGCTGTCGGAAATGCAACTGAGTTTTCGCTAATGCACTGTGCTCCAATCATGCCGGATTGAACCATGTGGATTGAAGACATGTGCAGCAGTTGGCTGCAAAAATAGTGGCTGACATATTAATGAATCTCCGTAGCCATGTTCGCGTACCGTTGTCGCAACTGTCCGTACGTGTTACCGGCGCTACGAGATCTACGATTTTCTTCAGGGATGCAGAATTTTGCTCATCCGCCAGCGATGCGTCGCTAACCTTCAAAGAAAGTGACTCTGCCCCCGGAGCATGCGCGAAAGTGAGCGCCACTCGTTAAACAATGATGACAAAGGGATTAGCACCGCTTCCTGCGATAGTACAATTCGCCACATTATCTATACAGATCTACGCCCCAACTTGTTGCCCACTTCTCTACTCTTGTGTCCTGCCTGCACGCCTCTCTTCTATTTTGCCTAATGAATCCTTGCCAACTAGCTCAGCTTTCTGTCGTTCTAAAATACGCCAACTGGCACGGAATCTTACGCCCACTTAATCGCCAAGGTGCCAATAGTGTGAAAAGGCACAAACTTGAATATATGAGCACCATATAGGCACAATAAACGACGGACTCCACCGATAACGCATGAATGGTCAAAACTTAATGTTTTGTCACGGTCCACGAGAGTATGCGAGTCACCAGCGATAATACATCTTTGCTACAAGGTATTGCAATCTACAAAATGGCTACGTTTTAAGCTTCACTCGCAGCAAGAACAAATATATTGCAACTGATAAAACCTGCGAGCGAATAGGCACAAAATAATCAAGTAGTCAAAATAATCAGAATCAAAATTTATTACCAGAAGTTGGGTCACATTACAAGTACTTAGTATGCAGAAGGAGGTCCCATAGTCAAAGACTGTATCGGGACCTCCTGTACAAGAACAGTTACTGTAGTTAACATCTAAAAGCAACAACTAAAAGCAACAACAGCATATAATAAGGAAGAATACAAGAAACAAGAAAAGAACGGTTACAGAACAAAATGCAGGATTGATTAGAAAAAATAACAAGGTTTAGCATATCTCATGGTAGCAGCAATATTTTACGGGAACAAAATACCAGCAGTTTATTTACAACAGCAAAAGAAAAAGAAAAAAAAGAGAAAAAAAGGAAACAATGAACGACTACAGCAATCCTTGTCGTTAATCTGTCAATAAAAAATGCATTTTTAGTTTTCTTTTAAAATGTGATAAAGATCTTGCGTTTTTCTTTGTGAATGGGAGGGTGTTCCATATTGATATGCAAGTGAATTCTACAGTCTCTTTACCATAGTTAGTGCGAATTCTTGGTAAAAGAAAATTTTTATTCAACGCCAGTCTGGTGGTACTACGAATCATCAGGTAAGGAAACGAAAATGGGATCGATGGTAACTCATTCACAAATCTGTAGAAAACAATGCCTAGGTTGTATTTAGTGAGTCCAGATATGGTAAGGATGTTATTCTCGTGTAGTAGGGAAGTGGCATTAGAAAAGCGGGGGCTGTAAGTAATTCTTCTTATGGCTCGGTTCTGAACTGTCTGGTGAGATGCAGTATGAGTATTATAGGTGTTACCCCAACATATTATGCCACAAGTAATGTGAGAGTGGACAGGAGTGGTAAAGTGAGAGTAATGTGGCACGTGTGAAGTAAGGGCGTGTTTTATGAAGATGAGTATAGCATAAGCTATTTTCTTGTTTTATGTGAGCAATATGATTGTGACATTTCAAATTACAATCAAGTAGAATACCAAGGAAAGAGGAACATGAACTTGGAGGAAGGCGGTGAGAACCGAAAGTGACTTATTAACGAGAGATGAGATATCTTTATAAAATGTGAATATAGTGGTGTCATCTGCGTACAGAATGCATTTTGTGGAAAAAAAGACAGTTAGGTAAATCATTATTATAAACCAAAAACAGAAGTGGCCCCAGGATAGATCCCTGGGGCGCACCAACGTTAGTAATTCGCTGTCGAGAATAAGCGTTGGAAATGGAAACAACTGGAACTCTGTTATATAAGTAGCTTTTTAGTAGTGAGAGAGCAGGTCTACTAATGCCAATTGCTTCGACAAATGGATATTATGATTTATGCTATCAAATGCTTCGATAAAAAGTGAGGCGGCGAGAAATCCTTCATCGATTAATTTTTTAAGCTGATCAGTAAGATGATCAAGTGCCATCTCTGTGGAATATCCGTGGCGCAAACCAAACTGGCATGAAGAGAGAATATTAAATTTAGAAAGGTATTTCGTTAGCCGTATTTAAATTAATTTCTCAATAACTTTCCCAAAGAATGATAAAATGCAAATAGGTCTAAATATTCAATAATGAGCTATCGCCTTTTTTAAAACTGGGATGATTTTGCCACGCTTAAGTTCAGAAGGAAATAAACCAGTCTTCAAACATAAATGAACAATAAATGAAAGTATATCTGAAATTAAGTGCACAATTTAATATTAGCAGGGTGGACCTCATCAATTCCAGCGCTTGTCACTTTTAGATTTCTTATAACTGCAGTTATATCTTCTGGCGTTGTAGGAAATAAAAAGAATGAATGAGGTAGACGGTCCATGCTGATGGTCTGGGTAGGGGAAGGTAAATTGTTAGGAAAGAAAAAACTACTAAAAGCCTCAGCCATATCTGCAGGGGAATTGAGCTCAACTCCATCATTTAAAACTCTGGATACTTGGTTTAGTCGTGTGTTTCTGTTTAAGAAAGAGTTGACAATCTCCCATTTTTTTTACTGTTATTAGCCGCCTGTAAAATTTTTTTCTCCAAATACAATCGTTTAGCTGATTTTAGTTTACAGGTAAGAGTATTGCAGAAGTTTTTATATCGGGCACGTAAGTTCATGTTAAACGGTTGCCTTTTGGTTTTCCTATATAAGTTATACCGTTTACGCAATGCTGTTAATAACTGCTGCGGGATCCATGGATTGTGAGAAAATGCTACAGTTCTTTTACATTTCTGTTTGGAGGTGAACTGCCATAAGTATGATATACTACGTGAAAACAAAAACGTGGAAATGCTTTCTGTGGGTCGTTTTGTGATTTAATTTCAGACGAATTTGTATTAGCAACAGCAGTTATAAAGCCGACTTTGCCCAGAACGTCTTTAGTATGTGAAGGTGGGCAAGGTCGTACGTTGGAGTTGAAGCGTAAGAGCAGGGGATAATGATCAGTGATGTCGATGTGCAAACCTACGGCCTCTGGTGATTGAAGGAGGTTAGAAAGAGCATGATCACTAAATGTACCTGTGCCGTTAGAACCTTCACGTGTGGGCACGTCAATTAAACAATCATATCCGTAGCTATGGAACAAACTAGTATAGTAAGTACATATGAACGATGTTTCATCCAGTAAATTAATATTGATATCATCCATTATAACATTCTTATTTTCTAGTGATATAGTGTGTAAGATATGATCAATATTGGTACATAAATCGTTAACTGATGCTGAAGGAAAACGGTAAATGCAGCGAAATATGAAATCCGTGCTGTCCGCAGCAAGAAAGCAGTTACTGAATTCAATCCAAACGGATTCGCAATTAGTAATTGTTAAGGATAGGTCATGTCTTCTTCGATAAGCAATATTACGAGAAACAAATATGGCCGCGCCACCGTGGCAGCTCGTTAATCTATTGCAGTATTCCGGTCTATAGTTAGGGAAGCAATACAAATTTTTGGCGTCGTCAGATAACAAAGTTTCCGTAAAGGCAATTAGCGAAAACGAAATAGTTAGCGATGTGAAGAAATTATCGATTGAGTCGAAGTGCTTACGAAGACTCCTCGCGTTAAAATGAATGATGGAATGAAATCCCCTTATAAAGGAATTCACTTGATGGGGTTGCAGTAGGGAAGCCATAATTGTTATGTCAATAGGTTAAACAATGAGCTCCACTCTATTTTGGTTAGGTCAGATTCGTCTCGAATGCGGAGAACTTTGCTGTTAGTGGTTTTTCTAGCCTTGATTTGGCAGTTGTCCATCCAAAGGAACATCCAGTTCCTTTCCTTCTTCAAAGTTAGGACTTTCGAAAAGAGAGCCTTGTTGGATGGGGTTAGATGCTCATGCATTTACAAAGACGGGAACATTAAACGAGCCAGAAAATTGAATGTCACTAAGACAGAGTTTGGCTTTACGCTCTTTGCTCACAAAATCAGCTTTCTTAGTTCTGGAGCAGAACCGAGCAATGATATTTTTCTTGTCGTTAGCTCTGGTGGGTACACGATGAACAATGTCGAGATCGCTAGGCGATACGGGACAGCCAATTTTGTCGCCTACGGTTATCGCGATACAGTCCTCTCCTTGGGAGCAGGGAATTCTCTTGATGTCGACATTGCCAAGCCGATAGTACTGTTCAAGCTTCTCCATCTTGCGAGTCAAAGGCTGGTTTTGAGATTTCAATTGTTTGTTCTCAGCAATTAGGGTTGTGTTTTGGCTACGTAGTTCTTCTACAAGTCCGTTCAAGTGCTCGGTACTTGTATTCAAGGAATCAACTTCTTTTTTTAGCTCGACAACTTCAATCCCAGACTCCTTCATTCTTAGCAAGATCTTACCAAAGACTAGTTCATGCGTGCTTCTAGCCATGTTATTAATCTTAACTTCCAGCTCCTCAATTTTCTTTGGTAGTTCTGCATTCGTTGGCATGTTATGGGTATTAAACAGAGACTCGGATAGAAAAGAAAAACAGAAAAAAAACAGTTGATGGCAGCAGCAGCAGCAGTGGCAGGGAAAAAAAGGAAAACAAGGAAAACACAGGAATACCTGCGCAAACAGAGGAATCAGGCTTCAGATGTGGGTCATGCAATGCCGCTGCTGCCAGTCAAGAGCAGGCATCGATGTCGGCTTGTTTATAGGGCGCGCAGCGATAGCAGCGATCTCCAGCGGTGATTTTGCCGATGCCAGCAGCAGACCACGAAGTAGCTACGCAGTCGCAGATTCACGCAGTGTGGATGATTCAGCGCCGTCCAAGGAAGCAAGGCGGTGGGACGGCACCACGAAGATGGTCACCGAAGAAACAGCGGCCGACAAGGACAGCTGCGCAAACAGAGGAATCAGGCTTCAGATGTGGGTCATGCAATGCCGCTGCTGCCAGTGAAGAGCAGGCGTCGATGTCGGCTTGTTTATAGGGCGTGCAGCGATAGCAGCGCTCTCCAGCGGTGATTTTGCCGATGCCAGCAGCAGACCACGAAGTGGCTACGCAGTCGCAGATTCACGCAGTGTGGATGATTCAGCGCCGTCCAGGGAAGCAAGGCGGTGGGATGGCACCACGAAGATGGTCACCGAAGAAACAGCGGCCGACAAGGACAGCTGCGCAAACAGAGGAATCAGGCTTCAGATGTGCGTCATGCAATGCCGCAGCTGCCAGCCAGAGTGACCGCACTAAGGAAATTTACTTAGTCAGAAACGTAACAAGCCGCTGCTTCAAAATATTTCTCAAATAAAGAACGAAAACCAAAGCACCGTAACCCTGATTCAATTTCTGTGTGCAAAGCTTGGATATCTAGGAATACATATTTAGCCTTGCTTTTAAAGCAAGCACCATATAAGCGGCTGGCGCCGTTTCGGCGTATCTTATACAGCCTCCAAAGCGCTATTGCACGTTCTCTGAAGCTGTGGCCGAAGCTTTATGTCTTTCACCCTGTCATCGTCTACGATATTTCCTGAAACAGAAGTTTGCTAAACCGCACTGGGCGTCATACACACCCATTGTAAACACGGAGGCAATGTAGGTAGTTGAGGCACGTAATGGACTCGTCACCATGTGATGAAACATGGCAGCGCCCACGGGATAGCCGCGAAAAGCGTCAATACCACCAGTTATGGCCGGGCGGCACAGTTCGGGTGCGGGTGCTGAATTTGAAGACAATCTTGTTTTAGCATCCTTGTGTTTGCACAAATCGTGAAACTCTTACCTCATTCCTGCTATTTATATACAACTGGCTGTAGGTGGGATACGAACCCACGTCTTCGCATCCGGTAACACTGATGCCTTCAGCGAGCATGTGTGGGTTTTTTTACCTGTTGCCTTCACCCAAACAGATCACGTACACGTGACGCCTGCTGGCAAAGTAACCCTCCCAGTGTTAATTCTAGTAGTAAAACATCAATACTTCAGCACGTCGATGTTAAAACGCCGCCGTAGCAGCTGAATTCGTAAGGACATCACACGCGTATAGCGAAGGCGTGGGTTCGTATCCCCCACGGGGCTAGTTCTTTTTAGTGGCGCGAGCATCGAGTGACACTCTTTTTTCTCGTACAGCACTTCCGGTTCACCTCCTGAGACAACTGGGGACGAAGCTCAAAGTAAATCAGAAAAAAATACACAAGAAAGAGCACTGTAGAAAATTCACAGATTTTGTTATAGATATCATGCCAGAACATAAGCTTAGGTAAAAATTGAGTGACTCAAGGCCTTAAGGGTTCTGCTCAAATTTCTAAGTGCTTGTTAATTGTGCCACCAACGCTGTCTGGTGCTGTAGTACGCCACATCGCATTATTGTGGGAATTATTCTCACCTTATTTTTCTTTATTCACTTTTATCCCCTTTACCCGTTTCCACAGCACAGGGTCGCCAGCCGGCACTTACACTGGCTAAACTCCCTGTCTTCCCTCTCCTTTGTAACTCTCTCTGCATTACTGAAAGGTCTGGAATAATCATAATTAATCAGAAATCACTGATTACTACTAATCACTGAAGCACAGAATCGTAGACTTTAGAGACCCTCCACGGGAGCACGACTTTGGCTAAATTCCTGGAAACCCCCAAGTACAAAGCTGAAGTAATGACGTCACTAATGGCTTTTGTGTCACACACAAGAGCGTGGCATCATATTCACGAGCCAATTAATGGGAAACAGTTGCCTGGCACAGACTGAACATCTGTGTAGCACAGCGGATGTGGCGTCACTCAATGCTCTCTCTCTTCTCTCCCGGCAAGCACCTGCTCGCTCGCTCACTCACTCGCAACAGCGGCACGCGTGCGCTCGCTGCATGTTCTGACGTCAGCGCCGGATAGAATGTGCAAGGTGCGCTTCGTCAGCCACTGGTTAGGGGGATGCGACCCGCCAGGTGGTGTGCGCGGCGCTTCCTCTTCGCCATCCCTCGCACCTAGCCCGCATATCGTGCCAGGGTAAGGTCGTTCGTTCGCTTAACCAAAACGACACGAACACCGAGGTGCGAGTGCCACTAAGAGACATTTATGTCAAGGATTAGGGCCGCCGACAATTTTTCCTCCACTTTCATCATCATCATCATCATCATCAGCCTGGTTACGCCCACTCCAGGGCAAAGGCCTCTCCCATACTTCTCCAGCAACCCCGGTCATGTACTAGTTGTGGCCATGTCGTCCCTGCAAACTTCTTGATCTCATCCGCCCACCTAACTTTCTGCCGCCCCCTGCTGCACTTCCCTTCCCTTGGAACCTAGTCCGTAACCCTTAATGACCATCGGTTATCTTCCCCCCTCATTACATGTCCTGCCCATGCCCATTTCCTTTTCTTGATTTCAAATAAGATGTCATTAACTCGCGTTTGTTCCCTAACCCAATCTGCTCTTTTCTTATCCCTTAACGTTACACCTATCATTCTTGTTTCCATAGCTCGTTGCGCCGTCCTCAATTTGAATAGAACCCTTTTCGTAAGCCTCCAGGTTTCTGCCCCGTAGGTGAGTACTGGTAAGACACAGCTATTATACACTTTTCTCTTGAGGGATAACGGCAACCTACTGTTTCCACTTTCCATCCACTTTCGTTTCCAGTTATTTCTATATTTTTAATTCAAATATTCAGTAGAAGTAATTTCGCCTATGCTGTCCTTGGTGTCTTCGTCGGCTTCTTATATGTCAGTCCGGTCAAGAGACAATTCCGCAGAGACAATTCTAGAGCATGTTCAAGCCATTCTTCTAAGTTTAAGCTGAATGCATAGGCATACCAGTGAGACTTGTCATACCCATCTCTCCGCCCTTATCTATAGTTATAAAAGCAATCGTTTGCGTGACCAACTCGGGTATTACCAAACAGCACCCTCTCACCTATGGCCGCAGCTGTACTAAACCAAATGAAATGCATCTGTGACATAGTAAGTTGTCAGCTGAATATTAAACCTCCTAAAATAATAAAAAAATGGAGGACGCTTAAGCTTTGCCTTCAAGAGTGGAACACGATAGCGTTATCGCGCACCGTTCGCACCGCCCACTTAAAACTATCTACGCGAGCCAAACATCGTGATCGGCACGGACAGCCGGGCCACGACACGCAATAAAGGCGGACGCGATCATGGGGCGAGTGGTGCGCCACGTGGCGGGCACCGCCGTACATTGCTAGGAGGGGGTTCTGCGTGTGCGTAGAGCGCAGCAGAAATGTAGTGGAAACGTACTTCGCTACTCGTGTAACTGCGACTTCTGTAATTCACATGCTCATAATCACCGATGTACAGCTCAGTATAACTTTCTACGGCACGTTTCTAAGGCAACACCGCATTCACTAGAGGCGCTTTTGTACCGCTTTGAACTATCGAACTCGCGGCTTAGTGGTAGCATCTCCTTCTCCCACTCCGGAGACCCTGGTTCGATTTCCACCCAGCCCATCTTGCAAGCTGTCTTTTTATTTATGAATTGCCTTCCGGGATTTTTCGCTCACGGCCAATGACACCGACGTCACCGGCTTTTCTGTGACACGAGCTCCTTAACGCTGTCGCGTTAGAATACTTCCACTGCTTTAGTGGCCCATGCTATGCAATGTACGGGAGATACCATTTACATTGTGGTTTCCATTTGAATACACGTAGGAAGCATTTCAATCTGACAGACTACATCTTTTAAAGGAAACATTGAGCCTATATTTAAACGAACGTAAGCTCCCCATAATTCATTGTGATGGAATAAATGATTCCTTCCATTTAGCCAAACGTCTTCAGATTTACTAGCCGGGGCTTCTAAATGCATTGCTGCAAGAGGAATGTTAGTGGCATGCCATACACCCATGGTGCCACGTGGCTAAAGGTATTCAGCTCCGTAACCCCTAATAGTTTGGCCGAGCATGGGCTTCCGTCCAGCAAGCGCCGGTCTTGTAGGCAGAATGCAACCTTAAGGACTTAATTATCTCGAGCTTCTCCTAAAATTGTCGCACGTGAATCCTAAACTGGGAGTTCAGAGCTTGGCAGTAGTTGGACGCTTTATTGTAAACGCTTGTGGAGGCGCAACCTGTTTTCCACGTTAACATATGCGCGGTAGATATTACAAAACAAGCAAATAATGTGAACGGAGGCTCAGACAGAAAGCATCGACTCGATGCAGCCGCAGTGCAATTGATCATTCAGGGGAAATGTTCAACCGTTTTATCTCTTAGACAGAAAGAGAGCGGTTTCCATCAGAGAGCAAACGGGTATAGCCGATATTCTAATTTTATTAGGAGAAAAAACTGGAGCTGGCCAGGTCATGTAATGCGCCGGTTACATAACCGTTGGACCACTAGGGTTACATAACGGGTACTAAGAGAAGGGAAATGCAGTCGAGGACGGCAGAAAACGAGGTGGAGCGATGAAATTAGGAAATTCGCAGGTTCTAGTGAATCGGTTGGCGCAGGACAGGGGTTACTGGAGATCGCAGAGAGAGGCCTTCGTCCTGCAGTGGACATAAAACAGGCTGATGATGATAATGACCTAGTACTTGCCTGGCTCGAACTAATTGGAAGCTTATTTTTGGACAATGGTGAAAATAATTTCCACTTTTTTAAGATGTAGGATCGTGTAAATGCGATGTCTCATCCTTCACTAAATGCGCGTAGTCATATTTGGTCTCGTTGTGGAGCCCCAGACGTCAACTAGGTCACCTGGAAGAACTCCTACGCCACTATTTTAGTCCAGATGTTGTTTTGCAAAGACTAAATGATGTCGACAAGAGAGTGATCCCAGCAGATTCTTCATGGTGCTCCCGCCGTAAGCCTGTGCCAAAAAATCGTGCATGCAGTTCGGAGGAATCCGTAGTGCCCACGATGTCTTACCGGTTCTGTACTACGATAATTTTTACGATCATATTGGAAAGCCATTTTGGGACTAGTTGGATGCAGAAGATGACGTGAACTACCTTGGTGGTTGTTGCCCACGAAGGAACTCTGCCCCAATGGCATGAGGATTACGCACAAGGCCGGCAGCCGCACCTTCTCCACGGACAAGGACAAGGAAACAGCTGAGACATTTCTTCGACGAACATGCCAAAGCTGTCATTTGGCCTCCACTTTCGTCAGCGAAAATTCGTGGTTCACGTACCATATGCGCGCTCAATCTTCAATGGAAAGTAGATATTCTGGTTTTTCTTGGTGTCGTCCTAGTCATTGAAGCGGGTGACTAGTTCGAAGCCGTCCAACTAATCTTCAACGTCCTCGGATACGTCGCATGGAAAGATCGTGGCGCTCCTGACGTGTGAGCAATTCCAGGGTCAGGAGCAGTTTGGGTGTCCTGTGTCTGACATGTGGCACTGGGGCCGTATTCTCTAGCGGTTCGTTTTGGAACCGGTTCGGTCTGGCTGTTACGTCTGGATTACGTCACTCGGAGAAAGAGTGCAACGGGGCGGCGGGGGGGGAACCCATCAACGAGCGGCGGTGTGCCGGAAGATCACGTCATCATTTTCGTTTGTACTTGGGGGACGGTATAGCAATTGAAGGATGTGGCTGGTTTGATAAAAAACATTGGTTCGTATAGAAAACTTGCAAATATGATTTTCAGTAATAAATGTGAGCTTGTAGCGCAGACGGCTACTGCGAGTTGTAATTTTATTTGTGTTGTTTTCTTATTTAGTCGCTAGGTGGCGTGCCATACGTTATGCAAACAACTTGCCTCGCTTTGTTTACGTTTTGGACTTGTTCGCGCGACGAAACCGAAACGATGTCGTCGCACAAGGACAGGCGTCTGGGTCCTCATGTTTCACGGAGGCAGCGCGAAATACTCGTTTCATTTGTCGAGGAGCAACCCTACCTAGCAAAGGCGTCGTGTGTGTTGAGCCAGCAGCTGACGGCGCCTTTCTGTTGCGTGGTGGATGGGAATCTAGCCCATCCTTTTTCTTTGCCCACAACCGTAATGACCTTGGCGACGGCTGTAATAATCCGGCTGACCGAAGGCTGCGACAGTGGAATCGCTTCTACATTCCCGACGCACCGTTGAAAGCTCCCGGTGGCAAAAAAACCGCAACGCGCACAGCACTTTCATGGTAGTGTCGACACCACGAAATCTTTGAGGCCCGAGATGTTCTTCCAGCTCATCGCAAAGACGTCGCACTATGTCTTTGGAGAGCCTAAAATGCTTTCGAAACACTTCCTCGGCCATGCCGAACGCGTCGCGTCGTTGCCTCTCGTCGCATCGTTGTCCTTCGGCGCTCGCCAGCAGCACAACCATAGGAGCCGCCATTGCCGTCTCTGTCTCGTCTCGTCTAGGTGCCGGCTTGCCAGCTGCGAGACTAGCCGGCAGCCACAGTTGCCCTAGCAACCCTCGACATCATGCTCGCCACCGGGCGCGACCCTCGAGCTAACCACTCCTCCACGGTTCCTCTCGTAGCAGGGAACTGGTTCCTTTCCAGATGATTGACAACCTGCGTGACGTCAACAAAATTTGTCGTCCCGCCCACCAGGGATGACGACAACGTAGCGCCGACCAATGACCACTGCTAGACCTAACCGGTTCCAAAGCGAACCGCTACAGAATACGGCCCCTGGTGAACATTCTTCTCGATGGACTTGCCAGCCGGTTGAACTCAGGTGGCAGTCCTTGCAGGTGACGGCTTCCTCGGGCGACTTGGGGTTGGAAAGGTAGTGGCCTCTACAGCTTCTGGAGCAGATTGCCTAGGATGTCGGGCTACCCAGCATCTCCACCAGTTAGTCGCGAGAGGAAAGGCAAGAGACGTACCCTGGAAGTGAACGACACTTTTTCTGAAGTGGTAACAACCAGCAACGTCGTTCACATCGTCTTCTACATCCAACAAGTCCGGAAATGGGCGCCCTATCTCATGATCGTAGTTATGGAATGGACATGTAAAACACGCGCGGCAATATTAAAAGGATATAATGAGCCGCCACTTTGTGGTACCTTCTATTCGGTGTAGCGAAATGATAGGGTACTGTTGTCGTTAACAGAAACAGATTCGAGGAAGCCCCGATGGGAAGTCGGAACATAGGCTGCTACTATACACGCGGCATTGTTTTGAGGTCAGAGGTTTCTGCGCAGTTGACCGGCTGAATTCGGTAGGCATTCTTGTTATTCAGGCCACTTTAAGGCTTGTAATTTGGACAACTTCCAGTTAAATGTTTAAAAACTATGTCAGTAGATCAACTTTGTCATTAAAACGCGGGCAGCTACTTTAAGCCGCATAATAAGAAGATCAACAAGCTATAATCGTCGACATAATGAGCGTAAAGCGTGACAAGCTGCGTTTTAAACACGCCCGATAATACTGTCTGCTGTAGGGATAAATTAATTTCATCTGAAATATTCCCTACCTCTTGCAAAACTGTTCAAACGAGCAGGCAGGCCCTCACCCCCCAAAAGCATACAACTGATGTTGTTACCAGAATGCGTTGTTGGGCAAGTTGGTTCATTGTATTTGGAAAGATTGGATGCGCTTTGTAGACGATCACAAGGAAGAAGACAGGACAGGCGCAATGATGTGATTAGGTATATTGTCTTGTACGCATATAATCTACTCCCCAAACAGTTTTCAGTCAAGTGGATGTGGCCATGTGGTGCCAGGCTTGCGACCTGCCATTGTAACCCACAGGTGTGGTGTTAGAATGGCATGTGGCCGGGATCAAACCCGAGGTAACGGGGTTTGATCCCGGCCAATGCGGTAGCATTTCTACTAGGCAAAATGCGATAAAAAACGGGCAGAACACATCTACTCATGATTGTTGTTGGTGATGCGGTTAGCATTGCAGCAAGGTGGCGACAGAGGGTACTGCCACCACGGAAACCCGTGTGTGAGACGGGTGTGCAACCGGGCTTCTCTTTCGCGCTCCCGCCTGGACCCACTTCTTCATCTAGCAAACAAGTAAGCCCGTGGAGCATTGCTGAATAAATATTCAGACATGGTAGTCTTCAAATATACTACGCAACTTCGATCCCTCCCAGCAGCCGAAACATTTTACTGGACTTTTTTGTCATTAAAGAGCGCCACATATCTAGTGGCAAATATCCAGTGACCCAAGACAGCGATAAAGGGTTCGGCTGATGAGTGGCACATAGCGCGTGGCACATACTGGGGCACATACCCAGTGACAAAAGTTGGTGTCAAAGAGTTTCGTTCGTGCGTCAAACTGCTACAATAAGGAGATGGTAAATATCCAGTGGCACGTAGCCAATGTCCCAAACTGTCGTGAAGAAGGTTCATGGAAAAGATTGAGAAACAAGGAGAGGCAGGTAGGTTAGCCAGACGGACAACTGGTTTGCCAACCTGGCCAGGACAGTGGGCATGATTGATTAAATGAAGTTGAAGATAGAAAAACAACAAGGTGCCTAGTTGGGCTACTTGGTAAAAGTTCATGTTCCACAGATCCTGCAGCGCCACGGAACGTGCACAAATAAGCATTGCCCTGTCTGCATTTCTGTAATATTTTTCTGTGTTGCGGTGCGCCTGAAAACCTGTTTAACATGAAGAAATACTTCGCTCGCGTCACACGTATTAGGCCTAGGGTGCCTACAAGCAGAGTGGCACATACCCAATCACCCAAGTGGTTCCTAAACTTTGTGCCGTACGCGGTTTCCTTGGAACATTAGCGGCGATGCTCTACCCATTAGGTTGTAGGCGTAAATGTGACCCAAGTTGACTGGAAAGGGGTTACGCGCGGACAATTGATAAACGTACTGAAAACTGCCTGGTATTCAGAAATACATGCAATCGTATTAAAACGCTAGTGTATTGTAGGCGCGCAATAAAGGTATTCCAGGATGTAAAATAATCTAGAGTATCCCAATTAGACGCGCCTCATTATGAGATTGTGCTTTTCGCGAGCAGCACACCTGATTTTATTTGATTTTAACTTTTACCAGACAAGTTATTTATATGTTCTAATGTATGCAGAAAATATGTCCGCTTTACTTCCTGGTCCAATCAGTTATTGCATGGCTAATCTGGCGCGAGCGCTTATAATGCACAAGGAGTTTTCGGTTTGCATTACTTCTATACATTTCATCCTCTAGCGTTCACTACTTAACCACTGTGGAACAAAACACATCGCTGCACTTGTTTTACCTCGACTATGCTAAAACATTGGCATTAGCCTCTGTTCATGTCACGTGCTGAATTTATTACAGCTGAAATGTTGCTCATATGACGTGCTAAACAGTTATACGCTGAAGCTGAACGAATTGTTAAACTGAACTAATGGTTTGACTGGGTGATAAAAGATGCCGGTCCCCCCGTTTGTCTCTAACTTACATTCTTCAATCTGAAAAATGGGGAATCTTGTTTTGAGAATATCTAGATATACTATCTTCACAACGCCAAATGGCCACTCTTTTAAGCTTCTTGCTTCTTTCCTAGCGAGGTCTCATTTTTAAACTTATGATAACAACATCCTCTGTTTAATAATAAAAGGTAACTGTGGAGCGCTCGGAGGCAGCACTGTCTACTTCCCTTTTCTGGAAGCTCTCCTAACGACAGTACTCCCTCTAAATTTCATGCAGTTGTAAAATATCTTTGTTTTAAGAATTACCCATTGCTCGTTTGCCAACGTGTGTGTCCTAAGTAACTTTTGATTATCACTTACTGTTATGTATTAGTAATTACTTTATTATTTACCAACATCTGTTGACTTAAGTAACCTGTTAGTTTTGGACTGACTAATCTCATGTTTTGTTTTCTCCTTCTCTAGGGAAGAAATACACCTGTTCTCTCTTTCGCGGAATATGCAAACCTAACTATACAAACTGCCAATCATTGAAGAAGGCAAGCAAGTCCTGCGGTAAAAACAAGAAATGTTGCATGAACCTGCTGTAGGAAAACTATTCTGCAGCGTGCCATGCCTCCAAGTACTTGAAAACATTCGCGGCGGACCATAAATTCATATCACCTATTTCCTTCCAGCTGATTATTTTTTCCGTAATAAAGGCATGTTCGGCACAAAATTATAAGCACAGACAGCCTGTGTTTCTTACTTACCGTTTTCTGATCAGGTTTGATTTGATTTATCTTTACTAACCCAGTTGAAAAATTCACCAGACCGGTTTGGTGTGTTCTGGTGTTTTCTAGTGTAAGTACCAGCATATTCTCGCATTACCTGGTGGGCACACCAGAGCCGCCTGGTGTGTTCTGGTGTGCACACCAGGATGGCTTGGTGTTCTCTGGTGCGCACACCAGAGTGGTTTGGTTGGCTCTGGTGTGCACACCTGATTGACTTGGTGTATTGTGGTATGCACATCAAAGTGGTCTGGCGTCATCTTTTGTGCACACCATGGTTGTCTGGTGTGTACCGCACAGCATAGTCTAGAGTACCATCGTGTGCACATCACTGTAGGGCATTGCTGTCTGGCGTACATGATAGTATGTTGTGATGTAAACTTAGCTTTTGCACACCTGACTCGGCTTATACAGTTCTTTTTTCTTGTTCTGGTATGCTTAAAGCTTTCTAAATGCTAAGTTTGCTGCTTTCAAATTAGCACAGCCATCACATTAAAACTTATTTCCTTTATTTGAACGTGCTGTAGCCCCGAACGGCCATTGCAGGAATGCGGAGTACTGAATGCAAATTTAGTAAAGAATAAAAAAGCAACAACAAAAGGAAAACAAGATGCAATGCAAGATCGGTGGTTAACATATGATATCAAATAATTCATCATGGTGACAATTAATGAACCAACATTACCAGGTAAAGCATTCCACAGTGCTATAGTATGGACAAATACACCATTTAAACGTCTCGGTGTGGTGATGAGGAGACACTTTCTGTCAGGATGGCATGAAGAGGGTGTAAGACCACCTGTTGTGATGAAGCCGCTAAGTAAAGGAAATTGTCAAGAGGTAGTCATAGCATGGAAAAACTTAAATGACTCAATATGGCGTTATTCAGACAGAGTGAAAAGCTGAACATTTAA
This sequence comes from Dermacentor variabilis, assembly GCF_050947875.1. Taxonomy (NCBI): domain Eukaryota; kingdom Metazoa; phylum Arthropoda; class Arachnida; order Ixodida; family Ixodidae; genus Dermacentor; species Dermacentor variabilis. Next base: position 134,078,141 of record NC_134571.1, read on the forward strand.
AAGGTGGGAATAATTACAATAAAACCATTGCAAGAGAGCTGTGCCTCCAAATTCTGACAGAAAACATTAGTTGAGTTATTTCTTTGCAAGATTACAGGATACATGAGAAAGCTGCTTTATCAAATGATACATTATGTGTGTGTGTGTGTGTGTGTGTGTGTGTGTGTGTGTGTGTGTGTGTGTGTGTGTGTGTGTGTGTAAGATGCACATATTTCTAAGGTGTGTCAATTTACACTTAAATTTTGTTGCTTATATCCCCTACTATTGAACGTTTACGACAAGAATGGAAACTTCTATGGTCAATGCTGTCTCTGGCACGAGCAGGAGTTCCACGGGAAATATCTAAATGATGGCAGACAAACAGCGCTATGTATATTAGGCTTGCTTTATCCCAGCGTCCTTCTTCCACATGGTAACTTTAAAATATAGTAGTGTGACGACTAATGAATGCGTACCAACCCTACGCTTCGCAGGAAGGCACGAAACAAAGTGGGTATGATAAATGGAAGTTTCTCTTTCTAGCTTTTATAAAATCACTTTCCAGTGATGTACTGAAATCCGGTACTAATACCTAACATTCATGCTTCATAATGCTGATATTTACTTACGTTATATTATATGAAACATTATGTGAGAACCATATCAGAATTTTGAATGTGAACGGAAGAAAGGACTGATATTTACTGAGCACAAATACTGTGCTTACACATAGCTTGGCAAATGTGTAACTGAGAAAAGCGCACATGCTTGCTCAGTAAATCTGTCATTTTAGCAGTAGTGTGACCTAGGAGGTTATCTCATATTGAGCAGATTGCTGCTCATGCCCGGTTCTGTGCCATTATGCAGAGAAATGGATATGAAAAGCCCACATACACTATAATTTAGTGGAAAAGTCATTTGCCAAACTAACAAGATTGACTGGAGTCATATTTTTCATCACAGGCTTAAATCGTTTCTTTTGTTTTTTTTTTGCTTCCTTACTTACAAACTACATTCGACGGAGAAATCACACTTTCGGTATTCATATATATACTCGTATGGAGTAAATATGCAAGGCACTATATATAATACTGCTGATTTCATGTCGAAACATTGCAACGCATACTGTTCAATAATATCTTAAAGTTTCTTTTTACGCGAAAAGCCAGCAGTGCATCCTCGAATATATTGTACTTGAAACAAATGATATCAAGAAATACCATACACTACTTCAGATGAGTAGACAATAACATTTGCCATTAACATACTGCAAGTCCCTCAGCAATGAGCACAGGCTGAGATAATGACACATCATAGTAGGATCCATGTACTAGAACAAGTTTACATATTTTGCTTTATAGCTCGATCTGCAGAGCTGGAATGCTAAGATCTTGTAAAATTACCTTTAACTTCAATTTTCAAGGAATAAAGAACCGGTTTAGTTCAGCCCCATTACACACATTTTTACTATCAAGCAATAACATGTTTAAAAGGACACTTGTTGAAGAAAGCGCACAATACACAACATTACACATTCACAATGTAACGTCATAAAAACGCGTTGTGCTTGATATCGAAGATGCAGGTAAATCATAAAGATAATCAAGAAAGAAATACAACTGTGTGTAACCGGCTGCGTTTACTCGCTCCAATGCGCAGCGGCACTTGGCTGGAAACACATGGTACAGCACCGCATATTTCTGGCACACAACACACGGGACACATGCACACTGCAGAGACATGTGTTCCTTTAGGAATCTTCCTAGCCCACACGATAAACACAACAAGGTACGGATGACAGGAGCACGACCCGGACATATTCAACACACCGACACGAAAGCAAATGCGGACGACACACGTGTAACCTGCGCCACACGAGCGATAAACCCTCGCAGATTTCATGCTTTCAGCCTGAAAGATTTAAAACGCGCACAGAAACATCGCACAGTGCACATCTGTAGCTCTGAGATTATGCTAGCAATTTCTGAGGCTGATGTTGACGAAAGCTGCAGCAAGTCATTTGAAACAAAGTGGCGGCACAGGCAGCGCAGGTGCCACGGGCAGGATTACAAAACGTCACGGAGGGGCTTGAAGACAAGCATTCCCTCTCTACCGAAGTGAAATCGTTGAAAACGTGGCGCTGCGACGGCTTCCTAAGAAAAGCAAGTGTGGATCTCGGAGGCCGTGCATTTGCTGGCTGCATTCGGCAGGAGTTATTGAAGATCACAAAATTCTCATGCAATTTCATTCTGCGCAATGCTATAGGGGACAATATAGACTGCTCGACGACTATTTTTGAATCGCAACTGCATATGTTGTTGTGCTCAACACGCCAAAGAGCGAGAGTGTACTGGTTAGTATTTCAGGCATCACGGAGGCCACAACAAGCGCACACCTCTACGTTCGCCCCATGCGACCTGTTGGTGGCTCCACCCACACCACCCCCCCTTTAGAATGAAACGCACGTAACATTCATTCTTCTACCCTGTTCTCTGTTTTAACGTGCCGGTTAAAGATGCAGTGACGTGTTTGCCTAATTGTGTGGTTTTGTTTCTGCTATAATGAAATGCGACTTAGTTCGCACACATAAAAGTGCCAGAAGATAGCTTTTGTCTCTCTAGAAACTCGCCATATGCGTGGTGCACCGGGCAAATGTGGACCAAGCATTTTCATGCCGTGCACCTTTGTCTTTGGTTGTCGTTGTCCACTCGCAAAGGCTTGTACGTTTGGAGTACCACCGCCGCACCGGCAACTTCAAGGGTACTTGTCGAGCGCGTCGTAACATCGAAAAGGTAAGTAATCGTGCTTGCTAACCACATGCGTGTTGTGCGTGCTTTTTGTGTGTGCATAGGGTGATTTGCGAACGAAGAAAACAGAACTGCCACGCAAACAGTGAAACGAGCGCTTTCTGAGCGCTGATTGTCAGATTTTAGTTACACAAATTTATTGCCTCATTGTGAAATTGAAAATCTTGATAAGCGCTTTCTTCAGAATGGAAAGATTACGTTAGCAAATAATCGTGTTCATAATGCGCGCCTGTGCGCGAACTCCAGTTTTTCTGGTGAAGTTGCATAACAACGACTCATCTGCCTTTTCACCGATCCTTAGTGCAATGACGTGTCCTCGCTTATGAAAGCTTCGACGTTCTAAATGGTCTCCGCTTATGAAGTTTTCGGTCTACGAGCAGTTCTAGGCGAAAAATTGCGAGAAATCAGAGATTGCTACTGTAATTGCTACTATAGAGTTTACTTTTTAGGACTAGGCGTGTTGACATAAATTTGACGTAACTAAACCTGTCAGGGCAAAGTTGATCAAGGTGTCATGAAAAAAAAAATTTAGGTAAACAAGGATTTCTTTGTAACGTGCTCTTGCAGCGCCTCTTAAAATAATACTGCGATGAAGGGTCCCCAGTATCATGATATTCATCAGTGACTTTGACCTTGTGCTCTTACACACAGCACTAATGTAAACACTGTTTTCTTGACTGTTGGTAGGTGCGCCTCACATGTGTTCATAATGTGACAGCTTTAATGTGCCACTGCCGTAAGTTAAAGCAGAACTGCTTTGTAGTGGCGAGGCCGTGACCCACAATCGTGTCCACGTAATCGAGGAGCAGCACGACGCATATCGATGGCCGGGTCAGGTATGTATGAAGCGTAAGTGTTCCACGAAATAGAGTCTCGGTATAATTCGTGGATGTTTACTGACATATCCCTTAATAAATCTTACTGGGTAGAGAAAATATTGTTACGCGAACAAAGGATTAAGACTGGAGAGTATTTACAAAATATATTTACGAAAGGTAGCTGCAGCGCTGGCCAGTCTCTGGCTCTCGAGCTGTAGGCTCGAGAGCCAGAGAGCGTTCGTCGTCGTCGTCGAGGCGCCCGCGTGCATCGGCCATAAGAAAGACGCTATGTGCACGTATCATTACCCCCGGCGGCAGAAGCACCGTCCCGGGGTGTCTAAATATCGGTGATAACACGAGAGTAATATGGCTTGACGCGTGCGACATGCACAACGTCAGTGGAATTTGGGGCAGATGAGGCACTGGTACTGACTGGGGTGATTCCGTAGGTAACTGGAGTCATGGCTCGCATCACGCGATATGGGCCTGTCTACCAAGACAAAGAGTTTTTCGGACAGGCCAACGTGATGAGTCGGGGACCGCCGGAGTACCAGAGATCCAGGCGAAAAGTGGACGTCTCTGTGTTGGCGATCGTACAAGCGCCGTAGCTTGTCTAGAAAGGTCACGAGGCGAGTGCGGGCCATTTCTCGTGCTTCGGCTGCCCTGGTGATTGCATCAAGTCCATACTCGCTGGTCTCTCCTGTGGCGGATGGAATGGATGCGTCCAGTGACAATGTGGGTTCTCGGCAGAACAGCAAAAAGCACGGGGAATAACCTGCAGTGTCGTGACGCGAAGAATTATACGTAAAACTTACGTAAGATAGGACAAGGTCCCAATCAGTATGGCCGGACGAGACATACTTTGCAAGCATGTGTGTTAGGGTGCGATTCAGACGCTCAGTGAGACCACTAGTCTGTGGACGGTAAGACGTAGTCAGCTTGTGCTTGGTGGAGTAGGCCTGCACATGTCGGCTATGACTTGAGAAAGAAATGTCCGACCACGGTCTGGGAGCAGCTGGTGTGGAGCACCGTGCTGCAGAATCACGTCGCGTTAAAGAAAAATTGGCGACATCTGTGGCGCAGCTTGTTGGAAGCGCTCTGGGGATGGCGTAGCGCGTGGCGTAATCTGTCGCCACAGCGACCCACTTGTTGCCAGACGTGGCTAGAGGGAAAAGGGCCAAGTAAGCCCAAGCCAAAGTGAAAGAACGGCTCCGAAATAATGTCGAGCGGTTGAAGGCAACCGGCAGGGAGCGTCGATGGTATATTTCGGCGCAGGTATTTTTCGTCCGCCTCAATGTATTTCCGGACGAAACAGGCAAGCCCTGGCCTAAAGAAGCGTCGGCGAATCCGGCCGTACGTGCGGGAGACGCCAAAGTGACCTGCCATTGGTAAATCGTGAAGTTATTGGAAAACAGATGACTGGAGGTGCTAAGGAATGACGAGGAGTAGGGCAGGACCATCGTGGCGTACATTGTGGCGGTATAATACGCCATCCCGGAGAATAAACATGTGAAAGGTCGAATCAGAAGGCGAAGATTCCAAGTCATCAATGATGGAGCGCAAAATGGCATCACGGCGGTGCTGATGATGAAGTTTGAGGTTTAATGGAGCAAGGGCCAGGTATGGCCAAAGAGCACCATGCTAGTGGTGATGAAGTTGTAGTGGTCTGATGGGTTCTCTGCATTTAATGTGACGTGGCTGTAAAGGGGCCTAAAAGAGTTGGTATAAATTGCATAAAATGTACACGTAATAAAATTATGCAAATGATTAATGACGTGTACTTTGATCACTAAAATTAATTAAGAAAGAACGATGCAATACATAAAACTTGGGAAGTGCTAAAATTGCCAAAAGCACCACTGCCTCGCCAAAGCCCTTGAAACACAAGGGCCTAGAGGCGTGTGCTATACGAAACAACTATCACAGCGCTATCCTCTAGACAGAGGAGGCGCTACGAACTAATGGGGCTAATAACATCTAGCACAACATCTTTCAGAAAACCTAGGACTGCGTTGGTGTCAAAGAGCGGTTCTGGGCCGAGTAACATTACATGATGAAGGTGGATGTGTTGCCGGTATGCTAAGGAAAAATGTTTCTTTCAGATTCGGCTTACCGACACTCCAGGAGGACGTGGACGACGGTCAGCCTCTCCCCGCATCTTCCACATTTTGGAGGCAGATTTCCAGTGAGTAAAAAATTATGTGTGCCAAATGTGTGTCCTATTCTTAGACGACAGAATGGGACATCTATTCGGCGTGATTTTGTTGCAGAAGGCCAGAACCCTAATTGTGGCTTTATCACGTGCAGCTTATTATTTGTTTCCATGTCTCACAAGCGTTGCCAGTAGTTTCGCAGTTTCCTGCGCAAGAAGGGCCTCAGATCCCTGACAGGGATGCAGCGGTAGGATTAACAGAATACGATGCACTTGATGTGGCCATCTGGTCTGCCAGAACGTTACCTTTGATGCCCCTGTGACCCGGCTCCCAGCATATGATGACATGCTGGTTACATATATACGCTTTACATAGGACGGAATATAGTTCATTGATTACTGGATGTTTATGCTTACAAAATGACATCAAGGCCTTCAGAGCACTTAGGGAGTCCGTATTAATAACAGATTTTTAGTTTCGTTTTCGTTATATGCTGCACAGCCGACAATAGTGCGTAGGCCTCAGCCGTAAAGATGCTTGTTTCCGGATGCCGTACATCGGATTCCGAGAATGATGGACCGACGGCTGCATAGGATACCCCCTCGAGTGACTTCGATGCGTCTGTGTAGAACTCCGTGCAGGCGTACTTGTACTGGAATTCCAAGAAATTCATTCGGATTTGTATATCTGGGGCGTGCTTTGTAACTTGCATGAAAGTTTAATCGCATTGTATCATCTGCCACTCCCAAGGCGGTAGCAGCTTAGCTGGAGGCATTAAACGATGTTTGAGAATTGGAACATTCATTTCAGCACTCAACTCCCTCACACGAAGTGAAAAGGGCTGTCTTACAGAGGGACGATTACGAAATAGTGTAGCATATGTCATATCGTTAACGGTATTAAAAGACGGATGTTGAGGATTAGAGTGGACTTTCAGAGAATATGTTTGGCTGATGTATGTTCTCTGCAGATGGGGTAACCACTCATTTGATTCTACATATAAACTTTCAATGGGACTTGTTCTGTAAGCGCCAGTGGCCAGTGTGATTCCTAGATGGTGGACCGGATCTAGCATCTTTAGCGCGCTCGGGGCGGCAGAATGATAGATCACGGCACCGTAGTCCAATCGTGATCGAATTAGGCTCTTGTGGAGATTCATCAAACATTTCCTGTCGCTGCCCCATGTTGTGTGGGATAAAAGTTTCAGTAAGTTCATTGTTTTTGAGCATTTCACCTTGAAATACTTTATGTGTGGAATAAATGTTTGTTTAGATTCAAATATGATGCCTAAGAACTTGGGCTCTTTGTTCACAGGGATTCGCTGACCATACATTTCGATATTGGGATCTGGAATGAGCCCTCTCTTTCTTGTGAAAAGCACACAAAAACTTTTGTTCGGGTTCACTTTAAATCCGCTTTCGTCTGCCCATTTAGGTAGTTTCTTCAGGCGCTGTTGCACTTGCCGCTCACACACGGCAAGGCTGCAGGATTTGAAACCTATTTGTATGTCATCTACGTAAACAGAATAAAAAATGACTGGCGGTAATGAAGCCCGAAGCGTGTTCATCTTCACGATAAAGACCGTGCAGCTAAGCACACCTCCTTGAGGTACACCATTTTCTTGTATAAAAGGTCGCGACAATAGATTGCCGATTTTCACGCGGAAGGTACGTTTGAACAGATAGCTTTCTAGTATGCTCAGCATATTTCCACGAATGCCCATCCCCGACAAGCCTCGCAAGATCCCGTATCGCCACGTTGTGTCGTACGCCTTGTCCATATCGAGGAAGATCGATAAGAAGAAGTGTTTATGTACACATGCATCGCGGATATTTCCTTCAAGGCGTACAAGATGATCAGTTGTGGACCGCCCTTCTATAAAGCCACACTGATAGGGGTCAAGCATATTGTTCCGTTCAAGGAAATTTATTAGTCTACGATTAATCATTTTTTCAAATAGCTTACAAAGACAACTTCTAAGAGCTATCGGGCGATAACTTGCCGCCAAGGAAGGGTCTTTACCCAGCTTCAAGACGGGAAAAACAATAGCTTCCTTCCATGAGGATGGCAGGTATCCGGCAGCCCAGATAGAGTTGAAAAGTGCCAGAAGTGTCATTTGTGCGCCTTCGTGTAAGTTCTTAATCATGTCATAGATCATTCTATCAGCTCCCGATGCAGAGCTTCTACATGTGCTCAATGCAGCTTTAAGCTCGGCTATATTAAAAGGACGGTTATATGGTTCATCCGGACGGCATTTACGATAAAGTGTCATAAGTTCATCTAATTGTTTATATTTGAGGAATGATGTTGTGTAATGTGTGGAGCTTGATACATGTTCGAAGTGTTCACCCAGAGCTTTCGCCTGGTCCACCAAGGTAGTCCCTTGGTCGTCCACTAAGGGCAGAGGGTGGATTTGTTGCCCCTCTATCTTTCGTACGCCATTCCATACTATGAACTCTTGGATATAGGAAGTGATGCCCGAGAGAAACTTCTCCCAGCTAGCACTCCTTGCCGGTCTCCGCGTGCGCCTTCCCTGCGATTTTGCCAATTTAAATTTTATGAGCTTTTCTGCAGTCGGGGAGTGACGCAGCAAACCCCACGTTTTGTTTTATTTCGTTCGTGCCAATCTGCACTCTATTCCACCAGGGTACCCGTCTTTTACAAGAGACACTTTGTGTTTGGGGAATAAACTTTTCAGCTGCGTCGATTATAAAACAAGTAAAATATACTACTGCATCATCTATGCTAAAATCAGTGATAAGAGCTCGTGCTAAGTAAGTTGATTCTTTAAAACTAATCAATTCGACTGAAGCTAGTTTTCACTAGGGGGTATGTGGGGGGCATTCGTGCTGACGTGATTTAACATTACAGGGAAGAGGTCACTTCTAAAAGGATTATTCATCACATTCCATTCCAGATGAGGGAGAAGGGAAGTGGAGCCTATTGCTAGGTCAATGGATGAATATGAATTGTGTTGAATCCTGTAATATGTTGGTTCCTTCTTATTAAACAGGCAGGCACTAGAGGTCAGAATAAAGTTTTCAAGGAGTTGGCCTCATGAGTCACAACGCGCGTTCCCCACAGCGTGTTGTGGCCGGTAAAATCGCCTACAAGTATGTAGGTTTCCGGGAGTTGTTTTATGAGCTTAGAGAAATCGGCTTTTTGGAGGTAATGCTTGGGGATACATATATCGTAGAGACAGTTACCAACTTATTGAAAAGAATCCCTCTAATTGACACTGCCTCGAGGGGCGTCTGTAAGGCTACCTGGCGACAAGCTACGAACTTGTCTGCAAGGATTGATACACCGCCGGACGAGATGTTAGACTCATCATGCTCCTTGTGGAAAATGGTGTACTCTCGGAGGAAGTTTGTGTGTTTTGATTTTAAGTGTGTTTCCTGTAAACACAGCTTTTTTGGATTGTGTTTGTGGATGAGTTCTTGCACATCATCAAGGTTTCTAAGGAGACCTCTGACGTTCCATTGAAGGATTTGTGTATCCATATTGGAAGTAAATAGGTGCTGTGTGTACGGAAACAAAAGTGATGCCTTAGATTACAGAGCTCTTTCAAGGCCCTGTAATCGGGATTTTGCCCTTTCTGAAGCATTCGAGGGAGCCTCACCGCTCCTTAGGCGTTTTGTGCGCGTTGAGGATAGGTGTAGTGTCCGCTGCCTCTAGTGAGGCTCCGGACACGTGCTCTTGCGAGCGAGAAGTTACCAGAGAGAATCCCGCCTTGGAGGGCAAGACCCCTGCACCCACCAGCCCGGAGGTCGATGGGGCTCCCTGAGGGATTTGGCTGCGGCGGCTGTTACCAGCGCTGGAAGGGGCCGGGGAGGTTGGGGCAGCCTCGGCTGCGCCCACCTTCGGGGTCGATCGCTGCTCCACCAACCGATGCTTGGTTGGCGGAGCAGCGCTAGCTGCAGCCACCGTGGGGGCAGATGGCGTAACTGCCGACTCACTGCTTGTGGGTCGGACAGCCGCCGAAGGCCGTTGTGACGCTGCCCCCTGACGCGCCACTTCGGCAAAGCTTTTGTTTGGTAGGTATGCTACCCACCTGCGTGCCTGTTTGAACGATATATTCTCTTTTACTTTGCTTGTTACAATTTCTTTTTCCTTCTTCCAGGAGGGGCACGACCTCGAGTACGCGGCGTGATCCCCGTCACAGTTTAC